>NC_057711.1:14633125-14701841 GCF_004010195.1 Chiloscyllium plagiosum | reverse complement strand
AGGGGGTAGAACCGGGCAGTGCGGGGTTCCCGGACTATGAGGTTGGAAGCTGTGGGTGGGAGATCTCCTGAGGTGATGAGGTTCTGTATGGTCTGGGAGATGATGGTTTGGTGATGGGGAGTGGGGTCATGGTCAAGGGGGCGGTAGGAAGAGGTGTCCTCGAGTTGGCGTTTGGCTTCAGCGGTGTAGAGGTCAGTGCGCCAGACTACCACTGTGCCCCTTTATCCGCTGGCTTAATGGTGAGGTTGGGATTAGAGCAGAGGGATTGGATGGCTGCGCATTGTGAGGGTGAGAGGTTGGAGTGGGGGAGGGGGGTCGACAGGTTGAGGCGGTTAATGTCCCGGCGGCAGTTGGAAATGAAGAGGTCGAGGGCAGGTGATAAAGTTCACCAACTCTCAACTGGTCAAGTGTCAGCGAAAAAGACTTCAGTGATGTTCTAAAACTCTCTTTGAAGTGTGGTCCAATTGACCTTAATAACTGAGAGGAATTTGTAACAAATTGCTCAAATTGGGAGTAACTTGTCCATCAAGCTACTTCATGCTTTGAGTCTAAATGCCTTAATGATAAGCGGCAGCAGGAATTGAGTGGAAACAAATCACACAATACGGATCCTATTCCTGATGAAGGGCTTTTGCCTGAAATGTCGATTTTCCTGCTCCTCGGATGCTGCCTGACTTGCTGTGCTTTTCCAGCACCACTCTAACCTAGACTCTGGTTTCCAGCATCTGCAGTGCTTGTTTTTACTTACTTTGGATCCTACTGCCTCACCAGATATCTTACTGCATGTGTCCTTATAGATCAAGTCAAGAATCAGTCGATTTAGTCACATGAAGATCCACAGCAGAAACCTACAACACTGAGTAGAATTTACCCTCAAATCTAAGATAACAAATTCAGAAAACCATCGTGATATTTATTGCTGAGATTAAGAGATTTGTTTCATGTTACAGACCAGACCAAACTCCCTCAAAATATTAAGCTCACCTAGAGCCAACATTTTCATACTTTAAAGGCCAGGTATTGCATTCCAGATGCAATTCTGTTGATTAAACAAATAGTCTTGAAGCAAAACATACTTTATTCATACAATCATGAAAGGGCATGGATAGGATAAATAGACAAAGTCTTTTCCCTGGGATGGGGAAGTTCAGAACTAAAGGGCATAAGTTTAGGGTGAGAGGGGAAAGATATAAAAGAGACCCATGGGGTAATTATTTCATGCAGAGGGGGTACGTGTACAGAATGAGCTGCCAGAGGAAGTGGTGAGGCTAGTACAATTGCAACATTTAAAAGGCATCTGAATGGGTATATGAATAGGAAGGGTTTGGAGGGATATAGGCCAGGTTCTGGCAGCTGGGACTAGATTGGGTTGCTATATCTGGTTGGCATGAACAAGTTGGACCAAAGGGTCTGTTTCCATGTTGTACATCTCTATGACTACGACTCTAAAAAAACAACAAAAGAAAGTTGAAATTGGAATAACATAACTCCATTGGAAAAGTTAACAGAATAATAGATTATTTAAGTACGACACAGTAATTGTTTCAATATAGTGATGTTCCATAAACACACACTTGGCAAAGGCAAATTCATTAAAATAAATTGTTTAACATGCAATTCAAACAGCAGAAAGAGAACCTCAGCTTTTAGCTGTAACAGAGAGGAATAAAAGCTTCCACATTCAGTTTCAAGACCCCAGCAACTACAGGAAGCTAAAACTAAAAATCCTAGCTCTGTGGGAGCCTGGCCCCACCAATTCAGGCTGCTTCTATTGTTTCAACTTTTTTTTTAAAAACCAAAGCCTCACAAATTGTTTTCTATACTGGCTTTGAGCATGTTACTCACAATTCTGTCTAAATCTTTCTTCAGAATAAAGAAGGGAAAATACATCTCTTAAAGCCATAGTATTGACACACCACCCTTATGAAAATGAACAATCAATATACCAGATGGCATCACTTTAAACTTGTTTCATTTTTCAAAACATTTAACCTTACACTATTAGTACACTACAATACATTCACATTTCATTGACTCTATGCATGCAAGCATTTGTTATTATAGCCTATTTCTGTCCATTGCTTTCCTGCCACAAAACGCCTCCATCTTCTTTCATCAAAGTCACAACATTTCAGCAATTATGTTCACTTGCCCTGCCACGTGTATCATTTTCAAATTGAATGGCTGCAATAATAAGCTCCACCTGAACCGTCTCATATTTTTATCCTTATATTTTTTCCAAAGGGTTACGATCAGTAATTATCGTTGTCTCAGATTCAT
The DNA here is from genome assembly GCF_004010195.1 of Chiloscyllium plagiosum. NCBI lineage: Eukaryota > Metazoa > Chordata > Chondrichthyes > Orectolobiformes > Hemiscylliidae > Chiloscyllium > Chiloscyllium plagiosum. The sequence goes on along the minus strand of NC_057711.1, from coordinate 14,699,561 downwards.
TAGTGGCAATATAAATATTGAAATGTTGCAATGCCAACATTAAACTCAAGGTCTCCTTCTCAATTGTAGAATACTTCTGTTGATAAGTGTTCAATTTTCTAGAACAATGCCCAATAGGTCTTTCTATCTCTCATTATCTGCTCGCAAAAGTACAGTAGTGACACCTGCACCAGTCACATTGATAGCTACCTGGAATGGCTTTGCCTATTTAGGTGTGGTTAATGCAGTTTTCAGACTATCAAATTCCTTCTGACATTTCTCCATCCACTGAAGTTTTCTGCATTTCTTCAAAACAATCAGTCATTGGAGGAACCACCCTGCTAAAATTTGGTATGAACGCCCAAAAAAACCATTCAGTCCAAGGAATTGTGGTGCCTTCCCCTTCATCGGTGGTATGAGAAACTTCCCAATAACCTTAGTTTTCACATCCCACGGAGCCATCTATCCATGTTCAATGACATGGTCAAGGAATGTGATTTTGCAAATTTGTTCTTAATTAGATTTATCACCAAGCCGAGCCCCAGAAGTCAGGCAACAATTGAATAATTGAACAATTCTGATAGATGCCCCAAATGTTCCTTCCATATGTAACTAAAAATCACCAGATCACTGATGTTCACCACACAATTTGGTAATCCCAAAATGACTGTATTGGTTAGTCTTTGAAATGTGGCTGGCACATTTTCAATACTGAATGGTATTACTTTAATCTGGTATAGTTCACTCAGCATTGCAAAAGCTGAAATTTACTTCATTATTTTGGATAAAGGTATTCTCCAAGTAAGTTCAACACAGAATTATAAGTTGATTTCCCATCTTCTCAATACAGTCTTCCAAATGTGGAATAGGATCTGAATCAGATTTTGTAACTGCATTGACTTTGCAATAGTCCATGCATTATCATCCCTTAACATCTGGTTTTGTCACCATTACTATGGGTGAGCTCCATTCACTACAACCCACTTTAATTGGATCATCTTTGAGCATGCAGTCAATCTATTTTTGAACCTGTGCCAACTTTGAAGGGTTAAGTCTATAAGGACGTTGCTTAATTGGAAGAGCATTTCATTTATCCTGATCATGCATAATTAGATTAGTACTTCCCAACTTATTCCCCAATAACTCCCCACATGATTGTAATAACTCTTTCAGATAATTTTGATTTTCCCCTGGAAGGTAACTCAATAACTTGCAATTTTTAAGAACTTCCTCATTGTCCAATTTAACTTGAGGAATGTTCAATGCAGAACCCTCTGAACTTGGTTATTCACTCTGTATTATAACCAGTAATACATTCTTCTTTCGCATTCCTACCCAATCAAAATGCCTTATAAGCATATTCACATGAAGCACTCTGTGCAATTTCTTTCTATCTGGCATTCTTTTCAAATAATTCACCTCACTCAATTTCTTTTTGATTTGATAAACCCACTAAAGCTTGCTTTTTTAAGTTTCACCTACCGTTAGTAGTAAGACTAACACTTTATCTCCTCCAGCAAAACTACAATTTTGTTTCTTATCTGCTTTCTGTTTCATCACATGCTGTGCTACTTTTCTTAACATGTGACCCATAGTTCAAATATATGGTCTCTGAACTATGATTCACCAATTTGTCCTTATTTTGTTTCAGTGGTCCTCTCACCTCGTGTCTGAAAATGACTCAAATAGACTGAATTTAGTTGATTCATTAGGTACATCCCTAATTGCAAAAAGTACTGATGGAATTCTTTTACCCCAATCCCCTGGATAGTCGTGACTATAAGCCATCAACATGGTCTTCAAGGTTTGATGCCATTGTTCTAATGCTCCCTGTGATTCTGAATGATACGCAATAGATTTGAATTGTTTTATTCTTAAGAAGTCCAAAACTATGGTAGGTTCGAGGAAACAATGAGAAAAGGTTTAATCTCCATCAAAAACATCACATTTTGTAATTCGTTTACTGCCACAAGCAAACTTGCACACATGCAAATACTTAAATGTAGATTAGATTAGTATATAGCTGTAATTGCAGAGCTGGCTTTCCAGCATTATCTTAGCATGCATCTTCTTGATGGTCATGACTGAAGTGAAAAGAACTTTTTCTCCTAGTGGGAGTTGAGAATCAAGAACCTCTGATTCCTGGATGTATGGGTGGTGTGTGACTTTGACAGCTGCCCTATTTGTCAAGTGTGAAGAATACACACTTAATCATGGAGGCAAAAGGAATAGATCTATCTTGATTCCTGATTTTTTCCTGCCCTAAGGAAATTTGATATGATCTATCACCCCATTGTCAGATTAATTCCTGTTTCTTGTCTTTAGCCAACAACTTGAATTGGAAATTGCTGCTACAGAGCCAGAACATATTATAGGGAACCTTCTAGAACCAGGGACCAGGGGACTGCTGGGAATGTAAATTTCCCATTTAACTGAAAGGGTTTGCTCCTATCCGTGGTTTCAGGCTTCGGCGGTAAGTCTTGGAACGTATCCCCCGCAGGTACGTGGGTGGGGTGGGGGGGTAATTTGAATTTCAGTGGGTGGCTTCAACTGCTGGAATTAACAATTACAAAGAGTTTGCGTAGTTAACTTGACCCCAATCCAGTTTTATTTCTGTGCCTAGTCTGTATCTAATAAAAACATTTGAGTAACTGTTCTACAATACAATTAGCTGTGACACTGCAGAATGGAATGGTCTCTGGAAATATAGTGGACATATCCATTATTGTCAACAAAAACTGATGCCCATTTTTTGTTTTAGATAGGGCTCCAATGCAATCAATTTAGACTCTTGTAAAAGGTTCCTCAAATGCAGGAATAGGTTTAGAGGGTGCTGGTTTATCACAGTCTGACGTTTTCTAATTACCTGACACATATAATATTGCCAGCAAAGTTCAGCCACATTGTTTTGCAGTCCAGGACAGTAAAACTGTTTTTTTGTATTTTGGATTGAGTTTTCCTTTGACCCAAATTACCTCCTACTGGTAATTCATGTCCTATCCACAAGACCTCTTTCTCATAAACCACTGGTAATACAACTTTATGAGCTTCTACCCATTTTTATCTGAATATTTCTCATTATGACTTCATCTTTAAGATAGATATTCTGGGATGCACTTAGACTCATGTGTGTTTGTTTTTTTGATACAACAGCCTTCGCTTTTTATCTTTCTGTTGTAATTCAGCTAATTTCTCTGAACTAAAAATATCCACTTTGTCCTCTACCTGTTCTGTTTTCTTTCTCTCAACCATAAGGTATAACATAGTGGGCAGCATGATGGTACAGTGGTTAGCACTACTGCCTCACAGCACCAGAGACCCGCGTTCAATTCCCACCTCAGGTGACTCTCTGTGTGGAGTTTGCACATTGTCTGCGTGGGTTTCCTCCCGGTGCTCCGGTTTCCTCCCACAATCCAAAGAAAAATGTGCAGGTTAGGTGAATTGGCCATGATAAATTGCCTGTAGTGTTAGGTGAAGGGGTAAATGTAGAGGAATGGGCCTGGGTGGGTTGCGGTTTATGGTGGGTCGGTGTGGACTTGTTGGGCCGAAGGGCCTGTTTCCACACTGTAAGTAATCTAGTCTGTAATAATTGAACTGCAACTCACCTATCTTTATTCGTTAATTTCTTCTACAACTTCAACCTGTGGCTTTGTAACCTTGTTCCTATGCAGTCAGGAAAAAATTCCCAGGATACACTTCCTTTAACATCAGTTGCCTGATTTTCCATTGGCTTTTCAAACACAGTAGGCATCACTCCCACCTGTGATCCAACTATAGCATTAGGAAGGATAAATTGTATTTCTTTATTACTCCTACCACTACTTCACCATTTTTCACTGGACTCTCCAACCTCACTTCAAATAATGCAACACTTCTCACCACAAATTCCACATATTACTATTTTTTCTGGCAATACTCCTTCTGAATTGCATTCTCCTCATCTCTTACCATCAAAGATTGACTTGCAACCGTATCTCTTAAAACCTTAATTTCTTTATGTACTCCTCCTGGCATTCATGAGTAAACCTTACCAACACAAGTACATTTTTTAAAGAGATCTGGCATTTTCTTGTCAACCAACATCTGAGCAGGCTCTACATTCTTTTACAGCTTCTTAGCTTCCAGTGAGCTTCCTTCACCACTTCAACAAAACTCACAGGCCTGTCTGGTTTTTCCACATCCACCTTCCCAGAGCTTTTTCTAAAACACCAACATTGTGACTGTATGTGGCCTATTTCGTTACACCTCAGCTTTTTAAATTCTCTTTCCCCCTCATGGGTTTTTCTTCTTACCCTGTGGTGAACTAACTTTACTATTTTCAATGTGATGTCCTTTTCCTTTACAACCTGAGGATTTCTCTTTTCCCTAATTTCTATCCCTCACAGATTGAAATTAATGTCAGTAACCAAACTTTGATTTATGAACCAACTTATAATCATCTGCCATTTCTGCTGCTCTTTGTTCTTGCACATGAGCTCTCACTACTTCAGAAAGTGAATTTTTGAACTCCTCCAAAATAATCGTCACTCTAAAAGCATCAAATATTTGATTTATTTTCAATATCCTTATCCGCCTACCAAAATTACTTTGTTTGATCCTTTCAAACTCTATTTGCATTTGACCAGGTTCCCTCCTTAGATTCCTAAAATGTTGTCTGGACCTCTGGTAACAAGTTCATATGCACTTAAGATGGCTTTTTTCACTTCACTACATTCCCCAGGTACCTACTCTGATAGCAATGCAAATACCTCACCAGCTCTACCTACCAACTTTATGTGGATCAACAAAACCTGCATGGTCACCAACTATTGCATTTGTTAAGCCACTTTCTCAAATGAATTGAACGGAAGCAATTCTTAGACATATTTAACCAGATCTCACCAGGCGTTTGACTATGAAGAGATTGCTCTCAATCACTGTCCTCATCCTTACTCCTACGATTCACTCTACCTCTGCCATTTTAAGTCAGAGTTTTCAGTTCCAACCTCTGAAGTTCAAAACTTTCTTTCTTTCTTCTCCCAGAGACTTCCTTTTCTTTTATTTTTATTCTGTTTTAATTATAATTCAAACTGTTTCATTTCCTTTACTCTTCCTTTTCCTTTTGCCTCTAACTCAATCTGTTTCATTTTCAATTGAATTTTAGACATTTCCAAAGATTCTGATAGCATTCCTGGAAATTGTAAATGCTGCGTGATTACCGCCTCATTCCTCACAGACACAGGCAACTCCAGCTTCAGCTTGTTTGCTAATTTCAACTGCTTTGCCTCACTCATTTCCTGTAAATCTCCCACAGTGAAGTCTTCCAGCCCCAGAAAACTCGTGGTGACTGAAGGAACCATTACTAGACAAGATGACCCTATTTAAATGAATTAAATTCTATATCTGAAAAGAGAACACCAACACTCACTGCCTTTGAATCTAATAATCTTAAACCCAACCGGGAATTAGAGATTTTGATCCTGACTAGAGCTCACAATTTGTTATGGACGAGATCAAAATATTAAGATGATAGCTTAGACCATTGCTTTCTCTTCTTTTAAAGACTGGTGCCAGATGTTGCAGTCCGGATGCAATTCAATTGGTCAAACTACCAGTTTCGAAGTAAAACACACTTTATTGGCACATGACAGTGAAAAGACAACAAAAGAAGAAATTTTAATAGTTTAGCAAAATAATGGATTACTTAGCTACTAAACAATAACTTTTTCAATACAGTGACATCCCATAAACACACCCTTGGCAAAGGGAAACCCAGTAAAATCAATAGTCTCTTATGCACTTCTAGCATCAGGAAGAGAATACCAGCTTTTCGCCGTAACAGGAATAAGAGCTACAGGAATAAAAGCTTTCACATTCAGCTTCAAGAACCCGGCAACTGCTGAGAGTTAAAACTAAAAATGCTGGTTCTGTGGGATCTTGATTCCACCCTTTCAGGCTGCTTCTATTGGTCCAACTTTAACAAAAATAAAAGCCCAAGGCCTCACAAGCTACTTGCTTTATTGGCTTTGAGCAGACTACTCTTCACCTCAGTGTCAGCCTTTTTTTCAGAAAGTCATAGTATTGTCACACTAATGATGAAAGGTTGAGCAGGCTCAGAAGGATGCGAGCAAATCTGTTGAAACATATATGATTCAGGGGACTTGAGAAGACAGATGCTGAGAGGATGCTTCTCCTGTCAAAATGTAAAACTTTCAACTAGAGGGCATTTTCAATACAAGGGGCCTCACATTCAGGATGGAAATTAGGAGGCGTTTATTCTCTCCAAATATTGATTAAGAGGCCAAAGTTAGAGTTTGAGTGAAAGCTAGCTAGATATACATAAGAAAGCAAGAGTTTCTATAAATATTTAAAAACAAGAGAGTTAACAAATTACCATTCATTCAACAGAAAGTGAGAGTAGAAATTTGATCATGGAAAATGGAGAATTAGTAACTGAATTGAACAGGTATTTTGCGTCAGACTTCATTATAGAGGGGATGCGAGTTATGTTTCAATACTCCCTTGATCTGAGGACAGTCCCATTAGATTGGAGATTGAAGGAACTTAAGGTACTATTCAAAAAGGGAAGGAGGTAGAAAGTAGGAAACGACAGGCCATTTAGCTTGATCTTTGCCATTGGGAAAGCATTAACAGGTATTGTTAAAGAGATTATAGCAGGGCACTTCCCTAAGTTCACGATATTTAGACAGAGTTCATTTGGTTTTGTGATAGGGAATTCATGTTTCATCAATCTGTTAGAATTATTTGAGAAGGTAACATATGCTGTGGATAAAGGAGAACAGTGGATGTACCATACTTACATTTCCAGAAGGCATTTGATAACGTGCTACATTAAAGGTTATTGCAGAAAATAAATTCTCATGGCCTGGGGGTAGCATATTAGCATACATAGAAGATTTATTGGTTAATGGGACACAGAAGGTTGGCATAAATTGATCTTTTTCAGATTTGCTAGATGAAACAAGTGTCACATCACATGACTCAATTCTGAGACCTCAATTGTCTACAATTTATCCAAGTGATTTAGGTGACGGAATGGAATGTATGATATCCAAATTTGCTGACAACACGAAGATAGGTAGGAAAGGATATAAGAAAGCTGCAAAAATATATAGATAGATTAAGTAAATGGGCAAAGATATAGCAAATGGACTGTGATGTGGGAAAAAGTGAAGTACCCACTTTGGCAGGAAGAACTTTTTAAAAGCAGGTTAGTTAAATGGTGAAAGACAGCAGAGCTCTGAGATGCAGAGGGATCTTGGAGTCTTTGTACATGAATAATAAAATGTTAGCATGGGTAATTAGAAAAACTAATAGAATTTTCCACCTTATCGCGAGGGGACTCAGATACAACAGTAAGGAGATTATACTTCAGTTCACAGGGCACTGATAAGATCATATCTGCAGAACTGAGCAGAGTACTGATCGCTTCATTTAAGGAAGGATGTAAATGCTTTGGAAGCAATTCAGAGAAAAATTATCAGACTAATACCTTGAATGAGAGTGTTATCTCATAAGAATGATTAGACAGGCAATAGTTGTATCTGCTGGAGTTTAAAAGAATAATGGCGTAACTTGATTGAAACATATAAGATCCTAAGGTGTCCTGACAGGATGGATGTGGGGGTGATATTTTTTCTTATGGGAGAATCTAGCAATGGGTGTCACTATTTAAAGTTCAGGGGTCACTCATTTAAAATAGAGTTTAGGATTTTTTTCTCTCAGAGCATTGTCAACTTTTGGAACTCTCTTTCTTGCAAAGTTGTGGAAAAGAAAGTCCATTAGTATTTTGAGGCAGAGGTGGATAACTTCTGGTAAGGAAAGGGGTGAAGGGTTATCAGGTGGGTGCAGCGTTGCAGATTTGGGGTTAGAATAAAATCAAAGATGATATTGAATGGAGGAGCAGCAGGCTCGAGGGGTGAATGGCCTACTCCTGTTCCTTGTTCACATGTTCTCTCAGAGCATCTTTAGCCTTTGGTATTTTCTTCTGCAGAGCTAAATCCAGGGTGTGCCACTGAATATATTCAAGATTAGACAAGACTGATTTTTGATCCTCGAGGAAGCCAATGATTATGAGAGAAAGAATAGAGGTATATGTAGATAGGATAAAATACTATGCCATCTTTGTCACTGAGGTATGCATATCTCAATTTGTTATACTTAAGACTATAAAGATAGGAAAGAGGTGTTTTTCAGACCTCCAAGGTGAGGGCATTCATAGAACATAGAACATAGAGCAATGCTGCACAGAACAGTCCCTTCAGTCTTCAATGTTGCACCAACCTGTGAACTAATCTGAGTCCATCCCCCTACACTATTCCATCATCATCCACGTGCTTATCCAAGGATTGTTTAAATTTCCCTAATGTGGCTGAGTTAACTATATTGGCAGGCAGAGCATTCCACGCCCTTACCACTCACTGAGTAAAGAACCTGCCTCTGTCATCTGTCTTAAATCTATCACCCCTCAATTTGTAGCTATGCCCCCTCATGCAAGCTGACGGATTCATCCTAGGTAAAAGATTTTCACTATCTACCCTAATTCTCTGATCATCTTGTATGTCTCTATCAGCATTAGCATTTTCTTTCTAACTCGAACAGATCCAAGTTTCTCAGCCTTTCATCATAAGATCTTCCCTCCAGACCAGACAACATTCTGGTAAATCTCCTCTGCACCTTTTCCAATGATTCCACACCCTTCCTGTAATGGGGCAACGAGAACTGTACACAATATTCCAAGTGTGGCTGCACGAGCATTTTGTATAGTTGCAGCATGACATTACGGCTCCGGAACTCAATCCCTCTACAAATAAAACCTAACGAACTGTATGCCCTCTTAACAGCACTATCAACATGGGTGGCAACTTTCAGAGATCTATGTACATGGACTCCAAGATCCCTCTGCATATTCACACTACTAAGAATCTTTCCATTGACCCAGTACTCTACCTTCCTATTATTCTTCCCAAACTGAATTGCCTCAATTCAAAAGGGACCCAACCTGCCACTTGGCTGATTTGTGTGATAAAGGTAATGTTTTATCGAGAATAGGTAAATGGGTTAACTCTTTATTTATCAGAGTTTTTGAAGAAGATGTTTCCACTAGTGGGAGAGACCAGGTCCAGAGGACACAACTTCACAGTGAAGGGATGACATTTTAGCACTGAGAAGAGGAGGAATTCCTTCACCAAGAGGGTAGGGTATCTGTGGAACTCATTGCCACATAAGGCTATGGAGGCTAAGTCATTAATTGCCCTTTTCTCCTGTTGTATAAATTGGTGTGGAATTGTGGAAGTTGGCATTGTTGTCTTTGTCCTGATGAGTGCAAAGCCAAATGCTTTGGTGTCATGTCTTCAGCAACATCCAAGTACAAACTATTTGTGGGGGAATCTCATTCCATTCAACTCTAAAGTGACAACGCAAGAATGAATAATCAAACCAATTAGCAATTTAGATGTTTTCTATTATAGAGAATGCGGTTCTTAAAACGAGAAAGCCGTTGAGCCCAAATCACGCCAGTATTAAGCGAAAGTGAGGACTGCAGATGCTGGAGATCAGAGTCAAGACTAGAGTGGTGCTGGAAAAGCACAGCTGGTCAGGCAGCATCCGAGGAGCAGGAAAATTGACATTTCAGGCAGGAGCCCTTCATCAGGAATGAGCCAATATTAAACCGAATGCTCAGAGACCATTGTTGAAGGTACCGTAATTAAAGCATCCAACAGTGAATCCTAACCATAATTCGATTGTTTTTATTTTCTGCAGAATGGGCCTGGGTGGCCGCATGCTTTGACAAAGGGTCAGTTAGACTCAAAACGTCAGCTCTTTTCCCTCCTTACTGATGCTGCCAGACCTACTGAGATTTTCCTGAGATTTTCCAGCATTTTCTCTTTTGGTTGTTTATCTGTTGCTTTATTTTCAGCATTTTGCTTTTGTATTTTACCTGGCGTACAGTGAAGCCAGCTGTCTGCGCCCATTTTAGTAGCTGACAATGACTGCAATTACCATTGTTACTGCATCGCTCCGACCAAAGACGTCTCTTACCAGAGCTTCCAAGGTGTAACTATGATGTGAATGGCTAAATTGCAAACGATGGAACATTGAGTTTTCTTTCACTATACATTTTTTAGTGTCCTAATTAAAGGCGATATAAATGAATAATTAAACAAGGTTCATTAACCATCTCGCAAACGAATGCTGTTCCTGGGCAATGCAGTAACCATCACAAACATAAATATAGAACAGCAAAAAACTGCAGTCAGAATGCCCCTGGGCTGGGAATTGGTTCTGGTAGTTTATTATTTAAAATATTATCTCGCTTTTAATTCCTGCTGGGGTCTGGGGATGGGGAAGGTGGGGACGAAGAGATACACACGAAGCGAGATGGAGAGGAGTGGCTCGTGTTCAATCCCAGATGAAGGACTGGGCGGTGACTGACTCCTTTAAAACCGGGCCAGCCAGGAGACGGAGAGGTGAAGGGAGGAACACTGACTCACATCTCCGATTATCGTGGGAATACAGCTCTCCCGCGGTAACGTGATTTCAAACCTCTTACAATGAAATGTCAAAACACTCTAATCCCTGTACATGACAAGCAACAGAAGCAGCCTCATTCTGACGAGTTCGCAATAGTGCGCTATTTAAGTTTATATATGACGTGCCTTGTCTGCCCAATGGGTATATAGTAATAGTCATTAAAATTCCACTCTGAAGCATAACTTTCCACTGACGTTGTATTGGAGGTACGTTAAATTAAGCAATCTCTATATTTTTCCTGCTTATTTCACAAATTCTGACCCCAATTGCTAATATCCTCCCCCTGTTGTTTCCTGGATCGTTATCAATAAGAATTGCTTTCATTTCCCATTTCATTCTCTATTTTCTGTGGTATCTGCCAGAATTAAAGACATCTCGATGCATTTGCCAATAGCTTCTTGACAGGCAAAGGGGCGTTGATCTTTTAGAGCGTGGAAACAGAAGTTGCAAATTAATCATTTCCATTTAGCCTCTGCAATTCCTGATGCCTTTAATAGACTGCAGCAATGTATTTCCACATGGAACTTTGCTCGGCCGCTTTTACATTATTGTTGGTGTTGTCCATTCTTAGAGCTCAGTGATGTTTCATTTCAATATTAAAACGTTTGGGCTCATATTAAGTACCTAATCTTATCTATCAGATAAGCAACTAATACTTTCAATCTATAAAGGCTGTACGTAATTGTACGTGTGAAAACGCGTTGTAAGCTTCTGTAATGTTTATATATCATTAGACCTATGATTATAAGCATTTTAATGTTTATATATCTGTAGATATGATTGCACTTTTGATTAAATAATATCTGTTGAAATGCATTTATGTAAACATAAAGCATTGAACAAAGATGAGAGCGTACAAATGATCCGTTTTTCAAAGTCCCTTTTCGGAAATTTGTTTAGACCTTTCCCACAGCCACTCCAGTCTCCAGTCTCCAGACTTGATGGCTAATTGTTCATGTGCAATTTTGTGGATCTTATTGCCACAGTTAATGTTAATGTGCTTTTTAGCTTGAACCTATGCTTGCACATTCTGCTTAGGCAAATTAAGAAGCTTGGACGGAAACAAGCATCGCGTAAGGTTCGCCTGCAAAACGACTCTGATAGTTTCACAACCCGGGGTGAAACTCACAAATCAATTTCAACAAAAACACACACACACAAACGCGGGGTATCAACAAGTTTGGGTGAAATTGCAAATCAACAAAACTGCCAACTCAGCAATCGGCTTGCAATTTGAAATTCGTCTCCCTGCTCTCATTTATGGTGAACATAAACCACCAATACTGTGTGGTACACAGCAATGAATAAATGCGAACATATTTTTGTTACCAAAAATGACTTTGATTGTTATTTGGGAATTTTTGTTTTTCGCTTGGCACATTCCAGTGCAAGACCTTTTTCATTAAATTCCTGAATTATTTAAGGATTATGTTTCTGTGACACGTTTAAACGTCCCTCCTTCTATTCGAGTGAATAACAAGGTACTTGTTTTTCTCTGCGTTCCGGTTTAAGTGTTTGGGTTTTATGCTAAAAATATTCACTTTTGTTACAGAAAAGCTGGCTAGCCATATCTTGCCTTTCTCTATTTGTTTGTGCAAAATAAAGTTTGAAAGCACATCAGAGAAAGCTACAAGAGTGTGTAATAAGAGAATGGCCAAGTGACCCTTCGCGCTGATTACACGTAATTACCTGGAGTCTCAGCCTGTCCGGAGACTGCCATTGAAAGGATGGGATGGAAGGTTAAAAAGGAAGAACATTTTAACACTTTAGAATCAGCATGATACAGAGGCTACAATCTGGTCTGAAAGTACAAACAAGGAGATGCAAAATCGGGGCAGTGATTGGAAAGTTTAATCGTTGTTAAAGCTAAGCTTTAAACAACAAACGTTTCTTTTTTTTATTCTTGAAACCAATTACCGCAGATTTGAAAAAAAAAGAAACTGGACGCAGTTGATGGTCAATTTATGAGTCTTTTTTCTTAAAAAAATTAAAAACGTAGTTCATTGCATGGAAGAGATCGCATCTGAATTGATGCAGAGCCTTTCAATTTACCAAGCAAATTCGTCAACTGAACATTATTTCACGGACACTTCTTGCTGTGTGGGGAGTTATAAGCAGATTGCTGCAATGAAACTTCAGCTTGAATAAGCGAATTACATGTATATACATTATTTTGTAAAAAAAAATGGAAAAGCTAATAAACCTTACTTTGGGTCGTCCTTATTATTGGGTAAATGTGTTGCTTTTGGTTAAGTTGTTTGCTTGTGCATTTACTAACTGACTTGTTTCAAGCCATATTTAGACAGATATGGTTTCACTAGCCTTGTATGCATATCCACAGTATTTTGCGTTTACATATATGTATGTGTGCATGTATATTGTACGTATATATATGTATATGTGTATATACGCGTATATGTGCGTGTGCATATAAATGCGTTTTGTGTATTTGTGTCTGCATGTATGTGCACCCGTGTATACGAATATATTTGCGTTGGTTTATAAAAATCCCCTGCAAAGACTATGATTTAGATCTTCGGGTATATCAATTAATTCGGGGTATTGCTAACATATCAGTATACCACTCACATTTCACTCGTATTTACATATTCAGCAGATTCCTGTCCAATTGTTTGAGAAATGTGCAAAGCAACGTATGCAGAAAAGCAGGTTTGCTACAAGTCAAACTAATTTCAGCTTCACTGGATATTGTCCATCTGCCAAACAAAGCAATGGCATATGCAAATATATTATGATTTTCGACCCTGTTCTGCTTTCACAATGTTGACAGTTTTCTTTTTATATAGAAGTTAAGCATGGAAAATCAAACTCGTGTCGAATGCACTTCGAAAGACGGTGTTATTTGTGATAAAGCGAATTCCAAACGATTCGGTGCATGCTCGAATGCAAGTTGGTTTAAAATAGAAAACTGCGACCCTGAATATGAATTATGACTACTTTTGCAATGTATAGTTCCTTCCCAGCTGAAGAAATACATTCATGTTTTCATCGTATGCAGAAATTTTTTTAATAAATTACATATTTAGGATTTGTGATTTTTTTACACTGCACTCGTTTCTATAACCACAATCAGGCGGCTATATCCGCAAGAAAATTGTTCCTTTCATTTCTCAGGGATGTATCTGCACATCTTTCGCCGGTGGTTTAACTATTTTGCAATAACCAGAGAGAATATTTGTCCAGCAATGACCATTTTTAAAAATGGATAATGTGACCATTTTAATATGTTATTAGACAGAGCAAAACGTTAAAATACTGTCGAGATGTGAGGATTTAATAGAAGAGGGAGCCAGCAATCGGACGATACAGTGCAATTAATATTGTCCTGTCTGCATTTTGCTTGCAATCTCCTGGCATCGAACTGCGCCACCGCTCGAGAAGAGGCGGCAGCGCATCTCAAATCGTTCACAGACTGGCAAATACCTGTCATCTTTTAAAGGGCCAGTTACTTATAGCGTGTATGTTAGTGGGGCCAACAAAGGCAGATCGCTCTCGTGTCGACTTTGCTCAAATCTGCTCGATATTTGCTCTCTAATCGTTCCTATTTTATAAAAATAAGAACATGGTTATTTAAACGATATAATAAGCATATAACGATATGAACTATCACCTTTCCTGTAAGTTCCTCGTGCCAAGATATGAAGCAATAAAGAATGCACCCACAACACAGACACAGGCCGTGCTGTTTTTCCTCGCCTAACAAATGTTCACTCACTAAACAGACTTCGGTACATAGATCTCTCTACGGCCACGTTCCACACACCTAGACTTTTGTAAATGTGGGTGTGGATTTGACCCACACCCTCGTCCAAAATCTGTTTAGAATTGATGAAGAAGAGGGAACAGAAAAAGGAGTAAATGGGCCAAGTTTTTCAGCTGAACTGTACTCAGAGCAGACTTTCTCTCGTCTGGATTTTTGGAATGGAATCGAGTCTTTTTTTCTAAAATGTTGAATGGCTTGTTTGTGACATTGACCCAAACGGGTCGAACTTTCAATTATCGCGTTAACTAAATAATAATTAGAATGGATGTACTTAACTGCGTTAAATAGCCTTCTTTCATGTATATGCAGGCAGCATATACATATAAGTTTGACATGGCGACAAAATATTTTATAAACATAAATTGGAGATAATATATCTAGCCAGAAACGATATCTGAAATGAACGTATTTCTCATGGTCCTATACACAACCTCATTTTGTGTGTATCAATCCTAATAAACAAATTCAATGTTTCCTTATTGGATGCACTTTTGAGCTTTTAAAAGTGTCTTCATTCTCTCGCCACCAACTGTTTAATAGTGTTATATACAGAAGCAGGATCCGTTAATTTTTGCCACGCATTTCTATAAATATTATATTCAACATATATCTTGCGGGTAGTAGACGCAGAGTTTCTTCTCTAGACTGTCCCCATATTTTTAATTATTCCAATTCTGGGAAGATGCAATTTGAATTTATGTGGTTTTTATTTGTCATAGACGTATTTTCATATTTTTTTTCCACCGTAAAACATTGCAAAATGTAAATGACTGTGACTGTCGCCGTATGTGGATGGTCCGGTAATGTTTAAACCCACGCCTGCCCCTTGTCTTTGCCCATATTGATCTGATCCAGGTTGCACCCCCACAAGGACATTGTCTAGCCCAGTACAGATTTATTCACAGTCATTCGATTCCCCGCTTCCCTTCTCAATTGACCATTTCCTTCAATTCGTTGTTGGTCAGTTCAATTGCGATTATTCTTCCAGTGAAATCTTTTAGCACGAGTTAAATGGTGAGATTGCGTGTAAATTGTGTGAGCTGGAAAATGGTACCAATGTTACTCACTGAAAGGACACGTTAGTACAAATGCAGGCACAGAGGTATTACAGATTTTATTTTTAATTTATTCATTTGTGCATTCGAATGTGTCCGGGATTACATCTTTTGCGGCTCAAGTATTTCTAGTGAGAGGAAATGTATGCTCAAAAGCAAAATTGGAATTACTTCAGTTTGTTTAGTCAAAGGTGTATTTAGGGTTTTTTTATTAACCATAAGAATTGCACGAACAATTGGGTCATTCTATTATACCTGCATGACCATGGTCCTGCGTAATTTGCAGTGGGTATATTTTCTGTGTAGAGTAATTGTTGCACGATATTTTTGCACGCGCTGCCCGTTTGCCACATACAATGCAACCAAAAATATTTAATTCAGAGCAGTGTGCTTGGCAGGATATGTGCTTACTGCAAATCCAAACATTGTAGAGGGATTGCAGAACGATTGGGGATAGTATAATTGGCTTTTAAAAAAATAATACGCACTTAATCATACAATTGTTTTGTTTCTTTTGTAAATGGATCATTCCGTTTGATTTGATAGCCCACGCCCTACGCAAGGCTGAAAGTGGCGTTCCACTTCTCATTCAACTGAAATATATTTCATATTATTCAGTTGCTTCCTCTTTGCTACCTTCTATAACAGAACAAGCGTTAAACCACCAGGAGGATTTACTTGCACTTGTTGAAACTGTTCAATAAAGACTTTGTATTGAATTGCATGAGATGGAAAGCAAACTTCATTTGTTTAGCAAGCGGTGAATGTTTTATTTTCAAAGCTACATAGATTTTTTTTAAAAAAGCAAGTGTGCAAGATACAGCTTTAGAAAGAGACACTTGCACAGTTGCTTAGTGTTTATGTGAATTGTCCTTGCTTGGGAAAGGGAACAAAATAGTCCAAAAAAACGGCAAACAGTCCCTTGCGATCAAGATTTACTGATAATTGAGATGAAGATTATAATAAAGAGGCGAAAAGAAGATCAAGCGCTTACTTTGTTGGACCAGCTTTTGACACTCGAGTGCTGATCAGTGCAACTTGGTGATTTAAACTGACGATTCCTTGTAGAAATTTAGGTATCTGTTAAAGGACATGATTAAAATCTGTGTGACAATGTTATGCAAAGTTTCACGTTAGCCTGACTCAATCTCACTGGAAACTTCAAGGCGCTGTCAAGTTTATTTTTATTTACTGTTGTCACAGAAACAAAACGACTGAAAGGAGCTCCCCCCCCCCCCCCCCGTCTCATTTTGTCACTCGTAATAAGAGTGCCCACATAAACTGATACTTCCAATCTACATTACAATCATCAGGTATAAAGCAAGAAGCCTTTAGATCGCTCTCTCTGAACTCTCCAAACTCCTCTCATCTTTCTGCACGATGCCTTTCCCCTGATTCCAGTCAATGTGTTGCTCTCGTTTAAATTAGATTAGGAAAAATCAGAGACAGAATCCTCTGCTGGAGGTTTGCATTTATTCCATAATAGGTATTTTCTATTCAGATTGAAAACATTTTACTGTCAAGATCTGTTGCTCCAATATTCATTTCTTAATCTAACTCTGGTTAGTTTTGTTTCTACGCAATAATTTTTAGGATAAACTGTAGGTCTAGTTCAGCTTCCTGGTTTGAAATAAACCCCAGGAAAAATCTTATTTGCTGTTCTTTCAGACAAAAAAAAAATCCTTATTTCTACCACCACAGTATTTATTGCTCTGAGTGAAGGACGTGAGATTTTGTCCTTAACGTGTGCTTCCTCAGTTGTGAAATGCCCCTCTTTAAACGTTACTCTTCCTTCCATCAGGTCAGTCACTCGTGTTGTGTTGAATTCGATCAGGCCCTATCACCAGAACCCTCAGTATTTGCAACAGGACACTTGTATGTTTGTTTAACTGATTTTATTCTGCTTTTAACAAATACAGTGACTGGGCGGAAAAGAGGTTCGAGATGGAAAAGTATCTAGGTTTACCCTAGAGCGTCGCCACATTAATATTGCTTTCAGGTTTTTGTTGTATCGTCAAGCATTGTATTGATGGCTTCAACTTTTTATTAATATATATCTTTTAACGATCGTTCCAGGAGCACATCTCTCAAGATGGATACGAACAATCTCTGTTTACGAGATTTTTTTTACACATTGTTAATTTCATGATGCTAAAGAAATCGCAAGCCAATCCAAAAGTGAGCCTGAGCAATTAGAAAGGTAAACAGGCAGGAGAAGTTTTAATGCTGGGATTGGGATCCTCCCCTTTTGCATTTCCATTGGTCACTGAACTCTCTGACGACATATATTAACCCAGGCTGCTCTAAAGATGTAGCTGTACATGGAGATCGGAGAATCCTGCTGTTCGTCAGCTTCGTCCTGACTAGATCCTGAAGATATTGGAGCACGATTAATGATCATTTTTAGGGGATCTTTTTTTCCCTCTCTCTCTCTCTCGTCTGTGCTTCTGCTTATGTGTGTGAGAGAGACAGAGACCAAGGCTGAACCATTTTTTTTCCAAATCCATTTGAAGAGGAAACTTTTTGTTGCTTGCTTTATTTTTGTGCGTTGTGCATATCTTGATGGTTCTTGGTACTGGAGCCCATCACTATTTTTGCTTTGTTCAAAAGAAGACTTTATTTTCCCCCTCCACAGTGACAGTTATTTAATGCCAAGCAAACCAGCCGGAGAGAAGCTGCACAATGGAGGAAGTTGACTGTAAGTAAAGCACCGCGATATTTAAAAGCCTAAAGCATCCTTCACTTGCAACTTGTTTGTTTGGGCAATAACGAGCCGAAAGGAAAAAACAAAACAAAACAAAAAAAGGTGAAATATCTAAAGAGATACTTGCAAAATATTTTACACACTTGTCTATGTGTGTGTGTGTCTGTGTGCGTGTCTTTCCCTCAATTGTTTTCCATCAAATTGTGCAGAGGGAGAGAGAAGGAGAAAGGACTGGGGGAAGTCGCCTTACACGCGGAAGATGAGTTTAGTTGGAGGGTTCCCTCATCATCCGGTGGTACACGATGGTTATCCTTTCGCCGCTGCGGCCGCCGCTGCAGCCGCTAGTCGCTGTCACGAAGAGAGCCCGTACTTCCACGGCTGGCTCATCAGTCACGCCGAGATGTCTCCCCCCGACTACACAATGGCGCCGTCCTATAGCCCCGAGTACGCCAACGGCGGCGCGGGGCTCGACCACTCGACGTACGGGGGTGTCTCGGCGGCGGCGGCTGCGGCGGCTGTGGTGGGAGGGCGGCCGACCAAGCGCAGAGGAACGGCCAACCGCAAGGAGAGGCGCAGGACTCAGAGCATCAACAGCGCCTTCGCCGAGCTCCGCGAGTGTATCCCCAACGTGCCGGCCGATACCAAACTCTCCAAGATCAAGACCCTGCGCTTGGCCACCAGCTACATTGCCTACCTCATGGACCTCTTGGCTAAAGATGACCAGAATGGGGAGACAGAGGCCTTCAAAGCGGAAATCAAGAAGGTGGATGTAAAGGAGGAGAAAAGGAAGCGGGAACTGGTAAGCACGATTCACACTGCACTTTTATTTATTTATTTTTGCAGAGCCCTTTCTTTCTCTTAAAAGGCCTTCCACATCCCAGGTTAAAGTTGCATTGCATTCTTTTTTTTAAAAAAACTTTCTCCCACATTTTTTCCCAATAATTCTAATCGAAAACTTTTGATTTTTTAAATACTACTTCAGTTTTATTAACTTGGTGAACTTAATTACAAAAAAGGCGCGCTCAGGATAATTGTAACGAGAGTTAATGGTACGTGTAGAACCTAGCGGAATTTTGGGGTGTTTTTGTTTCAGACAAGAGACCCGGAGGAAATAATTACAGTTATTGGACTTTGCTCTAAAGTTCGAGCATTGTCCTCCAAAGACTGGAGTATAATGGTGTTACTTCTTCCAGATAATCAGCAAAACAAAATTGGTAGCAAGTTATATCTCGGTACTGTAATTTCCAGAATTTCAGTCCTTACTTTGTATTTGTTTTTTCTTTCTCAGGCTAGAACAAAATGTTTGGACAAAATCCTGAATATTAAGATTTGACATTTGAATATTCGCCCCCACCCACCCCACTCCGTGAATCCCACTTTAACTCAGTCCGCGTTTTAGCAGTTTAATGTTTAGCAGAGAATATTTCAAGCAACAGAAATTTCTCCAGCCTGATACACTCTTTGCAATAACTCTTCCCCTTCCCTTAATGCATGTTAATTTTCAAAAGAAACAAGCTCCTGCTAATAACCTGGGCCGAACTCATTCAAGAATATGGTGCATCTACGAAGGTCACAGGCTAAACGTGGAAATGTTTTCTAAAAAAACACATATTATCTGAGAGAGAGCGAGAGGGAAAAAAATGTACACACGTCTCAATCGGGGCATCAAACCGTTGTGTACCAGGAGAAACGTGAGCTAAAATTCAAAGATTGTGCCTTAGAAATGGTTCAAATCACCCCAACCGCAACAGCACTGTCTTGGAAGTAGCCACGTTATAAAAATAAAATGAAGTTTTGGGAACGAGTAATGCTAGCAAACGCTTTCTGGGGTATTTTTTTTATATATAGTAATTACAACGGGGCATATATAATAATTGCAACGAGGCTGATGGTCGAATCGTAAATAATTTTGCTTTGCTGGGGTTTGACAGAATGAGGTTCTGAAGAATACAGTCAGCAGCAGTGACAAAAAGACTAAAGGAAGAACCGGCTGGCCACAACACGTCTGGGCTCTGGAGCTCAAACAGTGAAAGTTTGAACGTGAACTTTGGAAGATGGGGGTAGACGAGACTTTCCAGAGGTTGTTTCTTCCCCGCCACCCCACCCCAAAAGAAGCGGAAAACCAGCCCCGTCGCCCAAACTTTCGCACGTCGACAGGAGCTCTCTGTTGATCCGAATCAACTCTTTTATTTATGTGCAATTTATCCCAATCCAGAGAGAGCGGGAGAGAACGGCTCGGTGGATGGGGGAGAAAACATTTCACATTCGGAACAGAAAAGCCGAGTGGGTAAGGGGCTGTATTGTTTCATAGTAGATGTGAATGGTTTTGCCTTTTTTTTAAAGTGTTGAAAAATATAGCACGCACAGACACACAATCTTGATAAAGAATTATGTATGTGAAGTGTATCTTTGGGAGTGCCTTGTACATCTTTGTTGGATATAAATATTCAAGGTCCCCCCCCCGGGGTGGCTTGTACATCTTTGTTGGATATAAATATTCAAGGTTCCCCCCCCCCCCCCCCCCCCCCTTCCCCACCCCGACGAAGAGTAGCAGTGCCAAAGTGCAGTTTGCTCATATTAGTGTGCAGTATATAGCATTGTGTTGTGGTCAGACAGTATTTCATTCCATAATTTCCCAGTAATTGTTTGACTTGTGCACTTCCGTTCAACAAGTGGAGATTAATATTCGAGATGTAAACGTTGTAATTATTGTCAATAAAAAAAACACCTTTTTTAACAAAAAATACCTAGGTTTATACATTTGCATCATTTCGACTCAGTCTACTGACGTAAACAGATTAAATTCAGGTTAGATTCTACCATCAATTCAAAGGGTGGTGAGGGAGGACATATAAAAAGACAAATGGCTTCGTTGAATGTACCGGAGAAAATTGAGCCCAAATTAAGATATTTGCTTTTTTCGTGAAGGAGAGCCGCGAATTGCAAGGTTTAATGTGTGTCTGTGTGTGACTTTGCTGGAATTACAATTTCTTTTGGGGTACTTTAAATCGCAAATGGCAGACATCCAACACATTAATTACAGCAGATTTGTAAAGGTTTCCAAACATTCTCCGGCGCTGAGTAAGCGTTCTTGTCTGAGGAACGTGAACTGATCCCAATAGGATTTTTAAACTCCCTCCAAATAAAAAAAATGTTTTCTAATTAACGTGCACAATCCCTATAGGATTTTAGCTTATTTTCCCTTTGAAAATAAAGTCAATGTTGATAAAGTGTAGGACTATGGGACTAATAGAGAATTTAATTGGAAATTTGGTCTTATTAGAACAGGCGACCGGCAAGCCAGCCGAGTCAGATAGGATTTAAAGATTGAGAAATCTGTTCTCTGGACCCAACCAAAACATTAAGCCTCCATATATAAAAATATTTTTACTTGAACTTTTATGAGAAGCGGGGGATGCGGAATGCTTAACATTGCTCAGTCAAATGCGATTGTTTGCTTGCACTGGCTTCCATCTGTGTTTGAGGGCTTGAGAAAGATTTTTTTCAGTCTAGACTTTAAACTGTCGCAGTTAAAATGGCACTGGACTTTTTTTTGAGGGGAGGGGGGGAAATGAGGAAGGGCGGTTGTTTTCCAGGTGTGCGGGGGATTTACCTTTGCCGGGCTGGTGTGGCAAATACGTTTGCTGTCTCTATTATTCCACTTCGTTGTGCAAATCGTGTGTGTTAACGTGTCAGATACAGTCAGCAGCAAGAACTGGTTGGAGCGGTGCAAGTTGGTCTTAAAGACTTTTTAAAAATTCGATCGTGCAATTGAGTATTTCAGAAAGTTTTCAGTGTTGAATAGATTTCACCGTACCGTCTTCATGAAAAGTACCGGTGTTTACCCCCTATGACTGTACCCCCCTCCCCCAATCCTCTATTTTTATAAAATTTAAACGCCAGCGCGGGTAGGTATATCTGCAATTGCCCATAAAAGATAAGAGAAGCTTTACGCCAGAGCAAATAGGTTACAAAGGCAAAGGTTGCGGGGTTAACTAAACTAGTTGTAGATGGGGTAAAGTGATGTGCCCCCAAAGGGTCATATTTTATGTTGGCTGTGTTTACACAGAAGTGCATTTGTGACTAATACGGCTGGTGGTTGCAGCCTGTCCGCTGCTTACAAAGGGAAATTTGATGCCATCTTCCACTCCCTGCATGGCTCTAACTCATCCACTTATCGGATATGTGTGCCTACTTGTCCAAAAGTCTCCGAGGGTCTCGGTTGAATATGTCTTTTAACTGGAGGCAAGTGGCCCAGTTGTGGGGACTGTTGTAGGGATTTCATTGTGAAAGGCAGCTAACGGCTGCCTGCATACAATCAGACTGTTTTCACCATCAACTCAATTACGCGAACTCAGAATATATTGCCCGGTTTTACTGAGGGTGCACAACAATGCGATTTCATGTGTCCCGTCGCCTTTACCATTCTCCCGCTGCCAGTCATGAATAAAAGATGCCCACTTGCTGATGGGCCACGCCAGAGATTAAATACTGTGCTTTTTTCTTACTTCGGAAGAGGACACTGGACAAAGTAATGGAGATGAGAGCTTGCACTGTACAGATGTTTATTTGATGAAGCCCTTTTCAAACAGCACTGGTGTTCCTGGGTGCCACCAGGCCGACACATTATGATTAAGCCTCTGAACAAATAAACACCAGCCATTTCCTGATGGCTGATATAGCTACCAAGAGGGACAAATATATTCTTCAAAAGAGCAGTGGGATTCTTGACAGCAAGGTCGGTGAATCTGCTGATTAATAGTGTACTAGCCAGCGAATATATG
Source organism: Chiloscyllium plagiosum (assembly GCF_004010195.1). Classification (NCBI taxonomy): domain Eukaryota; kingdom Metazoa; phylum Chordata; class Chondrichthyes; order Orectolobiformes; family Hemiscylliidae; genus Chiloscyllium; species Chiloscyllium plagiosum. The sequence goes on along the minus strand of NC_057711.1, from coordinate 14,676,722 downwards.
AGATACAGAGGGATTGATATAATGGCCAGCTCCTTGTTTAAGGGGGATTCAGCCTTCTTTGAAACAGCCCTGTGCTTTTGGCTCGTAGACAAGCCGGAGCCACAGCAAATGCCCAGTTTGACGTTGAAAGCTAAATGGTGCTGTTAGACGGTCTGAGCTATATTGATGGGCCATCGGGAATGTCAGTGATATGGGCCCGATACGACATGTGGGTTTGGCGTTGGCGATAATGTAATTAGTCGAGTCGGCGGCCCTTTTGCACTCTGCAAACCTTTTGTTTTTATTCAGCCTATCCAATCGCCAGTCAGTTCGCTGGCTGAAAAGACTCAAGGGCTCGTCAAGTTTGTATTCAGTTTGTTAAACTCTTGTTTAAAGCAACATAACCCTCAACTCGTTCATCCTTCTCTGCAGCTCCAATAGTGCAGACCTCCAACTAACTATGACAACCGTAGAATTCGGCGTTTGATTTGACCGAGAATATCTAAAACATTGTAATCTTCAAGATGCTTCAATTTGATCCATCCACGTCAAACATTGACAATTGTAGTCTCCCAATGTGCTTTAATTAAATAATATCATTATGGAATATAATAAAGATTGTACCTTACACTTAAGCAGGAAGACAATTCCCATTCTCTTATTTGAGTCCAAGTGGCGGATAAATCATATGAGGATGTAAGCCTTTCTAGACGCATTCAATCGTCCACTTCTGTTTCTTACTATTTTTCTTAAATGTATTCTGAAAGGTCCTGTTGATTGTTGCGGCGGTCGAACAAACTCGAGTTGAAATTTGCAATGCTTTCTGTGTGGATCATATTCGCCAGCTTGCTACTATAGTCAGCTAAGAGCCCAAACATTCGACCCTACAAAGTGATGTATCTATTTATACCTCAACCACTGAGATAGCGAGAGGGACGAGGACGATCTGCGGACGGTGCACAGTTGTTAAAAAAAAAACCTGGAGATGCATCTGGGTCTGCCCGTTTAACCAAAATACGCCCGGTTAGAATATGCCCCACACCCAATGACTAAGTTTATAAAATACCAATAATGTTGTGTTCTGCTGTTTTAAATCATCATTCCGTAAACGGCTGGGGTGCGGGCGGGCAATAATTTCGGCCTGCAAAAAATGGCTTAATATTGTATTTTTTTTACATAAAGGGCTCTTCGAACGCGGGAAAGTTCTGCATGAACGGATCTTTAAAAGAACTAATTTTTTTTTAAACTGCGCATGCTGAAGATGTGAAACAAACAAATTCATCAGGTTGCTCCAGCAATTCCTGTCTCTGTTTCAGGTTTACAGCATCCGCAGTTCTTTGTTTTATCTTACTGTTGTCACACTAACCTGCCGTTAAAGAACTACTTTCCTTTTTCAAAGAAAGCAGAAGTCGGCCGGGTAGAATAGTGTAGCGGGGTGCCTTTTGTAAAATATAGATCTTCCTTTACAAAAGAAAGAAAATCGCAAATACCAATAAATTATAGTGTAGAAACAGAGGTATTTAGAGTATGCAGATAAGATGGCTTACTAGTTACAGAGGGAGAAATACCACCTTCTGAACAGCTGGAACTTGAAAATGAATAATTGCTATAATTGATTTTTATGTATTCGTTCAATGTTTACAAAAATAGCCTACGTGACTGATTATGTGATGTATATTTACAATTAATCACATTCAGCAGTAAATATTGAGAGGGCCTTTGATTGGAAAGATAGTCATTAGCGTGTGTACAGACAATATACAATAGTTTCCTGAATTGACCCCAGTCTGCTGCATTAGGTAACCAGCTTTAACAATAAAGGCTACTTGCAACTTCCACACAATAAAGATGCATTATCTTGTAGTCAGTTGCAGCCCTTATAGGCGGCTCCTATCTCTATCGCTTGTCTCTTGTTTTTGTGGGACTTTCGCAGACAACACACCTCCCTCTAACCACCCCCCACCCCCACAATCCCACTCCCCGACACGCATATTCCTGAAGGCAAAACAACTGATTAGCTTGAACATGGTATTAGTAGGTCCCAATGTCGCCAATAACCAGATAATTGCTGATAATTTGTTATCAGTGTCAAGATGGCGTCAAACATAGACCCAAGGGCCATTCCCCTTCGATTGAAGCGTCAGATAATCCTTGACCTTGGAACGACCTTTGGGTTGACGCCAGTGATGGAACCAAAGAAATAAAGTCGACCTGAGAAACAGGTGGTTCACTCCCATCGTTTCCACACTAAACATTGCAAAGGGAGGGGAGTGGTTGTGATTGGAGAGGCGCTGTGACTTCTGATTTGAAACTGAACCTCTACTTCACCCCAACCCGATTGGATGAGATAGGGAAGTTATATCAAAGCTCACGTTTTCAAAAATGCGTTTCTTCAGCTTCTGTACATAAGGTATGATTACAAAGATGTTAACATTCTAGCAATGACAGCGGCTAAAATTCAAGCAAGTTTTAGCTTTACAGAAAGCAGTGGAAATTGTTCCTTCAGGCATTTTTTCCGTCATTGTTCGTTGTATTTTATATTGTTGGCTCAGAGTTTGATCTTGCGACACCATGCAACTTCTTATTTTGCGGTGTAACAGACATCTGGGAGTGATTAGTGCGCACAACCCTCCCCCCGGTTGCATTCTCTATCTTTCCAAACTCGCCCTATAGACAGGTTGACGTCAGATCAGACGACCAGGAGTCATCCTGTTCCCGAATTGGGTGTAATCATCCCAACTTCTTCCAGTTCGAGGCATTGGGTTTCAAAATATGGAATGCGGATGCAAGTATGTGTGTGTTGTGTGTGTTGCAGAACTATAACCAATACATTATTTGCGAGCTCAACGTGTTTCATCGCGGTAAGGAAAAGCGCAGAGTCTGCTGTGCCTCTTTTTAAAAACCACCATTGAAGGAACTGCAACGTGTCTGCGAGAGAGAATATCTGAGTGAGTGAGGAAGTGGGTGTAGACTCGTGTACACCAAATATACTTGACTGTATGAGTTAGAGTGTGTATGTATGTGTGAGGCATGCATACGTGCTTGCGAGGTGCGTTATGTTGTCTACCAATCGATGCCTATAATGTTGTATAGGTGTGTGGGGATGTTTATAAATGTGTAGATGACTATTATATGCGTGTGGGCGGGTGTTTGCATATGTATGGATGAGTATTATATATGTATATGTGTGAGTGTTTATGTACGTGCAGATGAGTATATTTATATGTGTGGGTGAGCATTATGTATGTGTATATGGCTTTTATATATGTGGGGCTGAGAATTCTATATATGAGTTGATGAGTATTACATGTATGTATGTTTATGTATGTGTGCGTGGCTAACTGTTTTATGTGTCTAAGTGGGTAGATGTTTATGGATGTGTGGATGTATTGTTCACGTATGTGTATACAGATGCATAAATAACGTATTTATATATAAATAGACAAGGCGCTACAAGTTCCGTTTTTTTGTGAAAAAAAACTTTTTTTGTCAGTTCTTGGGTGAGTAACAAAATGTTTGAAATTTGAGGGCTGTTGACAGTTGATGGATAGGGACTTCCTGGAGGGGGTTTTCTCCTGAAAGGGACTGAGAAGCACGGACGAGTCTGTGGGAGGCTTGAATGAGAGGTTGAACGACCGACAATCCTGTAAACGCGGGCCCAATTTCTTTCAGACTCTGGGTAGGCGAGCTACCTAACGGAATCGATCCAGCAGCGTAGAGTGAGCTGCCACTTGCATTAAAATTAATGAGAGTGCCAGAGTAGTGATGTGCTTCAACAGAGACTGGACCGCATCAAACGTTTGCTTTTAATTTTACAAAACCGTGTATAATATATCAGGTTTTAAGTGAGGAAGAACTCTGCATCCATTTGGTTTTTGAAAAGGTTGTCTGTATCCTAAGGTCCTTTTGTTAAGATCCCCAAGTTGCCTTGTTGAGTTTAAACTGATAGAATCCTGGGCCGTGCTTTCATTTTGACCAGGCTTCCTAAAATTATGAGCATTAGGGACTGGTTAATTGTGACAAATGAGGTGCTGTCCCCAAAATAGATTTCGGGACCCTGCAGCAATTTGCATTCTAATTATAAGAGAGACAGCAATCAGGTTCATGTCGTCGTGGGTTTGGGTCGGGGGGCGGCGGGGGCTTGGGTTTTGGATCTCGCTACGGAGAAAATAACGTCGTTTTGCAACTGGGACGGCCTTTATTTGAAAGGCGATTGGCCGAATTGACACTGATTTCTGAGCATAACGTGCTTAACAGTTCAAACGTCGAAGCAAATGGACGCTGCTTTGTTTTAAGACCTGATGGTTTCTACTGACCACCTAGCGTCCATCTCAAATGTAAAATATTGAAAGTTACGGTGATAATAACAGATCATCCAAAAATGACATAAACGTCAGTATTACTTATACTTAGTTCGACATACTCCTTATTAATTACATCCTTGCGTAATCTTCTCTAAACTGTCTGTAATTTGGTCCAAAGTAATCAGTGAAATGAAGTGGAACACAGACAATTCAATCCGAATGATACATTGTCCAAGATTCCAACCTGAAATAGCTGGACCTTTTGTTTGCCCACGGTGAGGTGGAGTTTGACGAACCAATTGCCCATCCTAAAGGGACAGGAGTATAAACAGCACTGACTGCGCCTTGCAGTGAGCTTGTGAGAAGTAAACCCAAGGTCAGATAACGTATACCATACTCCAGGATTGTGCGCTGAGCGGGTCTGCACAATATATGGAGTGGACTGTACATGTGTAGAAAATATATTTTTGAGGTGTTCTGAATCAAGCGATCGGAAGTCATTTCCAATTAATTGAATGCCCAACTATTTAAATTAAGTATCCACAAACACTTGTAGAAATTGAATGAGTCAAGAATGAACATTGTGTTTATTGTGAAGAGGTATTTAAAAAAAAATAGGACTGATTACTCCCATACATAATGCACATATCACTACTGTATATGTACAGTGTGTGTTTATAAAAGGCGCCAACTCAGTACACGTTTGATGATTTTACTATGGGACTTTCCTTTGTATTTGGAGGGACAGCTATACGTAAGGACAAGCCGATCAGGAATAAGAAAACACTAATTCTGCAGTGAACCATCCGCAATAGCGTTGGGTATCATTTGGACCGGAGCTTGTAATTGTTACATTGCGCGATACATTGGTGACATCTTCATAGATAAGGTGCACTTATATTACCAAAAAGGAGTGTCTGATTTATGGTAACTAAAACTGTTAATATGGTGAGGAACAAATGAAAAACTTAGTCTGATTCCGTATGATGAGAGCTGAGAATTTGTCCAGTTCTGATAGGCCGCTCACCGCTGTCTAGTAGACGGTGTACAGTCTGATATTTGAGATGCAGCATTGTTTTTTTGGAAACTCTCAGTTTTCTCTCTCTCTCTCTCTCTCACACACACACACACATACACTTTCTGACCTGTAGCGCTGTCAGTGTGACAGATCCCAGATGGGGCTGAGGCCTTGCCGCTACTGTATGTGAGATTGGGTTTCCGCACTGTCCTGTACGAGTACACAAGCCTTCTTCCCAGTGAATGCATATCACTATGGCTAGGCAACCTAGCGGGAAACCAGCAGAGGGGAGACTAATGGAGTCAAACACCCTTACCCAAGTTGCATCTGACCAGGCCGAGCCGTTGTTGTTTCGTGAGCCGTGAAAGGCCCCTTTCCTGACATTTTGATTTCCAACTCATCCGCAAAATAGAAGGCGCTCTACTGGTGTTTTCAAAGCGAGATTCTGATGAACTGGATTTTAAAAGCATTTTTTTTCATTTCGAAGGTAAATCGGCCCTTAGCAAAATAACACATTTTCACGATATCGATATATGCGTTTGTATTGCTAATTGGGGATCCGCTATTGTAGTTTGAGAGTCTGGCCCTTGGTATTTTATTGTAAAATATCACCAGGTTGTTGGGAAACCAGTTTGCTACGAGTCAAGTATTACAGTGTGTATTGATCGTGAAGTGGTGAGATTCTTCCTGGCGAGTTTAGCTGTTTTTACGTATATGTACAGTCGTGTGGAAGAAACAGGTTCTTGTGTATATATGAACTGTACGTGTTTTGTGTGTATCAATCCATATGCATACATGCAAAAAGTCAACGCCTCGTTTAAGAAGAGCACGTCTTAATTATGTTTGATCAATTGACAGCAATGGATTTTTGAGATTGAAAGTAACACGACTGTAACTCGAATAGGAAGAGCCTTAGAGGGGCGAGTTGTACAAGATTTACCTCTATTTTTCACTTCTGCAAAATAGGGAACCCACTCTTTCTAGTTTATGTTCTATCTCTCTTCCCCCTCCAAAGAAAGGCATGCGGGCCAGGCTTACAGAAAGCTAGCACAAGACAGGAGAAAATTGCAGTGAATAAATCTCCGTTTTAAATTAATGGGAATAACCCTGGGACGAGGAAGGGACGATTTGCCGATAACCTGCTTAGAATTTGAAATGGTAATAATGTTATACAGGGACTTATTTTTCTTAAAAAAAGATAAAATCGTGTTTTGCATCGCAATTCTGTGGATAAAACTGAGCTTGTAGCTTTCTCTGCCCGAGTCGGGATTATATTTGATTTCTTTGTTTTAATCATGAGTAAAACATTGGGCACACCTAGTTTTCATTGCAAGTGAGTGAGAGTGAAAGTTGGAAAATCGAGTTTAGGAAGTGCACAAGCTAGGTAGCCACTTTCCCAGAGAACTGTTAAGGACGGGAAAATCCTTCGAACATAGAATGGAAGTCTCAACTCACCTTCTTGCAAATACTGACTCTTAAACGTGCAGATAGACTCCGACACCAAAGGCGTACTCTCGCAAACCTCCCTTTCTGCCTCTTCAAAGGCCACAATTGCGAACCAGTTCTGTGGAAAATGCATAAAAGCTGTGCTAGTTCTCATGTGCGACAGAGACCTCCCAAGTGGCCGAGGTCTGGGTGTCACTGCCAGTGATTCTGCAGTTCGTCTGTTTGCAACCCACCGAGCCAGATTCAGTATTTGTGGATTTCTCTTTTTTTTTTGGCAATAATTAAATAGTAAACATTTTGACAAGAGAAGTGGAACGGCGCATCGAACACCACTTGAAGCCCCTTGAAAAGGAGGAAGCACAGAAACATATTTCATGTGAGAGAAAATATGTTGGAGGTTCTTTTTTTTAAACCGCGTCACAATGATGTCGGCACCGAAGATTCATTCAGGTTTTTGTTGGATTGCAAGTGCAGGGTGGACTATTCGATAGTGTGACATACATTGGTTTTCTGGTTGGCAAAAAAATGAATCGAATTGTCCTGGGAGGACGTATAATTAGATTTCAGCCATACTGGTCTCAGCCAACACAGTATCAGGGCCCAGTGCTACTACTCTCTAATATGCCATAAATATGTAAACATGGGCGTTACAGAAATGTAATGGTTGAATTTGTATTTTAAACCATTTAAATACAGCAAAATTAATTAAAGTCTGTAGATGTAAATGTATCCGCTTTAAACCCCCCTTTTTTTCTAATTCGCTTCTCTGCGTGGCTTTTTTTTTATTAGTTACTGTACATCAATTAACCACACTTTGCCATGACTGGATTTTGCAATAGAACTAACAGGCTCGCTTTAAAGGAACCGCGCATCCCCCTTCAGCCTGGGATTCCCACAATGCTGCTCTAACCATTCGAAATTATGCAGAACCCTATTCTGGCTTGTGTCTCTAAGAATGCAACCCGATCACAGCAAGCAGCTTTTATTTCTTTATACGTGTGTTTAAATTAAAATAACCAGGGAGGATTTCTTCACATGCTTTGCTGGTAAGGTCGTATTTTACTTTTGTGTGAATCCATCAATAATATTTCTCTTGTCCTTCTGCTGGGAAACTTCAAGTGCTGATTACAATATAGGTGAATGGGTAGCAGGCCTCCGAGTTAATCTGAACAGTAAAAACTGCATTGCATTCTCTGTCCAATGCCGAACGGCCAGGGAGTGTGAGACATCCCCACCGATGCTCCAAATTGGAGACGGCATCTTTAATGGGACAAGCAAAAAGCAAAGGCTTTGTAAGGCGTATTCGGAATGTGGGCTTCTGTGGATTCCATTGCATTTTAAAGGGATTAATATTTGGGCCTCATTTGCTAAGCACCATGGTCAATACTATTAGTCCCCCTAATAGTTCTGTTGGTTTTGCTAAACGTTCAGGATTGACACTCTATGACCCCTCGGTCGTTTAAGTCCATTTTCTATCATTTCATTCGGAAAAACTCGAGACACCAATAATTGTTAGCATGCCTTAATGATATATTGAATACTTTATCTTGAGTTGGTCGACATAGGGATGTGAAATCACGGTGGTTTCCAATACACAATCCATAATTATCAAACATCAGACAGCTTATTCTTCATGGAAGTCAGACAGATGGCGAAATCAATCAAAATTAAAGCCGGTTTTGTTTTATTGCAAATCCTGGCGGATATCTCAGTTCAGCAAACTTACCATTAAGCGGTTTTCATATTTTCGCCAGTGTAGTTGGGGTAGAATTTTCCCTTAGAATTAATCAGCTGTTGATTACAGGTTTACCATGACCAATAACCCAACGGCTGGAAGCTGAGCATGTCTAGATAATTACAACAATACGAAGGAGAATCCAATAAAGGCGTAAAATTACTGCTGCCAGTTTGCATACAAGTTAATCACACCGGCCACTGTACTGAGAGAAACTGCGATTCAGAAGCCATAGGCCAACTATCTCAGTACACGGATATTCAGTCGCTTCTCCTCTCATTCCCGAGAATCAGACCAGCACTGCATCTTTTTTCTTTAAACATAGCCTTGTATGTATTGAACTCAGTCGATGTATTTTAGATGTGCTGCTTGAGATCACTGCTGTGTGGTAATGTAGCAATTCGGCAGAACGGACTGAGTAATGTTTTTTTTTTAATACGGTTATGTAACATTACATTTTCAATAAAGACTGTTGCAACCCAAATGGTTTCCTTTGCTAAATAAGAACTGAAGAACTTTACCTATCCCTTTAGGCATGATAGGTTTTGAATCGATTCTGAATGTGAACTTCTGTGGTTTCCATTGCATTTTAAAAGGGCCCACGTTTGGGTCTCAATGGCAGATTCTAATAGCATAGACAAAAAACGAAAAGTTGATTAGTCGAATGGTTGGAGTTCAGCAAGCCCACTTGGCGAAGGTATAGGCTTTTAAAAAGAAAGAAATACGGATTCGAATGACTACGTTTCACCGTGACTAGATAAGCAGAGGGCTGATGCCGTCCAGCCATTAGGAAGGAAGTAGCTAAAAGTGCAGAAAATACCTTAAAAGTTGAAACTTCAACATTTTAGAATAATATCAATTGCCAAATGTATGCTGCACATACGCAGATAGATAGTCTTTGTTACTAACAATATGATTGTTACACTGAGTGTATACATTCACATATTGTCAGTTTTGCCACGTTCGGTGTATTTAGTAAATAAACGAATGCGAATACACGGTCTCACTCTAACTGGGCTATTTGTACAGTCTGATAAACATGGGCATTATATGGGATTAGGATTTTCCACGCCGCAGTATTTCTGCACATACTTTTACATATCGCAAGCATTGGCGCAGTTAGAGCTTAATAAAGATGGACCCGCGCCAATGAGCAGAGCCATGCACAGAGAAATGTGTTCACACACCTTCAAATAGGGTGCTGCATAAAACATTCCGAAAAACATCTTTATCTCACAGAATTCATAACCTACAGCTGGCAATTATACAATCTCAAATAATCTGAAGAAATTATATAGCCACGGGCAAAGTGTGACGGTTAGGGACAAAAATTAGTTTCTGAAAAATACCACCACGTCCACTTTTTTTGTAAATATATTTCCATTTATTTGGATTGTTTAACTGAATACATAAATAATATATACGTTCAGACTTTGCTGCATAGATTCAAATTTTTGATATTTACAGCTTGTCATAATTACATACATAAACAGTGTTGGGGAAACTCACAGACACGAGTGTAATTTAAACTACAGAATCGTAGAGATGCACAGCACAGAAAAATGCCCTTCGATCCATCGCGTCAAAACAAACTATTCCAATCAAGACCACTTTCACATTCTGAGTAATTCAGATTTTTAAAAGTATATTTCCCACCGGCAAGGTCGATTTCTTGAATAAAGAACAAGCTAAGAAATACTGAAAGCTAACTGACAACCCGAATATAACCATTTGGAGATACCTCTGCAGGTAAATAATAACTTTGACACGCTATCCACAGTCTGCTGTTCCTTTCTACACTATAGTTCTCCTGTGCCTTCAGGTTAGAGGGATGAGTGTTAAAGAGATTGTCCTGGGATTAAAATTTAAGAGTAACAAGTGTGAAGAGTGGAGGTGATATTAGAGGATTAAGAATTCAGCAATTCAGCTACCGACACGTGAAAGAACTTGTATCGCCAGATTTGTGGAACTGACAAAGAAAAAGATTAAAATCAAAACTGGAATTTGGCGCTGTTACCATGACCATTAGAATTTGAGATAGTCCTGTTAAACGCCACTTTCTCCCAGTTCATAACGACACCGAGGCGACTGCGCCAAGCACTTCACAATTTACCACTCTAAACTTCCAAATTGTGTAAACGGCCACTCGGGCTTTCTGTCCATCGTGTTTTGAAATAATCGCCCACCCGCTTCAGAAAACATAGCACTGACTGTTATTTTAAAAGTCACATTTTTAAAACTCCAGGGTCCGTACAGTTGTTTGAAAATAGAAGTCTATTGTTGAAGCCCAAACAAAAATCATTGCGTTGAAGGGTAGAATTGAAAAGTGACATGTTGGCCAAATTGAATATATTGAGACCCTGTGGTGATTTTAGACTTGAAGCCACATACACTTCGATCCAGATTTATGTATTGCGAGACCAGAGATATACTGCTTTGATTAGGATTATACTGTTCTGAGGATTCCTATTAACCACAGATAAAAATCGCCGAGTTCAAAGCTTGGCGGAGCAGCCCAGTGTCATTATTCATTTAGCGATCCAATCCGAATAAAGAAGGAAGAAAATGCGAACGCCAATCTTCATTTTTAAGACATAGTCAATATGTAAAGCAAACTTTGGCGGTGATTGGATGAAGCAAGGGGATTTTCCCTCTTCCCCCCCATTTAATTCTCATCAAGGGGCAGAAGACACACGTTGGAACCCAGCCCTACACCTTAAGTGCTTTGTTCAGAGTGAAAAGTGAAATGGGTGGTGGTGGGGAGCGGGGTGGGGAGGGGGCAGACAGCGAAATTCTACTCCTGACTCAGGCTTTTGATCAAATTTCGTCTTCTGGGGCGCCTCGGGCATAGATGATCAACAAAGACAATTGCCCAACTTCAACAAAATGAATAGAGAGATGTTGGTCATGATGTAACTCTTGGGGTGCTGTTTACACGTGAATTCACGTGACCGATTCAGTCAAAGCACAACAGCTTTTAAATTCCGGGATTCCGGTTCAAATCTGAATCGAATCTATTGATAGACTAGGTTTCCCAGCACCACTCCAATCTTGACTTTGTTGATACACCGTCAACACAAAATTTGTCAATAACACCAATTGATGGGCGGAGCTCTGTTGATTACAAATACTCCTGTGACTATCAAAGAAACCAAAAGCAAAAACAGCCTTTCTAATGAAGCTGAAACCCGCTGATACACAAGGCAAGTTCTTTTTTAAACTCAGATGTTGGTCAGTGTGGGTTGCACTGTCGGACTAATCGGTATTTCTGGTAAATTCCCGTTCTCAAATAAACACAACTTCACAGCGTCTGACTTGGCATTCCTGTTCCCAGTCGCCCTTTGGAAAGGGAAGGTAGCTGGTTCATACAATAAGCACTGACAGGCAACCGCTGGGGAGTGGGAAACTTCTAACTGTACTGCGGAGAACACGCTCCAGAATAAAAGGTAGCTGTAGATTCAGCGTCGTATACATTTTTAAAAATATAGTAGAACATTGTCACAAATAACTAAACTACGCCACTGTTTACATTTTACCATATCATTAATATTCGTGTTTTCCGCTATGTTGCTCACCATAACACTGATGTTGCCTTAGATCAGAGTTTCTAGCCTCTGATTTGACAACTCTTTGCTTCGTCTTCCTTCCGCCTTATCCTTCATCATCCTAACACGCTTCAGATCATTCCCAAAGAATAATCCTCAGAGAGATATGTTCCGGAGTTATCAGTTCCTGCGTTCGATCTGGAACTTATGAGAGGAAATGTACCCTTCCAACGAGTGATCAATATATTACACCACCTTCCAGAACTTCGCAAAACGCTTTGATTTCCTTCGGCAATATCAAGGCTCTGTCAAATTCGTAGAGTATTGGAGCTTTTCCCCTGCCCTGTTGAAAGCAATGAGACTCTCAGCCCCTCTGGGGGCAGACGTTTAAATACAGACAAGAAATGCAGAAAGGACCTGATTCAGTGGTAACTTCTAGTAGGCCCCGTGCAAGATTTGTTCCCTTTGGAAAGGGCAGACCCGTGTTTAAGGATAGGTCAGTGCCCACCCCTACCCACCCCACAGGCACGTTGCAGGTTCACCCTCAGCCATTTGTGGAAAGGCCCTCTCACGCCTAAAGCCACAAGAGCGGACAAGTCCATAAGGCACGATGGAATGAACGCGCGATTGATGGTGAGACTGCTCACCGCCTTAATACCGTTTCACTCACCGTTTCTTTATCACTGTGTGAGCCCTCTACAGCCCTCTAGGACAAATCTCTATACCTTAAATCCCAGGCAAGGGGAACCGAATATTGATCTCCGAAGTGCATTTCTACATTTTTTTTCTACCCCTTCCCTGGGAAGAAGAAATAGAGAGGCCAGACCGCAGCGGTCTGGAATTCCAAGCGTTAATTAACAGGGGCCGGGCGCCGTCCGCGGTCTCAGCTCAAAGACTGTAAATTCTTGTAAAATGTAAACAGTTTTCCACACACACACACGGACAGCATCTCTACAGTGATACACCGGCGGCTGTTAAATTGCACCTTCTTATCCAATGCAAGAGAGGCACTTACAAAGGGAACAACACAAGGTCAGAAGAATCGAAAAAGTGCGAATCACTTGATTTAGTCGCTTCCTTGTATCGCAGATTGTCTATCCCACTTATAAAACTTTCAGGTGGGTTAACAAAAATGAAATATGTTCACGTAGGTATACTAGTCTACAGTGTTCATGATTTTCTTCTTTGGAAAAACTGGTTTATCAAGGATTTAATTGGGATTATCCTTTCTCGGGTTATTCGTATTCGAGATGTTGTGGGGGAGGTGGGGGGAACCGCTGATCGAAATTTAAGGCGCAGAAGGAAACCGTTCGGCCCCTTGTGCCTCCTGCCGCCCAGACGACAAACGGAGTGTATTCCGTCACCGGAAGACAGCAATTGAGTTGAAGGGTTACGTCCAACTGTCCGCCAAAATGTGACGGTGCACCGCCTTGGTGAAAACCCGGTGGAGCGCGCGTAGGAACCCAAGTCTGTCACTTTAAACAAATGCATTTGACAGGGACGTGCATAAAATTGGGCTCGTGGTTATGCTGTATTTAACAGCGGTCTTTGTTTATTTCAGCACAATTAGTATAGAGTGGCAACCGCTTCCCTTGGGTAATGGAGGTAGGAAGTTATGTCAAGCTGTCCTCTTGGCGAGGCACATCTGTCTTGAGGAAAGGCAATGGGAGATCTCCCCAGTGTCTGAACCAATACTTATCCCTCAGATAAGGCGAAGTCGCCACTATGAGACTGGGTCCATGGGCTGTTCTGTCACTGGAGAGAGAGGAATGGTGGTAGTTCAACCTGGAGGTCACCAAAGCTCAGTGAAGGAGGGGGCTGGGGGGGTTGAGAGAGTCCTTCGTGCCGGAGTGGGAATTGAAGCCATGCTATTACTGGGTACCGCAAAGCAACTGCCCAGCCAATATAGTCCGGCTCGACTAAGAGACGTTTTTGGTTTATTTGGGTAGAGTCAAACTCCAGTGTTTCCTTGCTATGCTGTTGTACAGAACCGAACTGCGTTTGTGACTATGTATATTGTTTTTATTAATGAAAGTATATTTTGAAGTAAAAACAAGTTCGGTCAATTGAGCTAAACCGGCCTCCTATTCGGGAAACCTCACCAAAAAACAGATTATCTGAGCCATTATCACATTCCTGTTTGTGGGAACTTGCTGTGCGCAAATTGACTGCTATATTCCCTACATTACAACATAGCCTGCACTTCAAAACTACTTTTATTGGCTGCAAAGCGCTTTGGGACGAGCAGTGCTTATGAAAAGCGCCAGAGAAATACAAGTTTGGATTTCTTCATAATTGGCTGATGCGGGCAATTGAATGAAACGATAAAGGGTGGAAATGATGTCTCTGTTTTGAATAGAACAGAGGAGAGTGAACTGTTCAAAAGACACCGATCGCTCTGCAAATTAATGTAGTGGGTTTAAAATTCCAAGTCAAGCTGTCCAGAGAAATGGGATTAAGGGAAGTGAGTCGTTGGTTGGGCTTAACCATAAATAAGAAATAGCTGTAAGGCATTCTCTAAAACAGAGACAACGAACTAAGTGGAAAAATAAGACACGAAACAGTTATTGAGATAGAACGAGAGGTTTATTGGCATTTTCCTGGAATTGTGGCCTGTGGTTGCAGCGCCACCTATCGGACAGCTAGTGCCTTCATCACCCAAGGCTGTAATAAATACAACGAGCAGCATAAGTGGGGTCAACTGCCTGGGATTCTGGGCGATATAAAGTTGAAACGAAAACTAACCAGGCGGGTATTTAATGTTTATTAAAGGGGTCGTTCTTCTTATTGCTGACTTAACCCGGCCCCATTACTGAACATGACGCATTGAGGCTGATCCAGTCAGCACCCGGTCCTGTCCAAACTCAGTCCAGAATTTTATTTAATCTGCAGAGTCTTTCAATGAGAGAGTTTTCCGATGGGGGCGTGCTAGAATTACCGTCCAGTTTTCAACACAATTCCTTGATTGCCAGCCTGGGGAATTCCCGCAATAAATGAATAAATAGCGAGATCTTGAGCCGTGTTAACTGCGTTTAGGAAACTCGTGGATGGCTGTGTTGTGTTTAAAATGCAATCATTAGGGAACGTATTAATGTCCAAGCGCTATTCACGTCGCCGTTAGACTCATTTCCTAGTTACACACTGATGCAATAATATAAACCTTGATCAAGTGAATTTGCATTGGCACTCTTATGTGTACAGGAACATGCAATAACTAAAAATACCTAAATAGTGTTGTTGTTTACCTTTTGTGTGGTACAGGATTGTAAATATCTGACATTTATTCGCATCTTCAACCCGTGTTTTTTCCTACTGTTTTGAACGAGTTGTATTATGGTGACAACTCTATCTATAACCATACAATATATATATATTTCCAATTATGCTCCCCTTTTCATTAATGGTAACTTTCTCATCCCAGGTGATACTTATTTTACCAACTAGAAAGAGCAAAAACGCAAATATCGAAATCACTTCAATTAGAATGCTATTTGAAATAGGCTCGACTTTCTGAACTTCCACTGATTAGGCTCGGGATCACAGCGTTTGGAAGATTTTGCTTTTTAAATAAAAAGTCAAAACCACACATTGAGGAAAATATGAAGTGTCGTGGACCACTAAATTGAAAAAAATATAACAGTTTTGCTCTTAGTTTGTAGGTTATCTATAAATTGAATGTGCAATGAACACACTCGCCGCCCTCCATGACCACTTTTCTGGTAAAATGCGGTGAATTTGGTGTCATGAGGGAGTTTAATGAATGGGCGCCATCAGGTAGTATCAAGTTGATTTAGACTCTTGATCTGATGGCCCTGAATGTACCTTCCATTTTTAGAGGTTACATCTGAATCTCGAACCCTGTTGTATGTTTCAACTTTCAAGACAAGCCCCGATTCGAATGAGCCCCGATTCGGCGAATCGAAAGCGGCCGGCGACTTTTGGCAAACATTTTTGTTTTGTATGGTTCTCCAGAGTATCGCCTGCCTGGGAGAGGAGAAAGCTTTTCTCAGAGCACAGAATGAGGCCAATTCAACGCTTCTTCTATCTACAGCATTGGATCATTTCGGTCTCGATGGAGGCAGGTTTCTGGGTTTTAGAACAATTGCGTAGAAGTCGTTTAATTGAGATTTTGGAAGAAAAGGGACAATTTAAAAAATAATAATTTGCATTGCTAATTTGTAGCGACTTGCACGTTTCAAGGGTATCTCGATTGCCCTTTATACAATTAGTTTGGAGCATCCCTGTTCGCTGGATTGAGAAAATGCCCAATGCATTGGAGGTCCTTCAAAGAATGCATGCATTTCCAAGGAGGCACTGTTTGCTTTTATTCGAACTGGAATGATGCAGAATTAGCAATTCGGGTTGTATTTGCAAACACTCCCATTGGAGACTTCACTGGTGATATCTTGCATTTTCGTACAGGGACAATTATTCACTGAGTTGCCAGAGGAAGTGATGGAGGCTGGTACAATTGCAACATTTAAGAGGCATTTGGATGGGTATATGAATAGGAAGGAGAAAGTGAGGTCTGCAGATGCTGGAGATCAGAGCCGGAGATGTGTTGCTGGAAAAGCGCAGCAGGACAGGCAGCATCCAGGGAACAGGAGAATCGACGTTTCGGGCATAAGCCCTTCTTCAGGAATAGGAAGGGTTTGGAGGGATATGGGCCGGGTGCTGGCAGGTGGGACTAGATTGGGTTGGGACATCTGTTCGTGATGGACGCGTTGGACCGAAGGGTCTGTTTCCATGCTGTACATCTCTATGACTTTATTTGTCAACCAACTTCACTCCCACGGTTGAAAGGTGCAGTCATCTTAACAAACTTTTGTAGCTTCAGGCATTTTTCTCATCCATGAAAAAACACACAAAATATACGTTGCGGTGAGTTTTTTTTTAAAAAGGGGGCAATTAACACGTGTAATATTTTCTTTCCCTAAGTGAAAGTTTAATTGAAAAAAATGTAATGTCGTTCTGCAACAGGAAGGCACTTCGCCTTCTGAATAACAGCAAGGTGAAAGGACATTCGATCCATCTGGTCCCAGCCTTTGCTTATACTGTGCATTTAGCTAAGAGTAGGGCCAGGCCATGGCCTGGTGGTAGGAGTGATGTACTGTTTTTCTGGAGAGTTAGGTCATGTGCTGGAGACCCAGGTTCAAATTCCGCCATGGCAGATGGTGGAATGTGACTTCAGTAAAAATCTGGAACTAACAGTTTGACCATGAATATATTATCGATTATTCAAGCAAAATTCATCTTGCCCACTATTGTCCTTCACTGGAGACTCACTGGTGATGTTACTTAACATGTTGATGAAACCTCTGAGAACAAATCTACCAGCTCAGCTAGCAAATTTACAAACAAGATTTGGAGGTGACTTGTCAGAGTGTCCACATACTACCATTACACCACCGACCATGTAGTGGCAGGTACTCATGTGACTCAGTCAAAGTTGTCTATCTCATAAGTTTCAGGCAAGGATGCCCTAGGCATGGTACATTGGTGAAATGAGCAGAGGCTATGGCAACGGATGAATGAGCACCCACAGCAACCAACAAACGGGAGTGTTCCCTCCCAGTTGGAGAACATTTCAGCGGTCTGGGTCATTAGACCTTGGATGTTCAGGTGATCATCCTCCAAGACGGACTTCCGGACAGGCAACGACATAAAGTGGCCAAGCAAAGACTGATAGCCAAGTTTGGTACCCATGGGGACGGCCTCATCCGGGACCTTGGGTTCATGACACACTAGAGTCTAGATTAGACTGGTGCTGGAAAAGCACAGCAGTTCAGGCAGCATCTGAGGAGCAGTAAAATCGACATTTCGGGCAAAAGCCCTTCATCAGGAATACAGGCAGAGAGCCTGAAGGGTGGAGAGATAAGTGAGAGGAGGGTTCATGACACACTACTGGTGACCCCACTGCACTACACACACACACACACACTCTTACAGACCCATACACTCACACAGACTCTCTCTCATACACAAGCTGTCTCTCATACACTCACACACACACTCCCACACTTACACATGCACCCTCTCACAGACTTATTCCCCTTTACACTGACACTCATACACACAATCTCTCACAGACACTCATACCCCCCACCCCCCAACATACACACACATATATAAGTTTCTGGGGTGAATTTGTAGTTGCAGAATTACATTTTATTTTGCTCAGAAACTGCATGAATCTATGTAAGATTCTATAAATCCCTATTTTAGATGAGAATCAGTCTGAACATTGTGGCACAGACAGCCTCACACAGGGCACCTCACACCTTCAATGCATTATCTGGGCCAACATGGCACCTATTGTTAAAGTTCACTTGAGAATGTAACTTTAAGAAAGTTCTGGAATTTACATATGAAAGAACTGAAACCACTATGTTCATTGTAAATGATGAGAGACTTAACAAACAATCCAGGTCTTTTTCAATATATAATTTCAGTTACATCATCCTGTAATAAATTCTGTATCCTATGATCTTATACTCCACAACCACCTGATGAAGGTGCAGCACTCCAAATGTTAGTGCTTCCAAATAAACCTGTTGGATTATTAACCTAGTGTTGGGTGATTTTTAACTCTTTACAAACAGGAAGCTGCTATACTTGTGATTCCAAACCCACGGTAATGGATTGAGTCTTAACTGCCCTCAGGACAATTAGCGATGGGCAATAAATGTTGGCCTAGCCATGGATGCCTTCACCCGAAATCATTTTTTTAAAATGAGTCCATGGTGTTGAAGGTAGTATATGACATGGACGGGAATTGGCTAATGGAACAGCGAATGGGGATAAAGGGTTCTTTTTCAGGTTGGACATCCATGACCACAGGAATCACTGTAGGGAACCCAACCATCTGCAATCAATATTAATGACTTGGAGGAAAGATGTGAATGTATTGCAGACAAGTTTGTAAATGAAACAAATATTTTAGTTGGAAAGTCAGGTTACCAGAGGGGTACAAAAAGTTTACAGGGGGATATTGAAAGACTAAGTAAGTGGGCAAAAAGTTAGCATGTCAAGATTTATGTGGAAAATGTGGAGTTGCTAGTTTTGGAAGGGAGAGCAAAAGAACAGTATTATTAAATTATGATAAACTGCAGAAAGTTGCAACACAAAGTGACTTGCAGGGACTTGTGTGCCAAACACAGAAAGCTGCATAGGGGTGTAGCAGGTAATCAGGGCAGCATGATGGCTCAGTGGTTAGCACTCCTGCCTCATAGCTCCAGGGACCTGGGTTCAATTCTAGCCCCAGGCAACTGTCTGTATGGGTTCCTCTGGGTTTCCTACCATGGTCAAATGATGTGAGATCCAGGCTAGGGTAATTGGCTGTGCTAAAGGGTCCACAGCATTCAGGAGTGTATAGTTTAGTTGTATTAGTCAGGGGAAATGTAGGGTAATGTATCTGGCTGGAATACACTTTGGAGGGGTGATGTGGACTTGTTGGGCCAAAAATCCTGTTTCCACACTGTAGGGATTCTAATCTTAATGGAATGTTGGCTCTAACCAACATAAGAGTAGGGAAGTCTTATTGCTCCTGGGATGCTGCCTGACTGGTTGTGTTTTTCCAGCACCACAATCTCAACTCTGATCTCAAGCATTTGCAGTCCTCGCTTTCTTCTTATTGTAACTGTACAAGATACTGGTGAGACCACATGTGGAGTAGTGTGAACAGTTTTGGCCCTCTTATTTAAGGAAATATGTCATTTCAGTTGGAGTACAGGGAAGTCTTAAGACAACTGTATAAGGTCCTGGTAAGAATACCTGGAGTAGGACGAGCAGTTTATGATTTCATTGGAGGCAGTTCAGAGAGAGTTCACTAGGATGATCCCTATATGGAGGACTTGGCTTCTGAGCAAAATATAAACAGTTTGGGACTCTGCTCACTAGAGTTTAGAGGAATGAGAAATGACCTCATTGAATAATACAGGAGTTCTGGGGGCAGAGTCCTTGTGTACAGTATATCTAAGGCTGAGATAGAGAGATTCTTGACCATTAGAGGAATCCAGGGTTAGGGTGAAAATGCAGGAAAATGGACATGAGGAATGTTGGATCAGCCAATCGAATGGCGGAGCAGGCAGGGGTGGGAGGAATGGCCTACTACTGCCCCTATTTCTTATGATCTGATGGTTTCAAATTATTCTTAAAATCATGAACCCAACGCTACGCCTCAAATGGCTAAATCTCAATCCCCTGCTGCAATTTTTGAACCTCATGCATAGATTTTCCACTGTCTCCCACGAACGAAATCCAGCAAGAATTTCAGACACAATACATGAACTAGATTAATTCAGCTTTAGGACCGTTGTGGGAAGAAGGGGTGTGTGGGTAGAATGGGGGAGGGGAAAGGAGGTGTCCGTCGTTACATTCTGTCCCACAGTTGCCGGCAAAATCGAATTGCGCCAGCCTGTGCACCATTTCAGGAGAAAGCTAAAACAATTGAGATCGTCTAAAGTGGGCGAGAAATTTGTTTTTATATTTGGCATTTTTTCCCACAAGGTAGAAATTGATATGCAATGTGGCTTGAAGCTCATCGGACCATGAAGAATTGATGAAGAGTAACGACTGATCCCAAGAAGGGCTAATTTACACGACTCTGAGCGCTAAACCAAATGGTTCTGAAATTTCTGTTCTGTTTCCTTCCATCCAACATTCCACGGTGGAATTTGACACCAATTAAAAGGCGTCCAGAACCCGCAATCCAGGCTGGAAACCGTTTCATTTCTCAGCGTCTACTTGTCTTCTTACCCAAGCGAGCCTCGAACGCAGGTAAAGTTCCTGAAGCGAATGTCCACGCACACATTGACAAAAATGATAACACTGGAACAATTATCAAATGGTGTTTGCTCTGGTTTTGTTCATTTCGGTTCCTGTATACCGCAGAGGGAGCCGAAATAAACTAACATTGTTAGAAACTCACACTCATAGTTAGTTCGAGTCCCGCTTTCGCTGCTCAGTCCGGCCGTCAGCATAGACATTCGCCTTGGCGGAATATACACAGTCTAGCTAACTAAAACCAATTTGATTGTGCCGGATATCCCGTGTGTCTCTCTGCTGTTTCTGAAAACGTTAGCTCTTCCTATCTGGTCTATTCTGTAGTCACTTGGGTACTGATGTCACCAGCTAACTGACACAATGGATCACCCTTCATGGGAGCTTTACATGTTTCTATTGGTGGACAGTATTGCATCAGGGAAGAATACCATAGATCTAGCTCACTCTGACACTTACACAGAAACGACACAAAGTCCCCATAGTCTCCCCATCATAAGATGTTCCCTCATTAGAGAAAGGTGCCTGGTGGTGGTTTAACCTGAGGGTCACCACACCTCAGGCGAGGGAAGAGGTTGAAAAGGAGAGTCTCTCATAGCAACCTTAGCTGATGCCGGAACTGAACCCACACTGTTGGCATCACTCTGTGTTACAAACCAGCCATCCATCCAAATGGGATAACCAAAACCAACACAGTACACACAAATAGATACATAAACTACAGTCATGATTGTATATAACCCTTTTTATTCATTCACAGGATGTGGACATCACTAGCAAGGAAGGTATTGCCCAGAGGGCAGTTAAAGAATCAAAGCATGGCAACATAGCTTAGACATGTCAGTTAAACCAGGTGATGATGGCAGATTTCCTTCCCTAAAGGATATCAGTGAGTTAGATGGGGTCTTCATAATGATAATCATCAGTGATTTATTGGCTGCAATTTTCCATTGAATTCATACTTCACCATCTTCAATGTTGCAATTTGAATCTAGAAAACTGACCTGGTGTTCTGGATTTCTAGTCCAATTATACCACAAAAACACCACCACCTCCCCATATACACAAACATCTGCAGAAAAATGTGTACTCAAAAAGCTACTGGCACGTAAGTGTATATATGCACATAAACATCTGCAGACATAGTAGTATGTACACAGAAACATCCACATACAGAAATGTGCACAAGTCCCGAAAGATATGTTAGTTTACACATTCAAACATCTAGACACGGGCAGTTTTTTTTATTATCATGCTGTTGCCATAAGATACTGCCAGCTAATAATATTTCATGTTCTTTCAATAAATATTTGGACCACAAAAGACAGGGACTGTCTCTTAAAGCAGAAAGCCATTAAATTATTGTAACCACTAACTTTCACAGGTGAGCTTACCTACTCACCAACAACTGCACTTAATGTAATAAATGTGGCCCTTCTTGGGTACATTCTGTCACAGAAATTTGACACTAAGGTAAATAAAGGACCATGACCAGAAGCTTTGACAAAAGATATTTTGTAAAACAATTTTAAAGAAGACAGAGGTAGAGAGTTTTGTGGAAGGAATTGCAGAGCTTAGAGTCCAGGATGAGCTGAAGGCAGAACCAGCAATGAATGGGTGAAGGGATGTGAAAGAGCTCAGAACTGGGACAATTCTGCTACTCAAAACAAAATTGGATTATCTCCATGCAAGAAAAGTAGATTTTCATGTGTTAGATGGAAAGTGGGAAAAGACAAACAAAAACACTGCAAAGGGGAAAAGCAGTCCAAGTCTATGTAACACTTTATCAGAGACATTGTTTGTTCTTTTGTCTGTATAGGTGTTGACCTACTTGCTAGCAGATGAGTATAGCACCACAATAAAAGAAAAGTTAAATGCATCTTAGACAGTTAAATGTCAACAATATTGACACCTTATCATTTCACCTCTTCATGGTTTCACAATTTTTCTGAATGTTTACTTTATAAGCCATATTAATACCACATCACAGTCAGCAAAAACATCCAATAAACAAGTTATGTGCAGATTGACTGTGCATGTAACTCATCCTCAATTCTACTTTGTCATATATTCAACCAAGCCCTAGAAATTTGGAACCTTGGAGAAGGCTAAGTTCTAATTGAGGTATCCAACATCATGGAGTCTAGAGAGATAGAATAAGGTGAAAATGATTCCACTTGTAAAAGGATTGAGAATGAGAGCAAAGGTTTAAATTAATTTCTTACATAAAAAGCCAAAATGACATGAGAAAAATGTTTTCATACAGCACATTATTCAGTTCTGGAACGCACTGCCTGAGAGTATGGTGGTGGCAGATTCAATCAAGGCAATTGAATGGCCATTTAAAAAAGAAAAATGTGCAATTTTACTGGGATAAATCAGCAGAATGGCACAAGGTGAGATGTTCATTCACAGACCTGGCACAAACATGGCCTCTTGTGCTGTAACAATTCTCTGATGCTGCAATAAAAATAAGCATAGGCAATTCAGCCTGAGCTTTTTCCATATAACTAGATAATGGTTCAGCCGTCTTTGTCAGTGGCTTCTCATCACAAATATGCAACATAATACCAGAAGACATGAATAAACTTGCAGATTGCACAAATTGAGTTTAATGTAAATAAATGTTTATTGTTGGAAGCAACATTTCCACACCTCAAGAAGATAAAATGAATGTGGTAGAGAATCAAAGGGACCCAGCTGTACAGATTAACAAATTATTAAAAGCAGCACTAAAGGTTAGCAAAGTGGTAATAAACATAAGAAAAGATTCAGGACTCTAGCCAAGTTGCCCTTGGAGTTCTAGGCACCATACTATGAAAGAACAAAGAAGCACTGGGGAAAGTCAAAAGAAATACAATAATGCTACAACAATGAATTACTGGTGTCAAGAAAGATTCAATGAGTTAGACTTTCAAAATTACACTTTCAAAAGAAAATACTTAATAGAGACCTGATAGAACTCTTTAAAATTATTATTGTGTCATACAGATTAGATGTTCCTCTTAGTCTGTGGAATTCACTTCCCCAGAAAGGGGGAAAATTGTTTTTTTTTTTCAAATTTATTTAAGGCTGAGTGAGATTTTTGATAGGCTCAGACATCAATGGTTATGTGCTGCAGACAGGAGAGTCAACTGGATTCCACAGTCATGATCTCATTGAATGGGGGAACAGGATCCAGGGGCCAAATGCTCTAATCCTGCTCTTAAATCCTAATCGCAAAATCCTATGTGAAAAGAATGTGTGGGAGATCCAAAACTATGAGTCATAAACACAAAATCCATCCACTAAGGAAAAAAGGAGAAATTTCTGCACCGAAGTGGTTAGAGTGTGAAATTTGCCACCGCAGGAAAAGTTGAAGAAAATATCTTAGCTGCTTCCAAAAGGAAACTAGTTTAGCCCTTGAGAGAAAATAGAACAGAAATTCATGCCAAAAGAGATGAGGCAGGTGAAATGGTAAGGTTCAGATCAAGTATAAACAAGATGGGCTGAATAGACTGTTTCTACATTGAAACTCCCACTGAGTTCCATCGACCTACCCTAGTCCCCTAACCCCAATATGATTACCTTTGAAATTTTCATTTGCACCCCTCCACCCCTGTATCCCAGACTTGCCTGAAATTTTGAGAGAGAAAATACTCGAGATTTTTGGGTGAAGCTTTTTAAATTTCACTTTTGAATACCCAGCTTTGATTGTAATCTAAATACCCCTATCATAGAATCCCTAAAGTGTGGAAGCAAGCCATTCGGCCCATTGAGTCAATTCCGACCCTCCGAAGACCATTTCACCCAGACCTTATCCTCTACCCTGTCCCTGTAACCCTGCATTTCCCATGACTAATCCAACTAACCAGCATACTCCTGGATACTATGCGCAATGTAGCATGGCCAATCTACCCCAATCCACCTAAGCTACATATCTTTGGACTTTGTTATCACTGAAAAACAATAGTTCATCGCTATGTAATCTACCAAATATTTCAATTATTTTAAAAACGTAAAATCAATTAAGTCTTCTCTCCTGCATATTCAAAGGTACAAATTGTTCATGTATTAAATTGAGACTCCATGCTTTAAATTCTATTGCCATTCTTAACCCTTTGAGAAATTGGATTGATTTAAAACAAATCTTTCGCAGGACGGCTGCTGAGTTAAACATTGAAAGATCGGTTTGTATTGACTGATGACGGGATTTTGCCCGAAACGTCGATTTCGCTACTCCTCGGATTCTGCCTGAACTGCTGTGCTCTTCCAGCACCACTGTCCAGAATCTGGTTTCCAGCATCTGCAGTCATTGTTTTTACCTTGTATTGACTGACGCTGAGATGTGAAATTTCGCGCGACATTAAGTCGTTAAATATATAACTGCTACACTTTTCGTTCGTACGAAAACATCGAACAATACAATGGTTGTAAGAATAAATACTTTGTCGATTATAAAAACAACTGCGCTTCAAATTAACGATAAATCATCTTGATTCTTGATCTATAGCATACACATCAGGCAAATCCAGGCACTCACGTCTCTCTGTTTTGAAATTAATTCCATCACTGTAAAGTTCAACTTCGCCCCTGAACGTTAACTTGGGTGGGATTCTAATGTCTCCGTCTCTGCAAGGTATCCCAATTGCAAATAAGGAACCTGAATGTATGAACGAGCCCCCTTAGGAGTGGCAATATCATAGGGACTGGGAATAAGGCCGTCAGGCCCTCTCTGAACTATAATGAGCTGATTAAGTGTCTCTCTGAACAATAACGAGGAGGGAAACCTGTCCGACATCTACATCCGTGAGTCAGCGAGACAAAAGCCACCACTAAATCCTTCGATAAACTAAAATGTGGTTGTCCTGCAGATCTCAGCACTGGGACCAATTGACATCATACAATTTAAACATTCATTTCTGAGCAGACATGTTTTGTTATACCGATTATGTTCTTCAACGAAATCTGATTGAGAAGATAAAGTTGTATTGAATAAGAAGTTATTTGATGTAGTTTGCATATTAAGGAGTGCGGGTTTTTTTTAAAGTCAGCTAGTGATGTACAGTGAATGGCCCTGCGTAGAATGGATGGGAAAATATTGGGGTACAATAATCGTGGGGCAGTTTACAGTCATTTTCTAAATAAGTTGAAACTTTATTGCTGGAACAGCACAGCAGGTCAGGCAGCATCCAGGGAACAGGAGATTCGACGTTTCGGGCACAGGCCCTTCGGGCACAGGATTTCCTGAAGAAGGGCCTGTGCCCGAAACGTCGAATCTCCTGTTCCCTGGATGCTGCCTGACCTGCTGTGCTGTTCCAGCAATAAAGTTTCAACTTTGATCTCCAGCATCTGCAGACCTCACTTTCTCCATTTTCTAAATAACCTGGTCTGAGATGTCATAACCCAACTTTGGAGTAGCTGGGACTTGAGCCTGGTCTCCTGATCAGGAGATAGAGGCACTACCACTGTGCTACAAGACCCCAAGGAATGTCTGACTTCTCCTTCCTATATGATCTGACTGTGAACTCAACTCCACTTTCCTGCCGACCTCTTCGACCCCATCTCCGCCCTGTTCCCCATAACTCTACACAACTCTTGACTGCTTCCTAATTAATAACCTGCTAACTCAGTCTTGAATTTATTCAATGACCCCGTCTCCATCGGGAAAGAAAATCCCAAAGGTTAATGATTATCTAAGTTAAAAAAAATTCCTCCTCATCTTCACTCTAAATGGTAGACACCTTATTTTGAAACTATGCCCCCGGTTGTAGGTTCCTCTGCAAGTGGGAACATCCATCATGCTAAGATAGGCTAGCCTGAAAATAAAGGCAAGTTTCCATCCTGATAAAGAATATTTATGAACCTTTTGGCTTCTTACAACAAGTGAGCACTTTCATAGTCACTTTTACAATACCAGATTGTTCCTGAATTCTTTAAGAGATTTCAAAGTCTCCACCCAACAATTTGAAATCGGTTACTCAGGTAACACCAAGAACATCATGACTGTATCAAACCCAATTGATGTCTTTTTTGTGATTACTGTCAGTGAGATCCTTGTCAATTTTATGTTCAATGTTGCTGGGCCTCTTATTCCTTTTGGTTGGGGATTATTTGTTAACAGATCAATTTTCTTGAAACATCCACAGCATATTCAGAAATCAGGAATGTCAGCTATCCTGCCCAAAGCTTTACTCAGATGAATACAAAATAGGTAAGATCAGAGCACACTCATGAGCTCAACCCACATGTGGTAATCTCACTATGGGTACACAGAAGACAGTGGTCTCATTCATTCCATCTTTATCTACAATGCTAACCTATCTTGAAATATTCTTGTGCATTGCAAGCAGTTCCCTGCAATGATACACAGTGACCTATGCCAGTCCTGCATTAAACTGTTACTTATAAAAATCCAGTTCATGTAAACTTTATAATCATGTCTAATCAAAGTTAAACTAATAAAATAGAATCAAAGAACATTTACAGCAAGGGTGGACATTTGGCCCATGGAGTCAAGTCTCTGCCTTCTCGTAGAGCACTTTAGAGAACTTCTCCAGGACACCCGCACCAATCAACCCCACCACCCCGTGTCCGAACATTTCAACACTCCCTCCCACTCTGCCGAGGACATGCATGACCTGGGCCTCCTCCATCACCACTCCCTCACCACCCAACGCCTGGGGGAAGAAAGCCTTATCTTCCGCCTCAGGACACTCCAACCCCAGGGCATCAATGTGGACTTCACCAGTTTCCTCATTTCCCCTCCCCCCACCTTAGCCCAATTTCAACTTTCCAGCTCAGCACCATCCTCATGACCTGTCCTGCCTGCCAATCTTCCTTCCCACCTATCTGCTCTACCCTCCTCTCTGACCTATCACCTTTACTCCCAACTCCATCCACTTATTGCACTCTCAGTTACCTTCGCCCCAGCTCTACCCACCTCCCATTTATCTCTCCACCCCGAGGCTCCCAGCGTCATTTCTGATGAAAGGCTCCAGCCCGAAACGTCGATTTTCCTGCTCCTTGGATGCTGCCTGATCTGCTGTGCTTCTCCAGCACCACACACTCAGCTCGGCAAAAACAATTAAGTCAGACTTTCCTTGCCACCCTTTCCCTTTAATCTGGCATATTTTCTTCTTTTCTACAGCTACATTCTTTTTTAAAAGTCATGATTGAATCTACTTTCACCTTAGTCTCAGACAGTGCATACCAAATACTAACAACTCACTGTGGAACATAGATAGTCCTGGTTTGTATCTTTTGACAAACACCTTAAATCGCCTGGTCTGGTTCTCAAGGCTTCCAACAATGGGAACAGCTTATTCCTATTTATTCTGTCTGGACCCCTCATGATTTTGAACACTTCTACCAAATCTGCTCTCAACTAAGCTTCTCCCAGTCTATCCACTAACTGAAGTCCCTTATTCTTGGAGAATTCTCATAATCTTTTCTGCACCTTTTATAATGGGTTCAAATCCTTCTCAAAATCCAGTGCACAGAATTTGATGCAATACAGCAATTGTTGTTTGATTGGGTTGGCATGGCAACTTTACCCTTTGCCTCTGTTTATCAAACCCAGATTCCATACCAACTTCAGTTCTGAAGAAGAGTCACTGGACCCAAAACATTAACTTTAATTTCTCTCCACAGATACTGCCAGACCTGCTGAGCTTTTCTAGCGCTTTCCGATTATGTTTCAGATTTCCAGTCTCTGTAGCTCTTCCAAGTTTTTTTTTGCTTAGTGTTTAACTCACTGTCACATCTCTTCCAGGTATGCCCACCTTGAAGAAGTTCTGCTCTTCTCTCTGACAGGATTTCTGTTCCAATCTTATTTCTTGTTCGCTGTCATTAATTTTGCTGTCACTCCTGGTGTTTGACAAGGTATTTGCCAAAACTCATTTCCACAGCCACATCACATATCTCAGTGATTGCCTCCAGCTCAGACTCACCCCACGTGGATTCCAACTCAAGTTTTATCTTTCGTGTTTTGAATCCACCCAGGATCGCAATATCTTGGTAATGTTTAATGTTCCTCAGACAACTGCACTCATGCCATCCTGAGATCCACACTCAGTGCCATGCTTCACCGTATGCACATTTTTGACTTTTCTCTCTAACAGCACCACCTCACACTGGCTCAGAGATGCCCTGCCCCCACCTACGTTCCACTTCATCTTCTGGCTCATTCAAAGTCTGACAAGAAACCTTTATTTTTCCTTTCAGGCATTAAGCAACACAAGATGCAATTACTCAGAGATATCCATAGCCTTCTAGAACCTTCAGCCCTTCCCCTTGCCTCTGACTCCATGCCTTCTCCTAACCCCATCTCCTCTTGTGTATTTACTATCCTTTCTGACCTTCTACTTTCTGATGTTGAATGTGCTGTATTCAGCAAAAGTCTCAGGTTTATCCCTCTGCGTCACCACCTTAGTGAGTTTCGGGCATGATATGACATTGAATTCTTCTTCCGTCACCTTCATCTCCATGCTAATATGTTTGCACAAGAGTCCTCTCCTCATTCCACAAACCCCTTCACCCATTTCCCCCATTATCCCTACACCTGGACCCCTCCTTCTGCCCTTTTACCTGCACTCGATCTGGACGTCAAGAACTGTCAACATGACATTGGTTGCCTCAATTTCTCTGCCCTCCTTAGTTATTCCAACCTATTTTCCTCAAAACCAACTGCACTTCTTACACTCAGAGTCGAGAGTGCAGTGCTGGAAAAGAACAGCAGGTCAGGCAGCATCCGAGGAGCAGGAGAATCAGGAATCCTGATTCCATCAGAATTCAGGACAAAGGGCCTATGCCCAAAACGTCGATTCACCTGCTCCTCAGATGCTGCCTGACCTGCTGTGCTCTTCCAGCACCACACTCTCGATTCTGATCTCCAGCATCTGCAGTCTTCACTTGCTCTCCTTGCTCCCAGATCCAACCCAGACTTTATAATTAAAAAATCACTGAAGAAGGGTCACTGGGTTCACAATGTTAACTCAGATTTTTCTCCACAGATGCTACCATTCCTGCTGCATTTTTCCAACAATTTCTGTTTTTGTTTCTGATATCCACCATCTGCTGTTCTTTTGGTTATTTATCCAAGATTATGTATGCTTGTTTCACCGTTTTTTTTTCTACCCACTCTGCTACTTTTAATGTTTTGTCCAGGTTTTGAAAGAGAAAATACTGGAAATGCTCAGATAGTCAGCCAGCACTAGTTCTGATGAAGGATCACCATCAACCTAGAACTTCAATCTATTTCTCTCCACCGTGTTCCTTGGCCAGCTGAGTATTTCCTGCTTTTGTTTCTTTGTTTTAGAACATAGAACATTACAGCACAGTACAGGCCCTTTGGCCCTCGATGTTGTGCTGACTGTGAAATTAATCTGATGCCCATCTAACCCATACCTTTCCATTATTATCCATATGTATGTCCAATGCCCATTTAAATGCCCTTAATGTCAGCAAATCTACTACTATTGCAGGCAGGCTGTTCTATGCCCCTACTACTCTCTGAGTAAAGAAACTACTCCGATATCTGTCCTAAACCTATCACCCCTCAATTTAAAGCTATGTCCCCTCATGTCCTTCAGTCTTTCCTCGTAAGACCTTCCCTCCATACTAGGCGACATCCTAGTAAATCTCCTCCGAACCCTTTCTAAAGCTTCCACATCCTTCCTATAATGTGGTGGCCAGAACTACATGCAGTACCCCAGGTGCGGCCTTGTACAGCTGAAGCTTGGCCTCGTGGCTCCGAAACACAATCCCACCCCACCACCCCTGAAATTTTAATTTCAGATTTCCAGTATCTGCAGTATTTTGCTTTTGCACTCCCAGGTTTTTGTGCTCCTGCAGCCTGTTTACAGTTTCCCATTTTCAGTTAGATAGCCTTTCCTCATTCCTCACAGAAAAATGTACATATTCAGAATTCTATGCATTTTATTGCATCTGCTTGTTCAATTCACCAAACTATCAACATCCTCTTGAAGTCTATTATTATCCTGCTCAAAATTCAGTTTACTTCCAAATTTTGTGTCATTAAAATTGTCCACTGAACACCCAAGTCTAAGTCATTTATATACTTTAAGAAATAAATAATCTTAGCAATAGTTTACGAGTGGTGTATGTGTCCACAAAGCACTGAGCACAGCAAAAAAGAAAACAGCCTATTGTGAATAAGATGAAAACCAAATTACATTTCATCTTAAAGCATCCTTTCTCCAACACTTATGACAACTTCCCTTTGAATCTGTTCCTCATTATTTATGCTGTTACCTATTTGCAGTTTACAAAAATTTTACTCCTTGAGAATTGATTTTATGCTCATAGCGTGTTGCATATACAATAGTCATTTTGTAAATAATTCTTGTTTTAAAAATATGCTTATTGTGCGTAGACGTTTATTAATATTGATGTAAATTTAAATTAAATCATTTGTCTTTTTCAGATCTATTAAAAGAAAAATATTAATAACTGTTGACTAGTTTGGGAAATTGATGCATCCACAAACTGAATTCCTAATGAATCTGCCTCTTCAAGCTGTGTAGAAAATTATGTAGATATTGAGTTGTAAACACTTGAATAATTTTCTACTTGATGATTTTCTATTAGCTATCTCAAGTGATTGCATCATTTTCTTTTAATTGTCCAGCAGAGCTTGCCCCCTTGGGGTGGCACATTAGTTAGCACTGCTGCTTCACAGCACCAGGTACCCGGGTTCAATCCCAGCCTCGGGTGACTGTCTGTGTGGAGTTTGCATGTTCTCTCTATGTCTGCATGGGTTTCCTCCATAGATGTGAAGGTTAGGTGGATTAGCCATGCTTAATTGCCCATAGTGTGCAGGGTTATAGGGATAGGTTGGGTCTGGGTGTGATGTTGTCTGGAGGATTGGTGTGGACTTGATGTGCCACACCCTAGGGATTCCAGAGGACACTTGGGAGTGCACCTCAAACAGTACACCTTTAAACCTCCCCTTTGCAATGTGTGTGGAATATAATGAGGAAATTCAAGGCTGGTCCTCTTTTGTCTCCTGCCCTTCTATTCCCATGGGTGAGGCAATGCTCACTAATTCTGGCTTCAAGAATCAGACCCGCAGCTCAGCTGTTTGGTGGTCTCAGTCTCCTCACTCCATACTAATCCTCCCCTGAAAGGTCAGTCAGTGCATTCCCACAAACGCTGAGCTGCCTTCTTTGCAGAGTGCAAGAAGAATCCTGTGAAGCTGGCGGAAGATGCAGGTGTAAAACAATTGCTCAGAAATAAATTTACTGAAAAGGAAGATTCCAACTGAGCTAGTAGGACCCTGTTCTCTGTGAAATACAAGGACAGTATTGAATGAGGATGGGAAGAAATACAATGACATTTCCTACTGAGGCAGATTTCCCTCAGGATGGGTATACTGAGCTTGAAGGGAGTACAATGTAGGTTTACAAGATAGGTAGCTGGACTTCAGGAGTTACCTCATGTGGAAAGATTATACAAATTCAGCCCCTTTTCTTTAGCATTTAGAAGGTTAAAGTGTGACCTGATCAAAATCTTCAAGCTAGTAACAAGAAATGACAAGGTAGATAATGATAAATTATTTTCACTGGTTTGGGAATCTAGATCTACAGGCCGTAATCTGAGAATTAGGGCCAGACCATTCAGGAGAAATTTAGGAAGCACTTCTATTCATGAAGGGTGGTAGATGTTTGGAACTCTCTTCCACAAACAGCAGTGGATGCCAGATTAGTTGTCAGGTTTAAATCTGAGATAGATAATCTTTGTTAAGCAAAGGTGTTATGGATTAGCGATGTTTGAGAAGATTTGTAGCTCAGGTTGATGATAAGTCTGTAAGTTAGCTTACTGAGCTGGAAGGTTTGTTTTCAGACGTTTCGTCACCATGTTAGGTAACATCATCAGTGAGAGTCTCTGGTGAAGCACTAGTGGTATGTTTATGGAGTTAGGCCACATCTCAGCCATGACCTATCTGAAAGGCAGAACAGGTTCAAGGGGGCTGAATGGTCTACTCCTGTTTCTATGTTCCACTTATGGCAGGTCCTGATAGATGTTGAAATGAAGAAAAAGCACGAAGAAATTGGACTCTGCTGGGTTCTGTTGTGATCTAGTTCTGGCGCTGCAGACATTTCAAAGTATTCACTGGTGCTTTGGTCACTTTTTCTGCATGAATCCAGAGAATTTCAGTCTGCTGTTGTCTTTTCAAAGGCACTTTTGGAGAAAAGGCAGGAAGTCAATAGACAATAGACAATAGGTGCAGGAGTAGGCCATTCAGCCCTTCGAGCCTGCACCGCCATTCAACATGATCATGGCTGATCATTCCTAATCAGTATCCTGTTCCTGCCTTATCTCCATAACCCTTGATTCCACTATCTTTGAGAGCTCTATCCAACTCTTTCTTAAATGAATCCAGAGACTGGGCCTCCACTGCCCTCTGGGGCAGAGCATTCCACACAGCCACCTCTCTCTGGGTGAAGAAGTTTCTCCTCATCTCTGTCCTAAATGGTCTACCCCGTATTTTTAAGCTGTAGAGTCATAGAGGCATAGAGTCATACAGCATGGAAACAGACCTATCAGTACAACTAATCTATGCTGATCATGTTCCCAAACTAAATTAGTCCCAACTCCCTGAGCTTGGTTCATATCCCTCCAAAACTTTCCTATTCGTGTACTGATCCAAATGTCTTTTAAATGTTGTAACTACCTGCATTCACCACTTCCTCTGGCAATTCATTCCACACACTAACCACTCTCTGTGTAAAGAAGTTGTCCCTCATGTCTTTTCAAAATATGGGCAGCACGGTGGCACAGTGGTTAGCACTGCTGCCTCACAGCGCCAGAGACCCGGGTTCCTCCCACAGTCCAAAGATGTGCAGGTCAGGTGAATTGGCCATGCTAAATTGCCCGTAGTGTTAGGTGAAGGGGTAAATGCAGGGGTATGGGTGGGTTGCGCTTCGGCGGGGCGGTGTGGACTTGTTGGGCCGAAGGGCCTGTTTCCACACTGTAAGTAATCTAATTTCTCCTCTCACCTCAAAAATATGTCTCCTAGTTTTGAACTCTAGGGAAAAGACCTTTGCAATTCACCTTATGATTTTATAAACCTTGAATAAGGTCACCCCTCAACCTCCTATGCTCCAGTAAAAAAAGTTTCAGCCTATCCAGTCTAGTTTTTTATAACTCAGCACGGTGGGCAGCACGGTAGCATAGTGGTTAGCACTGCTACCTCACAGCGCCAGAGACCCGGGTTCAATTCCCACCTCAGGCAACTGTCTGTGAGTTTGCACATTCTCCCTTTGTCTGCGTGGGTTTCCTCCGGGTGCTCTGGTTTCCTCTCACAGCCCAAGGGTGGGTTGGCCACACTAAAAAAAAATTGCCTGTAGTGTTAGGTGCAGGGGTAAATGTAGCGGCAATGGGTCTGGGTGAGCTGCTCTTCGGAGGGTTGGTGTGGACTTGTTGGGCTGAAGGGCCTGTTTCCACACTGTAAGTAATCTAATCTAAACTCAAAACCTCCATTCCCAGCAACATTCTGCTAAATCTTTTTTGAACCCTTTTCAGTTTAATAATATTAAACTGCATCCAGGTGCTTCAGAAAAGGCCTCACCAAGATCCTGAACAACCTCAATATGATATCCCAACTCCTGTACTCAGAGGTCTGAGCAACGTTGGTAATCGTGTTGAACATCTCTGTCTTAACTACTCTGTCTATCTGTGATGCAAAGTTTAAAGAATAATGTCTCTAAATCCCTAGTATTCTCTGTTTTTACAAACTACCTAGGGCACTACCATTAACTTTATAAGTCCTGCCTCTGTTTGTTTTACCAAAATGCAAAACCTGGCATTTATCCAAATTAAATTCCATCTCAGACCTAAAAGACTGACCCTAATTTAATTTGACATTTATCCAAATTAAATTAGGAGGTGGAGTTGGGAAAGGGGTTGTCACAGAGTTAGGTGGATTCTTGTTAGGCTATCGGGACCTATGCAAATGTGAACTTCATAGCACAAGCATTGGTTGGTGGAGCAGGCTTAGAACATAAAACATAGAACAATACAGCACAGAACAAGCCCTTCGGCCCTCGATGTTTATGCTGACCTGTGAACTAATCTAAGCCCATCCCCCCACACTATCCCATCATCATCCATATGCTTATCCAAGGATTGCTTAAATGCCCCTAATGTGGCTAAGTTAATTACATTGGCATTCTGGATTAGTGGTGCTGGAAGAGCACAGCAATTCAGGCAGCATCCGAGGACAGGCAAAATCGACGTTTCGGGCAAAAGCCCTTCATCAGGAATAAATCAGGAATAAATGAAGGGCTTTTGCCCGAAACGTCGATTTTGCCTGTCCTTGGATGCTGCCTGAATTGCTGTGCTCTTCCAGCACCACTAATCCAGAATCTGGTTCCCAGCATCTGCAGTCATTGTTTTTACCTACCTAATTACATTGGCAGGCAGGGCATTCCACGCCCTTACCACTCTCTGAGTAAAGAACCTGCATCTGATATCTATCTTAAATCTATTACCCGTCAATTTGTAGCTATGCCCCCTCGTACAAGCTGACATCATCATCCCAGGAAAAAGACTTTCACTGTATACCCTATCTAATCCTCTGATCATCTTGAATTTTGATATCAAATCCCCTCTTAGCCTTCTTCCCTCCAATGAGAACAGACCCAAGTCTCTCAGCCTTTTCTCATAAGACCTTCCCTCCAGACCAGGCAACATCCTGGTAAATCTCTTCTGCACCTTTTCCAATGCTTCCACATCCTTTTTGTAATGGGGCAACCAGAACTGTACACAATATTCCAATTGCAGCCGTACTAGTATTTTGTACAGTTGCAGCATGACATTATGGCTACGGAACTCAATCCCTCTATCAACAAAACTGAACCCACTGTATGCCTTCTTAACAGCACTATTGACCTGGGTGGCAAATTTCAGAGATCTATGTACATGGACTCCAAGATCCCTCCGTACATTCACAATACCAAGAAAGTTTCCATTGATCCAGTATTCTGCCTTCCTGTTATTCTTCCTAAAGTGAATCAACTCACATTTATCTGCATTGAACTCCATTTGCCACCTCTCAGCCCAATTCTGCAGTTTATCCAAGTCCCCCTGCAACCTGCAACATTCTTCCATACTGTCTACCACTCCACCGACTTTAGTGTCATCTGCAATCATACTAACCCATCCACCTATGCCGCATCCAAGTCATTTATAAAAATGACAAACAACAGTAGTCCCAAGACAGATCCTTGTGGCACACCAATAGTAACCGGGCTCCAGGCTGAATATTTTCCATCAACCACCTTCTTACAGAAAGCCAGTTTCTAATCCAAACTGCTACATCACCCTCAACTCCATGCCTCTGCATTTTCTCCAAGAGCCTACTATGTGGAACCTTATCAAAGGCTTTACTGAAATTCATGCACACCATGTCGATTGCTCTACCTTCAGCAACATGTTTGGTCACCTTCTCAAAAGTCTCAATGAGGTTTGTGAGACATAGCATGCCCTTGACAAAACCATGTTGACTATCTGAAATCAAATTGTTGCTTGCTAGATGATTTTCCTTTCCAAAACCTTTCCTACAACAGAAGTAAGGCTCACTGGTCTATAATTACCTGGGTCCTCTCTACTGCCCTGCTTGAACTAGGGCACAACATTTGCAATTATCTAGTCCTCTGGTCCTAAACCCGTAGACAATGGCGGCTCAGAGATCAAGGCCAAAGACTCCAACATCTCCTCCGTAGCTTCCCAGAGAATCTTCAGATAAATCCCATCCAGCCCAGGGGACTTGTCTATTTTCACACCTTCTAGAATTGATAACACCTCCTCCTTATTGACCTCGATCCTTTCTAGTCTAATATCCCGTATCTCATGCTTCTGCTCTATAATATCCTCCTTTTCCTGAGTGAAAATAGATGAGAAATATTCATTTAGCACCTCTCAGATCTCCACAGGGTCGACACATAAATTCCCACTTCTGTCTTTGACTGGCCCTATTCCTACCCTAGTCATCCTTTTATTCCTCACATACCTATAGAAAGCTTTAGGGTTCTCCTTTATTCTACCTGCTAAAGACTGCTTGTGTCCTCTCCTTGCTCTTCTTAACTCTCTCTTTAAATCCTTCCTAGTTAATCTGTAACTCTCCATCACCTCATCTGAACCATCTCGTCTCAACATCATATAAGGCTCTTTCTTCCGCTTAGCAAGAGATGCAATTTCTTTAGTAAACCACAGTTCCCTTACCTTATCACTTCCTCCCTGCCTGACAAGGACATACCTATGAAGGACACACAATATCTGTTCCTTAAACCAGCTCCACATTTCAATTGTCCCCATCCTTGCATTTTGCTACCCCATTCTATGCCTCCTAAGTCTTGCCTAATCACACTATAATTGCCCTCCCCCCACCTATAACTCTTGCCCTGTGGCATGTACCTATCCCTTTCCATCACTAAACTAAACATAGCCAAATTATGGTCACTCTCACCCAAGTGATCACCTACCAATAAGTCAAACATCTGGCCTAATTCATTGCCCAGCACCATATCCAGTGTGGCCTTCTCTCTTGTTGGCTCTTCAACATACTGTCAGGAAACAATTGCACACAATTGACAAAAAGTGATCCATCCGATGTACTAGAGTTATAGTATTTCCAGTCAATGCTGGTTAAGTCAAAGTACCCAATAATGACCATCCTGTTCCTTTCACTCCTGTCCAGAATCGTTTTGCCGATCCTCTCCGCCACGTCCCTGGAACTCTGTGGAAGCCGATAAAAACTTTCAGCAGTGTGACCTCTCCTCTCCTGTTTCAACCTCCGCCCATAACAGCTCAGCAGACAAGTCCTTGTCAAAAGTTCTTTCAGCCACTGTTATACTGTCCTTGACTAACAAGGCCACACCTCCCCCTCTTTTACTGCCTCCCCTGTTCTTAATGAAAGATCTAAGTCCTGGAACCTGCAACATCCATTCCTGTCCCTGCTTTATCCATGTCTCAACATCGAAGTCCCAGTGGCAATGGCCTACCACTGCTCCTATTTTGTATGTTCATATTATGGACAAGCTTTGTGAGTCATGAGAAGACTTACGCATTGAAAAATTCACAATTCCTACCATGCTTCTGTATCCACAATAATACTGGTTCAGTTTAGATTCTGGTCCACAGCAACCCCAGGATGGTGATAGTGGGATTCAATGATATTCATTCCATTGAAAGTCACGTTCTGACTGCATCTGTATTTCACTGGAGTAGAGAAGGATGAGGGGGATCTGATTGTTTTCCCTGGTTGGAGAGTCTAGAACCAGGGAGTATACTCTCAGGTGAAGGGGTAAACCATTTATGTCTGAAATGAGGAAACGTTTTGTCACTCAAAGGACAGTGAACCTGTGGAATTCTCTAGCACAGAAGGCTACGGGGGCCAAGTCACTGAATATATTCAAGAAGGAGATGGATATATTTCTGAATTATAAAGGTATGAAAGGAAATGAGGAGAGAGCAGGAATATGACATTGAGACAGAGGAACAGTCATGATCATATTCACTGGTGGAGCAAGCTCAAAGAGTTGAGTACTCATAGTATCTACATTCTCTGTTTCAGGGGACAATGATTAGATTCCTTCTTGTTGAAGATGGTCATTGCCTGGCACTAGAAACTAGACACTTAGTCTAGACTGATACTTAATAGTTTGACTGAGGGAGTGCTGCACTGTCAAAGGGTGCTGACATCAAATGAGATGTCAAATCAAACTTGCTTGCCGAATGACTGTAAACAATCCCATGGTGCTATTTCAAAGAAGTGTTGAGTAGCTATCCCTAGTGTCATAATCAATATTTATTCCAGAATCAGATTATCTGGCTATTGCTACATTCCTTGGTTTGTAATTTGCCTAGATTAGAGTGGTGCTGGAAAAGCACAGCAGTTCAGGCAGCATCCGAGGAGCAGGAAAATCGATGTTTCGGGCAAAAGCCCTTCATCAGGAAACTGTGCTCTTCCAGCACCACTCTAATCCAGAATCTGGTTTCCAGCATCTGCAGTCATTGTTTTTACCCCTTTGTAATTTGCCTGCCAGGTTTCCTCCTGTAGCAATAATACAAAAGTATTATTTTTTGGAAATTTTAGAACAGCGCTATAAACTAACAATGTGACAGCACTAGCATTTTAAAGACATTGTCTTTCTCTCATGTCTTGCGTAACTTCCAAGTTTGCTTTTACTATTTGGGTTCCTCTTTGCAAATTGTCTGCCAAAACTCATTGGAATTTTATGCTAGATCACAACAAGCAGACAGCAGCAAAAGCCTTTCAACCGTCTCGTTAATTATTTTAAAACCTCTGGCATTGACACACTGCCACCATTACTCCCTTTACACTGAGGAATGGCTGCCAAATAAATCTGCTTCCTGCATACCAAGTACAAACTAATCCAATAGCTGATTAGCTAGCTTGGAGATATCATTTTCTTGGATCAGAGTGATACTTGGATGAGGTTTTCAGTTAATTTTAGAGAAACACAGCCAATTTGCATTCTTGTGCCACAGCTTTAACACTGCAAACCCAACACAAAAAAAAATCAACACTGACATTCAATTTGAGGAATGAGCTTCCAGTTAGATAAACTACTTATTGAACTGATTATGAATTCTGTACAGCTTGAGGGTTTTAATTAGGCTCAAAGTCCAATATGGCTCTGTTGAAAGAACACTTATCTAAAGTAATAAATCCCACCCAACATCTTAAACTTGGATAATACTCCAGTGCAGTCTGAGGGTGTATTCCACCATTGGAGGTTTCATTTTTATGATGAGTCATTCAACTGATGTCTCAGTTGCATCTCGGGTGGCCATAAAATATCCCACAGGAGAGTTTTATTTTGTTTATCCCAACCTCTTGGCCAATATTTATTTTTCAAACAACATCTGAAAAAGAGACTCAGTTTATCTGGATATTTCACTTTGCAATGCGCTGACTTCATGGTCTTCACTTAAGAAGTTCTTCATTGACTTAAAAGTCTTGGAGCATCCTGAGATTTTGACATTTTGATAAAAAATGCAAGCATTTCCTTTTATTTTAGATCTAACACTTGGAAGGAGAATGCTGTATAATGTTGATGACTTGGAAACTTTTTGAAATTTCACAAGGGAATTAAAACTCTGTTTACAAGTTGTAAGAGGTGATCTGAAAATTTTTAAGATTCTCACCATTGTTTACTTCCTTGCTCCATCCTATGCCTCCATCATTCTGAAGAAGAGTCAAAATGTTAGCACTGAGTTTCTCGAGCAATTTCTGTTCATTTTTGTTTCTATGCCTCTAACTTCCCATTTTAATTATTTCACAATTGGCAGCCTCACTGTTAGCTGCTGAAGCTGCTTCTCTCTTTAATCCTCATTGTTTGCTTCTCTCTACATTTAATAGGTTCCATAAGAAAGAAAGACGTGGTTACATAGCATTCTTGAATTTCTGAAGCAATTTACAGCCAATCATGCAAGTTTAGAAGAGATGTCGTCATCATGACTATGTAGAAAACACTGCAATAGATATGCGCACAGCAAACTCTCCCAAGCAGAAATATGACAATGACCAAATAATGTGTTTATTTCTGTGTTGTGTTGATTGAAGAGAAAATATATTAGCCAGGGTGCCTTGCTCTTTGGGGTGTTGCAATGTAATCTTTTACATTCAGTCAAGCACTCCCTTGGGACTTCAATTTAACCTCTACCCCAAGAGACAGCATATATCTCACTCAATATTGCACTGGAGTCTGTCTTCATATGATGCTCAAGCACTGGTGTTGATTTGAAACCATAGTCTTAAAACGCAAAGGCAAGAATGCACCAAATGAGCTATAGCTGACATTGATTAACTTAGATCAAAATTTTGGTCTCTTTCCATATCTCTTCACGTGTGCTTCAAAGTACTTCTAAAAAAACAGTTTGCTTCAATGTACTTCTAAAAAAACTGTTAAAAATATTGTACATGTATAAATTGTTTTTGCACTTTGTTGATACAGACTTTCTGAATTAACCTTTTTTGTCAACTTTTTGAGTTTCTTGTACAAGTACATTCAAATCTCTCTGAACTTCGATTTTTATCGTTTCATGTTTTGAAAGATGTTCTGCTTTTTATTTTTCCAACCAATGTGAAGAACATCACAATTCCCCACATTATGCACGTTTTTGCCCAATCTCTTAATCTATCTGTGTATGTTTATCACAGCTTGCATCTTCCTGTTATCCCCTTGGTGTCAAATTTTCATTTCATAACATCCTGGTGCCTTGTGGCATGTTATCATGTTGAAGGTGCTGAATCAATATACATTGTTGTTGTTCCTGTTGCTAAATTGGAATGAGAGTTTGGGGAACTCAACCATATGGAAATTCTACCACGTGATTTCTATCATTCCATGTCAAGGACCACAATGTGAGATATTTCATTCAAAGGAAGCCTGATTATCAAAATGGTCTGTTTTAATCCTTAGATCATACAGCTCAAATGAGCAGATTAGTATAATGATATATTTCCTCAGATTATAGGGAACCAATATCTGCTTGCAGGATGTCATGCTTTTCCACACAGGGAAATATTATTCTACAATATGAAAGAACGATTTGTAATTATATAGTTCCTTTCAATCCTTGTGGTGTTCCAAAAGAATGAAAGAAGAAAAAAAGATTTTCCATTTCTACAAATGTATTAAAGACATGAGAAAGTACTTTATAATAAATGAAGTACTTTCCAAGTGTATTCATTGTCATATTATAGGATGCACTGCTAACATGTGCGCACAGAAAGGTCTAACAAATAGAAATGTAGTAATGATCAGTTAGTCAGTTTTTAGTAATGATGGTTGAGGGACTAATATTAGTGAGGGCACCAGGGACAATTCCCTTGTACTGTTCTTAGTCAAGGGATGGATTTAAAGTCAATAGTAAAAGGAAGCAAAAGTGTTGTAAGGAAAAGGAAGTCACTCCACAAGGGTTTGGATTGCACTGCCTGAGAATGTGTTGAGTGTGTCATTGGAAGATCTGGTGCAGACATAACCTCTTTCTGTGCCATTAAAAAATCTGTGATTTGCTGATTCTATGAAATAGAGCCAAAGGATTATTTACATCAATGAGAAAGGTCAAGTAGGGACACAGATTAATGTCTCAGCCAAAAAATGGCAAATAAGTTCATCACAATTAACTAATATTTGAAGTTTGTTCATTTCTATTTGTGTTGGACACTTTGGCAGCCAAACTATAGCGAGCCATAACTGTTACCAGATGCAGCAATTTATTTTTCTCCAATTTACAATTCCACTGTTTACATTTCTCAAGATTTTTGGTATTGATTCAACACAATAATTAACCCTTG
Source organism: Chiloscyllium plagiosum (assembly GCF_004010195.1). Classification (NCBI taxonomy): domain Eukaryota; kingdom Metazoa; phylum Chordata; class Chondrichthyes; order Orectolobiformes; family Hemiscylliidae; genus Chiloscyllium; species Chiloscyllium plagiosum. Next base: position 14,634,583 of record NC_057711.1, on the reverse strand, counting down.
ACTACAACTCGTGAATCTCTAACACATATCCAAATGATTTCCAACAGAATGATAAATATCTTGAAAAACAATTCACACATTGGCTTTATCAGAAGCTTTGCCTGATCTTGATGTCTTTCTTTGTGGCTAACTTGACCACTGAGGTTTATTACCACTAGCAGTTTTAGACTGGAATCTATAGAGTACATTGTTCAGGAAGAGAAACTACATTACTTGAAAAGGCGTGCATTTATATAGCACTTTTCATAATGGAAGTTACAACCTGTTTTACAACCAATGTTTGGATCTTAGTTATAGAGTTATAGAGTCATAGAGATGCACAGCACGGAAACAGACATATCGGTCCAACTCATCCATGCCGATCAGATATCCCAACCCAATCTAGTCCCACCTGTCAGCACTTGGTCCAATCCCTCCAAACCCTTCCTATTCATATACCCATCCAGATGCATTTTAAATGTTGCAATCGTACTAGCCTCCAGCACTTCCTCTGGCAGCTCATTCCATGCACGTACCACCCTCTGAATGAAAAAATTGCCCCTTAGGTCTCTTTTATATCTTTCCCCTGTCACCCTAAACTTATGACCTCTATTCTGGACTTCCCCAACTCAGGGAAAATAATTTATCTATTTATCCTATCCATGCCCCTCATGAGTTTATAAACCTCTATAAGATCACCCCTCAGCCTCCAATGTTCCAGGGAAAACAGCCCTAGCCGATTCAACCTCCCCCTATACCTCAAATCCTCCAACCCTGGCAACATCCTTGTAAATCTTTTCTGAACCCTTTACAATGTAGGAAACACCACAGAGATGTTGCACATAACATGGTCTATCAACAACACAGAAACATAAAATATAGAAAATAGGTGCAAGAGAAGACCATTTGGCCCTTTCGAGACTGCACTACCATTGAGTATGATCATGCCTGATCTCACAATTTCAGTATACCACTTCTGCTTTCTCTCCACACACCTTGAACGATGTGATAATGACAAGGTATTGGCTGATGTGGATAAATATTGATCTAGAATCCAGGATAAATCCCCTGCTTGTCATCAGAATAATGTCATGCAATCTGTAACATCCACGTGACAGGGCAGACAACATCTCAATTTATCATCTCATCTGAAAAATGCCTGGAAGAAAATATCATTGTACTAATCCTGACATAGCTCAGAGGAGGAGCGTTGGAAATGCCTTAGGTGGAAGAAGGTTAAGGTGAGGGTGATAGGCTGGAGTAGGGGTGGGGGCAGAGAGGTCAGTAAGAAGATTGCAGGTTAGGAAGGTGGTGCTGAGTTCGAGGGTTGAGATTGAGACAAGGTGGGGGAAGGGTAAATGAGGAAATCTGAGTTCATCCCTTGTGGTTGGAGGGTTCCTAGGCGGAAGATGAGGTGCTCTTCCTCCAGCCGTCGTGTTGCTATGGTCTGGCGATGGAGGAGTCCAAGGACCTGCATGT
>NC_057711.1:14616799-14632117 GCF_004010195.1 Chiloscyllium plagiosum | reverse complement strand
ACCTATCGCATTTCCAACGCCCCTCCCCCAAGTCCCTCCTCCCTACCTTTTATCTTAGCCTGCTTGGCACACTCTCCTCATTCCTGAAGAAGGGCTCATGCATGAAACGTCGATTCTCCTGCTCCGTGGATGCTGCCTGACCTGCTGCACTTTTCCAGCAACACATTTTCAGCTCTGATCTCCAGCATCTGCAGTCCTCACTTTCTCCTAGCTCAGAGGAACCAATGAAGATAAACAGATGAGTGAAGTCTCAACCATACACACCTTGTCGAATAAGAGCACAGCAAGCTAGAGAGTGAATCAGTGTCAAAGGCCTACAGTTAAGAGTGGAAGGGAGTCAGTGGGAGACAGAGTGAGCCTGTGAGAGAACTGTGTCAGAGTCCACAGTCAAAAACAGTGCCTGTGAATCAGGCAGAGACAGTGAAGCAAGCTGAAAAATAATTGTCAAAGTATGATGCCATATGAAAGCAGGTAAGAAAGTAATTGGTGACTATTTTATGTTCTCTTGAAGCTATGCTTCTAGATTAAACTTGGAGCTGGAAGATTAAGTATTTTAATCTGAGTTTTACACAGAGTGGGAGCAGGAGTCAGAGGGTCGGACTGCCTGAAAGCGATGTGATTTTGCAGGGGAAGGAGTCACTTTTCTGGTATGTTTGTAATTACATCTAAATTAAGAAAACACAAACTAATTTGAAATTGATTAATTAATTAGTGTAGATATGAAAAACTGAATTTGATCTTGTGCTTAATCATAATTATAATCATTGCTCAATCTACCAATCAGACCCAGAGGATAAAGTTCTAATCAAATAGCAAAGAGGACTAAAACGAAGAAGTTCTAAATTGTTCAGTGAATTAAAATCTGAGGCTTTCAGATATAGAGAGTAGCACAGTGCAGCACTGAAACAGGGCCTTCACTCCACCATGTCTGTGCCGATCGTGAGGTACTAACATTAAGAGTTAAGAAAAACATTTTTGTTCGCCTTCCTGTGAACAGCAGCAGAAAAGAAGCAGCTCATTGATCGGAATCTAGTCAGTCTTTATTATTTAGTGTTACTTTTTAGTGAGAAGACCCATGGCAGTACAGCTTGGTCAGTGGAGTTTTATGTGGAAACTCCCAGGTAGTTCCTGGGCCCTGGAAAATTCTCTTTGTTAGATGTATCACCAGCAGCTCAACCTCTTGATTTCAGAACTTGAATAGGTGCTGACTTCACTGAAATATGTCCATACGGTCAAAATCTTTATAGATAGCCCAACGATGTGGTCGCTTTGCAGCTTAAGGGCGTGCAGGGAGCGAGGGAATAGATGACTGGTTAACTAGTCATGAAGGTCCTGCAAGCATCTCACCCTCCAACAAATCTTCAGGTCTGATCATTGGTGAAAGAGACAGTTCATCAGAGGAATGCAGCAACAGCCAAGTCGATGTCACTATGGCCATCTCAGCTATACGTCGGGGATGAGGATCTGGGCAGGGGGTGTGGTGGTTTGAAAAAGCAGGAAATATATTGGGACAACAGACAGGCATTTCTCATGTGAATCTGGGATTGCCTCCCTGGGAACAGGATCACAAATGTCAATGAGTGGCTGAAAGGGTAAGAGGCTGAACAGCCAGTGGTGCTCAGTACCAATGAAATCAGTAGAAAAAGGTATACATTTTGGCTAACAGGTTGTAAGGAGCCAGTAAGCAAGACCTCAAAGGCAGTACTCTCCAGATTACTCCTGATTTTATTTTATTTCAAAAATATACTTTATTCATAAAATATTTTGATGATCTGTACAATTGGCCATGCCTTACAGATGTAAACATTCCATTTCTTTGCATACAGAGATTGAGTAATCATTCATATATACAGGTCTGTACATTGACCATCCATATATTTAGCTGAGGCATCAGCGGAGCCCCCTTACAGAATGCCCCCCCCCCCTGTTCTTTGGCAGGCAGACGTTACACGGTGGTCTTTCCCCACCGCGCCTTGGCAGCAGCTGCCCCAAGCTTCAGCGCATCCTGCAACACGTAGTCCTGGACCCTGGAATGTGCCAGTCCGCAACACTCAGTCGGGGTCAACTCCTTCAGCTGGAAGATCAACAGGTTTCGGACAGACCAAAGAGCATCTTCCACCGAGTTGATGATCCTCCAGGCACAGATGATGTTCGTCTCAGTGTGCATCCCGGGGAACAGACCATAGAGCACTGAGTCCCGCGTCACGGAGCTGCTCGGGATGAACCTTGACAAACAACACTGCATTTGTCTCCAGACTTCTTTTGCGTAGGCACATTCCAGAAATAGGTGTGTGACAGTCTCGTCCCCTCCATAGCTGCTTCGAGGGCAGCGGGCAGTGTGGCAGAGAGTCCGGGTGTGCATAAAGGATCTCACAGGCAGAGCCCTAGATTACTCTGGATGGCAAGTGCTGGTGAGTACAGAATAGAGCAGACAAAGCCTGACTTGAGAGATAGTGCAAGAGGCAGTGTTTTAGATTCCTGGGCAAGATGCGCCTGACCAGGCCTGCACAAATTCCCTAGTGGGTGATTTACCGGTATTACTGGGGAGAGTTTAAACTAAAGTTTCTTTTGTATTCACTTGTGGGATGTGGGCATTGCTGGCTGGGAGGGAATTCCAGGATTTTGACCCAACAACAGAGAAGAAATGGCAATTTATTTCGAATGGTGAGTGGCTTGGAGGGGAATTGCAAGTGATGGTGTTTCCATGTATCTTCTGCCCTTACACATCTGGATGGAGGTAGTCTGGGATTTGGAAGGTGCTGTCCAAGGATATTTGGTGAATTTCTGCAGTGCATTTTGTCTATAGTACACACTATTGCTACTGAATATTGATGGCGAAGGAATGGATGCTTTGGATGTGGTGCCTGGAAGCAAATAGAGAGTTTGAGAAGAGTCTGGCAGCTTACAAAAATAAATAAAAAAATCTCCTACAGTTACATAAAGAGTAAAAAAAAATTGGCAAAAGTTTGAATGGGGCCAATCACGGATCTAACAGGGGATTTACATATGGAGGCAGGAGAATGTGAGGACTGCAGATGCTGGAGATCAGAGTCGAGATTAGAGTGGTGCTGGGAAAGCACAGTAGGCCAGGCAGCATCCAAGGAGCCCTTCATCAGGAGTCAAGGTATTCAATAAGTACTATGTATCTATCATACAATCCCTACAGTGTGGAATCAGGCCATTCAGCCCATCAAGTCCACACCAACCCTCCAAAGGGCATCACACAACACCCTCTTTCCTCTGCACTACCCATGGCTAATCCACCTTGCCTGCACATCCCTGGACACCTTGGGCAATTTAGCACAGTTAATCTACCTAATCTGCACATCTTTGGACTGTGGGAGGAAAGTTGAGCACTCAGAGAAAACCCATACAGATACGGGGAGAATGTGCAAGCTCCACACAGACAGTCGCCGGAGGCTGGAATCAAATCTGGGTCCCTGGCATTGTGAGGTAGCAGTGCTAGCTCCTGATCCACCCTTTTTCAAACAAAAAACTTTATCAATATGTACATGCTGCCACAGTCATGGTGAAAGAGAAGATGGTTCAGGCACTTATAGAGTCATGGAGTCTTACAGCACTAAAACAGACCCCTTTGTCCAACTCATCCACGCTGACCAGACCCTCTAATCTGATCTAGTCCCATTTGCTAGTATTTGGCCCATTTCCCTCTAACCCCTTCTCATACATGTATCCATTCAATGCATTTTAAATGTTGCAATTGTACCAGCCTCCACTTTCTTGGTAGCTTATTCCATACATGCACCACCCTCTGTGTGAAAACGTTACCCCTCAGGTCCTTTTTAAATCATTCCCCTCTCACCTTAAACCTATGCCGTCTAGTTGTGGGCTCCCCCTGTCTGGGAAAAATATCTCAGCTATTCCTCCTATCCATGATTTTATAAATCTGAAAAGGTCACCCCTCAGTCTCCGACCCTCTGGGGGAAATAACCCTAACCTATTAAGCCTCTCCAAATAGTTTAAACCCTCCAGTCCTGGCAACAGCCTTGTAAATATTTTCTGTATCCACTCAGTAGATTGAGATGCTGTATGAGGTAAGTTGGTTGTACTCAAAGTTGAAAAGTCTCCAGGGGAAGATGCAATGCATCCCAAGATATTGAGGCAAGTAAGACTCAAAATTATAGAAGCACTGTGCATAATTTTCTAATCTCCCTTAGACTCTAGGTAGAGCCAGAGGATTGGGAAATTACAGATATTTTATCTTTGGTTTATAAAGCATATAAAGTTAAACATAGGAACAAGGGGCTGATCAGTTTAACCGTTTGCTGAGGAAAAGTTTAGAAATGATGATTCAGGAGAAAATTAACTGACTTACAAATGTAGATGAATGAAGGAAAATGCATGGATTTGTTAAAGTTAAATAATGTTGAACTAAATTGCTTGAGTATTTTGGTGAGGTAACAGAGAAGGTTCATGAGGATAACACTGGTGATATCGTCAGGGGCAGTATGCATTGGCCCTGGTGCTGGTTCTGGCATAGACGTGTAGTCCAAGCGCTGGAGTCACAACACCCACCCAACCATAGAGAGCCCTGAGAGAGCCAGGTCCCAATTATTGGTCCCTGATGTATTCCCCTGTCCTGGGCCCTGGAGGGCATATGCATGGACTTTCAAAAGTCATCTGACACAGTGCCACAAAATGGACTTAGAATCATAGAACAATAGAATTTTACAGTACAGGAGGAGGCCATTGTATTCATTGTGTCTGTACTGGCTCCAGAAAGAGCTGCCCAACTCATGTCATTCTCCAGTCCTACATCTGTAGCCTCTAAATTCATCACTTTCAAATATATATCCAGGTCTCTTTTGAAACCTCATATGGAATCCACTTCCACCACTCTCACAGGCAGTGCACTCCAAATCCTAACAACTCTGAATAAAGAAGCTTTTTCTCATCTCACTCCGGGCTTTTCTTGACAATCTTGAAATTGTGACACCTCTTTACTGACATACCAACTAGTGGAAACAGAGTACCCTTCTTTGCCATGTCTAAATTGTTGGTAATTTTGCACACCTTAATCAGGACACCTCTTAATCTTCTCTGCTCCAAGAAGAGTAATCCCAATTTCTCTAATCATTCCTGGTATCATTCCAGTAAGTCTGCTTTGCACTCTTTCCAGGGTTTTAATATCTTTCCTTCAATAAAAAGAGGCCCAGAAGTGAACACATTATTCCAAATATCGTTTGCCCAATGATTTGTATATCCTTGCTTTTGTGCTCTATGCATCTATTGGGATAATGTAAGGGGACAAACTGAGAATAGTTCACAGGTCGGTGCAACATCGAGGGCCGAAGGACCTGTTCTGCGCTGTATTGTTCTATGTTCTATGTTCTTTTCTAAGTTCTATGTTCTATTTATAGACCGAAGCACCCTATAAACCTCTTTAACAATTGTTTCAACTTGCCTGGCCACTTTCAGAGAATTATGCACATGAACCCCAAGATCCCTCTGCTCCTGTACTCTCCTCAAAATTGTATCATTGAGCTAGTGTTGTCTCTCCACGTTTCTTCTTCCAAAATGCATTACCTCACATTTCTTTGCATTGAATTTCATCTGCCAAGTGTCTGCCCATTTGGCAACTTGTCAATGTCCCTTGACAGTTGCTCAGCATCATCCTTCTAATTTATGATTCTCCCTAGCTTAGTATCATCCGTAAATTTAGAGATATTGTCCTCAATGCCAATCTCCAAAGTATTTATATAAATCAGAAAAAGCTAGCGTCCCAGCACTGATCCCTGAGGAACATCACTTTAAACTCATCTCCAATTTGAGAAATGCCTATTTACACTTACCCACTCTATCTTATCTGTTAGTTAGCTTCTAATCCATACTGACAAGGACCCATCAATCCCAAGCATTTCTAATCTACTTACCAACCTGCCACATGATACCATGTCAAGTGCTTTCCGAATGTCCAAATATACAACATCCACAGCATTACCTTCATCCACATGCCTGTGTCATCTCTTTAAAGAACACAATTAAATTTGCCAGACATGACTTGTCCTTGACTGTCTAGTATTAACTTATTTTTCTCTAAGTTTATAGTTAGCTTCTCCCATATTATGGTCTCCATTAGTTTCCCACTACTGATGTCAAACTGACAGGTCTATAGTATCCTGGGTTACCCTTTCGCACTTTCATAAACAATGCTGTAATATTTGCAATCCTCCAGTCTCCCAGGATTAATCAGCGTTCAGCAAGGCCTGGAAAATTTCTGTCAACAACTCTGTAATTTGCTCCCTCAGCAATCCAGGATGCATCCCATCCATCCTTGGTGCCTTCTCTACCTGGAGTGCTGCCAGCCTTTTTAGCATCGCTTTTTCATCTATCGCTACACTGCTCAGTTGCTCAACACGCACATGTTAAACAGGGCCATTACCACCATATTCTGATTTGGTAAAGACAGAAATAAATTGCTTATTTAGTACGTCTGCCTTACCCTTTCCTTCAGTGAGCAGCTCACCCTGTTTATTCCTCATGGGCCCCACTCTGTCCTTCACTTAATCGTTTACTATTAATAAGTTTGAAGAACATTTTACTACTTGTTTTAATGCAGTCTGGCATTCTCTCCTCATGCTTCCTCTTAGCCTTCCTCATTCCAGGCTTATTCCATCTCAGTTGGTCAAACTTCAGAGCTTGAAATAAGACATGTTTTATTCATACACTATAATTAAAACACAGGCTAAATAAAAATAAAAGAATTGGCTTAACTGTAACTCTATAGAAAGACTTAACTATATGTATATACATATATATATAAACCATTATTAATTAACTGTTCCCCATAAACACACCCCTGGCAAATGCAAATTCAGTGAAATAGATTGTCTCACCTGCAATTCTAGCAGCAGGAAGAGAACCCCAGCTTTTAACTGTAATGGAGAGAGGAGTAACAGCTTCCACATCAGGTTCAAGATCTTAGCAACTGCAGAAAGCTAAAACGAACTATCCTGGTTCTGTGGGAGTTTGACCCCAACTATTCAGGCTGCTTCTATCATTCTAAATTTGAAAAAAAAAGCCCACGGCCTCACAAGCTGTTTACTTTATTGACTTTGGAGCAGATTGATCATCACCTCAGTCTCAAACGTTCTTCATAACTAAACCAAGACAAGACATACCTCTCTGAACATCATGGTATCATCACACCTCCTCCCTTAAAAAGCTTAAGCCATCAATATATAAAAATAGTCTAATTTAAAAAATGTTTGTCTTATACCATAACCATAACATAAAACATAAGCCATAAGTATTAATTTAATCTGGAGCAGTGTTTTGTAGAGGAATAAGACAGTGCTATTTTCTGGGTCTGTAGATTGAAAGAAGCAAATTGGCCTTTAGAAGAGCGATATGCTCTTTTTGTCAGATATGGGAGTTTAGGGAGAGTTTACGTGTTACTGAAGATTATATCTGCAATAAATGCCGTTGGTTGTGAATTCTATCAGATCAAATGGATCGGTTGGAAAGACAGTTACAGACAGTGAGGAATTTACAAGATCAAAGGGATGTGGTGGATGGCAGTTATAGGAAGGGGGAGAAATTGCAGATACAGTCACATAGATGGGTTAACTCCAGGAAAGGTAAGAGAGGTAGGCAGTTAGTGCAGGAGTCTTTTGTGGCTATCCACATTTCTAACAAGTATGCTGTTTTGGAAAATATAGGGGTGATGGATTCTCATGGGAATGTAGCACAAACAGCCAAGTTTCTGGTATTGAGACTGGGTCTAATGCAATGAGGGTTACGTCGGGTTCCAAGAGATCGATTGTGTTAGGGAACTTTCTGGTCTGAGGTACAGACAGATGTTTCAGTGGCCAGCAGAGAAAAAGCAGAATGGTGTGTTGCTTCCCTGGTGCCAGGATCAAGGATGTCTCAGAGAGGGTGCAGAATGTTTTCAAGAGGGAGAGGGGCCAGCAGGAAGTCATTGTACACATTGGAACCAATGATAGAGGAAGGGAAAAGGTTGAAATTCTGACGGGAGTTTACAGAGAGTTAGGTAGGAATTTAAAAAGGAGGTCCTCGAGAGTAGTAATATCTGGATTACTACTGGTACTACAAGCTAATGAGGGCAGGAATAGGAGGTTAGAGCAGATGAATGCTTGGCTGAGGAGCTGGTGGTGGGCAGATGTTCGCAGGTAAAGGGACGGTTGGAAAATGTGAGAACAAGAATCCAGCGAAAGTATATTCCTGTTAGGATGAAAGGAAAGGCTGGTAGGTATAGGGAATGCTGGATGACTAAAGAAATTGAGGGTTTGGTTAAGAAAAAGAAGGAAGCATATGTAAGGTATAGACAGGATAGATCAAGTGAATCCTTAGAAGAATATAAAGGCAGTAGGAATATACTTAAGGGGGAAAAGGAAGGCAAAAAGGGGTCATGAGTTAGCTTTGGCAAATAGAATTAATGAGAATCCAAAGGGTTTTTACAAATGGATTAAGGATAAAAGGGTAATTAGAGAGAGAATAGGGCCCCTCAAAGATCAGCAAGGCGGCCTTGGTGTGGAGCCGCAGGAGATGGAGGAGATACAAAACGAGTATTTTGCATCAACATTTAATGTGGAAAAGGACATGGAAGGTGTAGAATGTAGGGAAATAGATGGTGACATCTTGAAAAATGTTATAGAGGAGGAAGTGCTGGATGTGTTGAAACGCATAATAGTGGATAAATCCCCAGGACCTGATCAGGTGTACCCTAGAACTCTGTGGGGAGCTAGGGAAGTGATTGCTGAACCTCTTACTGAGATATTTGTATCATCAATAGTCACAGGTGAGGTGCCGGAAAACTGGAAGTTGGCTAATGTGGTACCACTGTTTACGAAAGGTGTTAAGAGCAAGCCAGGGAACTATAGACCATTGAGCCTGACATCAGTGTTGGGCAAGTTGTTGGAGGGAATCCTGAGGGACCTCCCTGTATTTGGAAAGGCAAGGACTGACTAGGGATAGTCAACATGGTTTTGTGTTTGGGAAATCATGTCTCACAAGCTTGATAGAGTTTTTTGAATCAGTAACAAAGATGATTGATGAGGGCAGAGTGGTAGATATGATCTGTATGGACGTCAGTAGAGCGTTCGACAAGGTTCCCCATGAGAGACGGATTAGCAAAGTTAGATCTCTTGGAATACAGGGAGAACTAGCCATTTGGATACAGAACTGTCTCAAAGTTAGAAGACAAAGGGTAGTAGTGGAGGGTAGTTTTTCAGACTGGAGGCCTGTGACCAGTGGAATGCCACAAGGATCAGTGCCGGTTCCACTACTTTTCATCATTTATACAAATGATTTGGATGTGAGCATAAGAGGTATAGTTAGTAAATGGAGGTGTAGTGGAGGCGTAGTGGACAAAATTGGAAGTGTAGTGGACAGCAAAGAAGGTTAGAGCTGAAAATGTGTTGCTGGAAAAGCGCAGCAGGTCAGGCAGCATCCAAGGAACAGGAGAATCGACGTTTCAGGCACAAGCCCTTCTTCAGGTTCCTTCTCCTGTTCCCTGGATGCTGCCTGACCTGCTGCGCTTTTCCAGCAACACATTTTCAGCTCTGATCTCCAGCATCTGCAGTCCTCACTTTCTCCTCTTCAGCAAAGAAGGTTACCTCAGATTACAACGGGATCTTGATCAGATGGGCCAAGGGCTGAGAAGTGGTAGATGGAGTTTAACTTAGATAAATGTGAGGTACTGCTTTTTGGGAAACTTATACACTTAATGGTAATGTCCTAGAGAGTGTTGCTGAACAAAGAGACCTTGGAGTGCAGGTTCATAGCTCCTTGAAAGTGGAGTCACAGGTAGATAGGAGAGCGAAGAATTTTTTTGGTATGCTTTCCTTTATTGGTCAGAATATCGAGTACAGGAGTTGGGAGGTCATGTTGCGACTACACAGGACATTGATTAGGCCACTGTTGAAATATTGCGTGCAATTCTGGTCTCCTTCCTTTCGGAGTGATGTTGTGAAACTTTAAAGGGTTCAGAAAAGATTTGCAAAGATGATGCCAGGGTTGGAGGATTTGAGGTATAAGGAGAGGTTGAATAGGCTAGGGATGTTTTCCCTGGTACATCAGATGCTGAGGGGTGACCTTATTGAGGTTTATAAAATCATGAGGGGCATGGATAGGATAACTAGACAAAGTATTTTCCCTGGGATTGGGGAGTCCAGAACTAGAAGGCATAGGTTTAGGGTGAGAGGGGAAAGATATAAAATAGACCTAAGGGGCAACATTTTCATGCAGAGGGTGGTACTTGTATGGAATGAGCTGCCAGAGGAAGTGGTGGAGGATAGTACAATTGCAACATTTGAAAGGCATCTGAATGGATATCTGAATAGGAAGGATTTGAAGGGATATGGGCTGGGTGCTGGCAGGTGGGACTAGATTGGGTTGGGATATCTGGTCGGCATGGACGAATTGGACTGAAGGGTCTGTTTCCGTGCTGTACATCTCTGTAACTCTATGACTACATTACATTGCCTCTAAGCATGCAAACATTTGCTATTATAATTCATTTCAGTCCATTTATTTCCCACCATTGAATGCCTCCGTCTTCATCAAAGTCATGACAACATGTTGGAAATTAGGTTTTCTTGTTCTGCCACATGTAGAATTTTCAAATTGAATTGCTGCAGTAATAAGCTCCACCTAAATAGTCTGGAATTTGTATCCTTAATTTTTTCCAAAATCAATATATATAATTGTGTCAGGCACATTACTAGCAACGTAAACGTTGAACTGTCACGAAGCGAACACCAAGCTCAAGATCTCCTTCTCAATTGTGGAATATTTCTGTTGATGAATATTCAATTTTCTGTCCTCTTTTTGAGCTCTTCTTGGAAGAGAATGGCACCAACTCCTCCATCACCCGCATCGATAGCCACCTTGAATGGCTTTACATAATTAGGTGTGACTAATACCGGAACAGTGGTGAACACAGCTTTGTGACATTCCTCAATCCATGGAAATTTTCTGCACATCTCCAAACACGTCAGTCAGTGAAGCAACCACACTGCTAAAATTCAAAATGAACTTCTGTTAAAAACCTCAGGCTTCAGGGCCTCCATTTGTCAAGAGGTGAGAGCGAGGAAGAAAGGACTGCTGGGAAGTTGAGTGAAACCATTTTAAAAACTTACCTCGGGCGTCGGGGCCACCATTTGTTGAGAGGTGAGAATGAGGATGAAAGGGCTGCTGGGAAGTTGAGTGAAACCATTTTTAAAACTTACCTTGGGCGTCGGGGCATCCATTTTGTCGAAATGTGAGAGTGAGGATAGAGGGCTGCTGGGAAGTTGAGTGAAACCATTTTATCTGGGTAGCAGCTGAACCTGAGACACTATATGTACAGTATCTCCCACCTGCCCTCCTCCTCTTATCAAAAGAAAGGACTCTGAGGTGAGTTGATCAGGTAAGGTTTTTCTATTTCCTTTTTTATTGTTTATTGAGTGATTTGGTGAAACCATTCCTTTTTCGTTTACCTCATCTATGTCTAAAGTTAAGTTTAAGGTTAAAAATGGCAGGAGATCTCAGACCCGTGTTATGTTCCTCTGGCTCAATGTGGTAGCTCAGGGACACAGTTAATGTCCCTGGCTCCTTCACATGCAGGAAGTATGTCCAGCTACAGCTCTTGTTAGACTGGATGACATATCTGGAGGTGCGGATGGATTCACTTTGGAACATTCGCAATGATGAGGGGGTCATGGATGGCATGTTTAGTGAATTGGTCACACCGCAGATTAGGATTGCTGAGGGACAAAGGGAATGGGTGACCAAAAGGCTGAGAAAGAGCAGGAAGGCAGTGCAGGTTTCTCCTGCGGTCATCTCCCACCAAAACATGTATACCGCTTTGGATACTGTTGGGGGAGATGGCTCACCAGGGGAAGGCACCATGGCTGGCTGCTGTACAGAAGGGCGGGAAAAAGCGTGGAAGGACTATAGTCATAGGGGATTCAATTGTAAGGGGAGTAGATAGGCGGTTCTGTGGTCAGAAACAAAACTCCTGAATGGTATGTTGCCCCCTAAGTGCACGGGTCAGAGATGTCTCAGATCGGCTGCAGATCATTTCTCAAAGGGGAGGGTGAACAGCCAGTTGTCATGGTGCATATAAGCACAAACGATATAGGTAAAAATATTGTGATGAGGTCCTACAAGCGGAATTTAGGGAGTTAGGAGCCAAGTTAAAAAGTAGGACCTCAGAGGTAATAATCTCAGTATTGCTACCAATGCCACGTGCTAGTCAGAGTAGGAATGATACAATAAGCAGGATGAATGTGTGGCTTGAGAGTTGGTGCAGGAGGGAGGGGTTCAGATTTTTGGGACATTAGGACCAGTTCTGTGGGAGGTGGGATGATTACAAATTAGACGGTCTCCACCTGGGTCAGACTGGAACCAACGCCCTTGTGGGCGCTTTTGCTAACGCAGTTGAGGAGGGTTTAAACTAATGTGGCAGGGGGTTGGGAACCAAATGAGGTTAGAGGGCAGTAAGGAAGCAGTAACTAAAGTCTGCAAGGAACTAGATAATGAAGTCAGCATGACTAAGGAAAAGAGGAGGCAGGGAGCAGATGATGAAAGCAAAGGGACTGGTAGTCTGAGGTGCATTTGTTTTAATGCAAAAAGTATAGTAGGTCAGGGGGATAAACTTAGGGCTTTGACTAGTACCTGGGAGAATGATGTTATTGCTATTACTGAGACTTGGTTGAGGGAAGGGCATGATTGGCAACTAAACATCCCAGGATATCAATGCTTCAGGCAGGAATGAGTGTGAGGTGAAAGGAGTGGAGGAGTTGCATTACTGGTCAAAGAAAATATCACAGCTGTGCTGAAGGAGGGTACTATGGAAGACTCAAGCAGTGAGGCAATATGGGCAGAGCTCAGAAATACTACTGGCCTCCCAACAGCGAACATGAGATAGAGGTGCAAATATGTACAGATTATGAAAAGATGTAGGAGCAACAGGGTGGTGGTGATAGGAGATTTTAATTTTCCCAACATTGACTGGGATTCACCTAGTGTTACAGGTCTAGATGAAGCAGAATTTGTAAGAAGCATCCAGGAGAGTTTTCTAGAGCAGTATATAAATCATCCAACTCGGGAAGGGGCCATACTGGACCTGGTGTTGGGGCATGAGCCCAACCAGGTGGTTGATGTTTCAGTAGGGGATTACTTTGGGAATAGTGATCACAATTCCATAAGTTTTAGAATACTCATGGACAAAGACAAGAGTGGTGCTAAAGGAAGAGTGCTAATTTGGGGGAAGGCCAATTGTATCAAAATTTGGCAGGAGCTGGGAAATGTAGATTGGGAGCAGCTATTTGAAGGGAAATCCACATTCAATATGTGGAAGGCTTTTAAAGAGAGATTGATTAGACTTCAGGAGAGGCACGTTCCTGTGAAAATGAGGGATCAAAATGGCAAAGATTAGGGAAGCATGGATGACAGGTGAAATTGTGAGACGAGCGAGGAGGAAAAAGGATGCGTGCATATGGTATAGACAACTGAAGACAGACAAAGCTTTGGAAGAATATCAGGAATGTATGACCAATCTGAAATGAGGAATTAAGAGGGCTAAAAGGGGCCATGAGATATCTTTAGCAGACAGGGTTAAGGAAAATTCCAAAGCCAAATTCCAGAGCAAGAGGATAACGAGAGAAAGGGTTGGCACTCAAGGACAAAGGAGGGAAGTTATGCATGGAGTCAGAGAAAAGATTCTTAACGAGTACTTTGCATTGGTATTCACTGAGGAGAGGAACATGACGGATGTTGAAATTAGGGATAGATCTTTGATTACTCTAGGTCAACTCGGCATAAGGAGTGAGGAAGTTTGGATATTCTAAAAGGAATTAGGGTAGACAAGTCCCCAGGTCTGGATGGGATCTACCCCAGGTTACTGAGGGAAACAAGAGAGGAAATAGCTGGGGCTTTAACAGATGTCTTTGTAGCATCCTTGAACATGGGTGAGGTCCCGGTGGACTGGAGAATTGCTAATGTTGTCCCCTTCTATAAGAAGGGTATCAGGGATACTCCAGGTAATTATAGATTGGTGAGCCTGAAGTCAGTGGTAGGGAAGCTGCTGGAGAAGACACTGAGGGATAGGATCTATTCCCATTTAGAAGAAAATGGGCTTATCAGTAATGGGCAGCATGGTTTTGTGCTGGGAAGGTCATTCTATTATAAACCTAATAGAATTCTTTGAGGAGGTGACAAAATTGATTGATGGGGGAAGGGCTGTAGATGTCATATACATGGACCTGAGTAAGGCATTTGATAAGGTTCCCCATGGTAGGCTGATGGAAAAGGTGAAGTTGCACAGGGTCCAGGGTGTACTAGCTAGATGGATAGAGAACAGGCTGTGCATTTACAGCATGTGCAGATTAACTGGCAGAGGTCTTCTTGGACATCTTCAACCTCTGCCACTGTCCCTGCCCTTTTCAAGAGGGCCAAAATCATCCCTGTGCCTAAGAAGGCTCATGCAGCATGTCTCAATGACTACCACCCAGTGGCCCTAACTTCCATGGTCATGAAGTGCTTTGAAAGGCTGGTCATGGTATTAATCAACTCCAGCCTCTCCAATACTCCTGACTCACTCCAATTTGCCTATTGAACTAATAGATCCATATCAGATGTCATATCACTTGCCCTTCACTCCTCCTGAGAACATCTTGACACCAAGAACAGCTATGTAAGAATCCTACTTATTGACTACAGTTCAGCCTTCAACACTATTATCCCCTCAAGACTGATTACTAAATTTAGTGATCTCGGACTAAGCCCCACTGTCTGCAACTGGATCCTCAATTTCCTGACCCACAGGCCACAATGAAGATTGGGGACAATATTTCATCCTCACTAACGCTCAACACTGGAGCCCACCAGGGGTGCTTACTGAGCCCCTTACTGTACTCACCAGACTGCATCGCCAAATACCAGACAAATGCTATTTACAAGTTCGCTGATGACACCACCATAGTTGTTTGAATCTCAGATGGTGACGAAACAGATAACAGAAGGGAGGTAGAGGACCTGGAAAAATGGTGCACTGAGACCAACCTAGCTTTCAATGCCGGCAACACCAAGAAACTCATTATTGACTTTTGGCGGGATGTTACTCATGCTCCCCTACACAGTAACAACACAGAGGTGGAACGAGTGGAGAGTGTCAAGCTCCTGGGAGTGGTCATCCACAACACGCTTTCTTGGACTCTTCATGTGGACACACTGGTTACAAAGACCCACTCTTTGTAACCCGCAAAGACCGTTCCCTCCGTGACTACCTGGTCAGGTCCACGCCCCCCTACAACCCACCCTCCCATCCTGGCACCTTCCCCTGCCACCGCA
>NC_057711.1:14610324-14615835 GCF_004010195.1 Chiloscyllium plagiosum | reverse complement strand
ACCAATAAAGGAAAGCATACCAAACGCCTTCTTCACTATCCTATCTACCTGCGACTCCACTTTCAAGGAGCTATGAACCTGCACTCCAAGGTCTCTTTGTTCAGCAACACTCCCTAGGACCTTACCATTAAGTCTCCCTAACACTACGGACAATTTAGCATGGCCAATTCACCTGACCTGCACATTTTTGGAATGTGGGAGGAAACCGGAGCACCTGGAGGAAACCCACACAGACACGGGGAGAATGTGCAAACTCCACACAGTCAGTCGCCTGAGGCGGGAATTGAACCCGGGTCTCTGGCGCTGTGAGGCAGCAGTGCTAACTACTGTGCCACCGTGCTGCCCACTCGTTCTGGCTTTTCTGTCAAATCCACAGGTCTCTGTATCCCATCCCATTCAATGCATCAATTCATTTGGCTCCTTTTCAGATTATAAGAGTAACTTCTCAAAATCTGAGGCTCTGCCTATAAGGGGTCTTAGGAGAATATATGAGGTGGAGGGTGAATTACGGTTCCCATTCAAGTGATCACAGGAGGGCTTTTATTTTAGCCTGGGCATCTTTGTCACTCTTGACTTTGATTGGTTGTTTAAAGCCAATTTTGCCCATTTGCTCAATAGGATTAAGTAAGATCTTCAATGATGGGATGCGCTTCCAATATCCTGGCTAGGCCAGGTATCTCTTATCAAAATAGATGTTCTCCCTGGTTTTCTCTATCCTATATGAATGCTTCCTTTGATTTTCCCTCGGTGGACATTCCAGAAACTGAATGGATGGTTTAGTTCCTTTATTTGGCGCCGCAGGCAGCCTCCTATCAAGTTGTCTAAATTACAGTTGCCTCAAGGGTTGGGTGGAGTGGATTTCCTGGATATAGCAGAAGTAGTAGAGGCAGGCATGGTAGATTTATTTAAGGTACGTCTGGACAGATGCGTGAGTAGGTGGGGAGCAGAGGGATACAGGTCCTTAGAAATTGGGCAATAGGTTTAGACAGTGGATTTGGATTAGCACAGGCTTGGAGGGCTGAAGGGCCTGTTCCTGGGCTGTAAATTTTCTTTGTTCTCTTTGTTCTATTAAAAAATATCAATTGAGTTCTCTTCTATCTTTCGTTAGTCATTGGGCTTCTAAGGACCCAGAGCCAATGTGGCTAGATATTGAGGCCTCCCAGGCAAAGTGTCCTCTTATTAGTCTGCTATTCTTAGACAATATGAAGGGAGTCATGCAATATTAATACTGTTAAGGCATGGAGGATAATGTGGCAGAGGGAGGATAATATGCCCAAAATGTCCTTTCTTATCCCTATTGCAGATATGCCAGTTTTTCAGCCGGGGATAATGGACATCGGATATCAGCTCTGGGCAGCTAGGTGAATCTCCTGTTTAGGCGATTTATTCGAAGGTGAAATAATGATGTAATTTGACCAAATAATCCATAAATATGGTCTAGTTAGCAAAGACCTTTTTTGCTTTTTTCCGGTCAGGGATTTTATTCAGAAAGGGACCATGCTTCTAACCAACCCCTGCAGATCTGTTGTGGAGAAGAGGGCGCTTCATGCTAAAAGTACTCTTTCTATTAGTGTGCTTTATCATTTGTTAGAGGGTGATCTTTCAGAAGACGCTGAGCAGCTTAGTGTGATCTGGGTGAGAGAATTAGGGGTTGAGATCTCTATCAAGGCGAGAATGCGAGGAAGACCTTGATTTGTAATAGATCCCATGCCATGCAGCTAAAGAATTTGCATCTGGCCCTAGACCATCCCTCAAAGTTTAAGGTGGAGTATCTTCCTTTTGTGCTAAGTGTAAAATAAGCATTGGTACTCTCATTCATTGTTTATACTCTTGCCACAGGCTCTGTATATATTGGAGTGCTGTGGCAGGAGTTATAGAGAGAATCTTGGGGTCAGAGGTTAAGATGGACCCTATTTCTCCTCCCCTGGGCCTACCCAATTATATGATGTCTGGATGCTCATGGGAAAAATCTTTTTAATATTTTCACTTTTTGTGCAAGGAAAAACATTCTAATGTGCTGGGTTTCTGAATCCCCCAGCACCCCCACCCCACACCCCAACCCCGGGTCTGTCAGGTTGGCATCGGTTTAACAAGGAGCATTTCCCTCTGGACTTCCTTATGAATATGGTACACTGGAAAACTGAAAACCTTTATAGGATATGGGAGATCTTTCTGGACTACTTGATGTAGATTTATCTGCCATTTTAACGAGGGCTTTTATGTAGCCATGATGATCTGATCTAGAGTACTTGATGTCCTTGAAGGAAGAATTCCGAATAACTTCATATGTAATTCTTAGTGGTCTCAGAGGTCGGGAGTTAATATTTTACTGTGGTATTTATTTATTTGTCCACAGGTCGGCGCAACATCGAGGGCCAAGGGGCCTGTTCTGCGCTGTATTGTTCTATGTTCTATGTTTATTTATTTATTACCTTTAGTGATTTGCTTATTTTGCACATGGGTATAGTTGTGTTTTCTTTATGTCGTTGGTATTGTTGCTTTTCTCTCTCTCTCTCTTTTATTGTTATATACATATAGAGTAAGGTCTTTCTTTCTCTCCCTTGGTTTGTTGGTGTTGAAATTTTTTGCAATTTTATATGGAAAAAGAAAATTTTCTTTTAACTAAAATATCTATTAAAGTAGTACCTTTATATATGCACATCGTCACAAACACACAGTTTGGTTCCATACCATAGCATATGGAAACAAATATTGGAGTTTGATTCTATCCAAACAAAGCAAAGGCATCTCTTACTTGAGCCAAACAAAGTTTACATGCATTTGAGGCACCAGGAGGTTATGATCTCTGAATGGACCCCCACTTACCTTCAGAAGTAAGACCTCAGACAGTGGTCTTTTCCCACTGTGCCTTGGTGGCAGCTGCTCCAAGCTTTACTGCATCCCTCAGTATGTAGTCCTAGACCTTGGAATGTGCCAGTCTGTAACACTTGGTTGCAGTCAACTCCTTGTTCTGGAAGACCAACAAGTTTCAGGCACACCAAAGAGCGTCTTTCACTGAGTTGATAGCTCCCCCATGCACAATTGATGTTTGTCTTGGCATGGGTCCTGGGGAACAGACCGTACAGCACAGAGTCCTGCATCATGGAACTGCATGGGATGAATCTCGACAGAAACCACTGAATCTTTTTCCAGACTTCCTTTGCAAAGGCACATTCCAAAAGGAGATGTGTGACAGTCTCTACCCCTCCAACAACTTTGAGGGCAGCTTATGGTGCCGCAGACCAACTGGGCGTACATGAAGGATCTCACAGGTAGTGCCCTTCTCACCACCAGCCAATGTCTTGGGGCTTATTGGAAAGTTCTGGTGATGAGGCATTCTGCCAAATGAGTTTGACAGTCACATGTCCAGATAAGCTTCTTTTATTTCTAACATTTTTATTCATAAATATATAGTAATACATAGTCACAGATGCAGTTCAGTTCTGTGCAGTAGCACATCAAGGAAAGAAACAATCATTGGAGTTTAACTCTATCCAAACAAACTGACAGCGTGTCTTACTTGAACCAAACTATATTCATACGCATTTGAGGAAATAGGAAGATCCAATAACTGAATGGCCCCCTGCTTAACATCAGCAGGAAGTGGACATGTATTATATCATTGAATCAATTTAGACCAATCTTGCTGTGCTTCTTCAGTTCTGATGAAGGTCTATTCTTGATAACTCGTTATCCTGCCTCCTCTCTTTCCAGATGTTGACTGACCACCATTTCCTGTATTTATGGAGCTGCAATATTCATGTCAGTGCATGTGCCAAACCATTTCACATTGGTGTTGCATTTTTTTATACTCTTTCACAGGGTCTGGGACATTTCTGTCAATGTACAAATTGATTTCCAGGTTTCTAACATAACGCCAAAGGCTACATCACACAGAGTACTTCACTGTCTTTAAAGTGCTTTGGATATCCTGAAGGAATGAAGTGCACTGTAGACGTACATGACTTTCTTTCTCTCTATCTTGTTTCTCTCTGCACTGCTTTCAACACTTGAAACCTTGGTCCATTGATGCTACAGTGAAGAAAGCACATCAATGCCTCTATTTCCTAAGGAAATTCGGCATCATCACAAAGACTCTCGCCAATAGATGCACCATAGAAAGCATTTTATCCAGATGCACCATGACTTGGTATGGCAATTGCTCTGCCCAGGACTGTAAGAAACTACAGAGTTGTGAACATAGCCTAGTCCATCATGAAAGCCAACCTCCATCTATTGTCTCCATCTGTACTTCTCACTGCCTTGGGAAGGCAGCTAACATTTTCAAAGACCTCTCCCATCCCAGTTATAATCTCTTCCCACCTCTTCCATTGGTCAGAACATACAAAACCCTCAACACATGTATAGTACTAACAGATTCAAGAACTGCTTCTTCTCTACTGTTAGCAGATTTCTTAATGGACCTCTCAAATTTTAAATTTAATGTTTACCTCCCTCTTTGTGCATTTTCTCTGCAGCTGTAACATTGTAATCCTCGCTCTGTCCTATTACCCTGATATACTTTGTATGGTATGAAATGCCAGTGCTGCACACAAAACAAAACTTTTCACTGTATCTAGGTACATGTGACAATAATAAATCAAATCAAATTTTAAAAAATGAAACTTTGCTCATATTGCATTTCTTTGACTCCTTTACATCCAGAGGAGTGTCCCAGGAATCTAAAGCCCGCCTTCCTGCACCAACTTATCCACATTATCCTTCTATTTCAGTATTCACCTTTATAGATTAAAAATCTGTCTACCTCAGCCTTAAATATACTTAATGACCCAGCCTCCACAGCCCTCTGCTGTTAAAAAAAAAGCAAATTCACCACCCTCTGAGAGAAGTTACTCAGAGAATAATAGAACAAGGACTCCCAAATCTCTCTGTGCTGCAGTTTTCTCCATGTCCACCTTCTAACCCTGTTACACTCGGTACATTGAAGAGATATTTGTTTAATGCTTAATTAACTGATGGTAAGAAACAGAGAACTTTCACCTGTCTTGCATTCTGAGTGTTCAAAAGCTTTTCTCAAGCAATGAAAATAATTTGAAGCATTATTGTGCAGGTTAATAAGATGGATAACTGTTGCACAGCCAGGTTTTGCAATCTTAGACTTCTCACGACTTGCACAGCAGTCCTCGAATTCCAGGAGCAGCAATTACTGTTTTATGTGCTGTTGCATTGTTTTGGAACTTTGCAAAAAAAAAGTCAAAACAACAGCAGTTTAAAAGGGAGAAGAGCAGAACAAAGGAAGCACATGGTGAGGACAGTGCAGGAGAGAGCGAGAGACAACCTGCACAGTTAGCGCCTTTGCTGTTTGAATTCGTGTATTGCTGGACATCGGAGTGCATCTGGGAAAATTAACAGTGAAATTCATAACTAATCTTGGAGGAACTGTTGGGCGAAGTTCACAGCACAGAATCAGATAAGTTAATTGTTGTTTTAAGTCTGTCCAAGAGAAAGGCTGCAGTAGTGAGTATAGTGGATTCTTTCTTGATTATATGT
>NC_057711.1:14608274-14609884 GCF_004010195.1 Chiloscyllium plagiosum | reverse complement strand
GGGAAGAGGGGCCAGCAGGAGGTCATTGTCCACATTGGAACCAACGACATCGGAAGGGAAAAGGTTGAGATTCTGAAGGGAGATTACAGAGAGTTAGGCAGAAATTTAAAAAGGAGTCCTCAAGGGTAGTAATATCTGGATTACTCCCAGTGCTACGAGCTCGTGAGGGCAGGAATAGGAGGATAGAGCAGATGAATGCATGGCTGAGGAGCTGGTGATGGGAGAAGGATTCACATTTTTGGATCATTGGAATCCCTTTTGGGGTAGAAGTGACCTGTACAAGAAGGACGGATTGCACCTAAATTGGAAGGGGACGAATATACAGGCAGGGAAATTTGCGAGAACTGCTTGGGAGGATTTAAACTAGTAAGGTGAGGGGGTGGGTGGGACCCAGAGAGATAGTGAGGAAAGAGATCGATCTGAGACGGGTACAGCTGAGAACAGAAGTGCGTCAAACAGTCAGGGCAGGCACGGACAAGGTAGGACCAATAAATTAAGCTGCATTTACTTCAATGCAAGGTGCATAACAGGGAAAGCAGATGAACTCAGGGCATGGTTAGGAACATGGGACTGGGATATCAAAGCAATTATGGAAACATGGCTCAGGGCTGGGCAGGACTGGCAGCTTAATGTTCCAGCTTAATGCTATAGGAAGGATAGAAAGGGAGACAAGAGATGAGGGAGAGTGGCATTTTTGATAAGGGATAGCATACAACTGTACTGAGGGAAGATATTCCCGGAAATACATCCAGGGAAGTTATTTGGGTGGAACCGAGAAATAAGAAAGGGATGATCACCTTATTGGGATTGTATTATGGACCCCCCCCCCCCAATAGTCAGAGGGAAATTGAGAAACAAACTTGTAAGGAGATCTCAGTATCTGTAAGCATAATAGAGTAGTTATGGTAGGGGATTTTAACTTTCCAAACATAGACTGGGACTGCCATAGTGTTAAAGGTTTAGATGGAGAGGAATTTCTTAAGTGTGTGCAAGACACTTTTCTGATTCAGTATGCGGATGTACTTACTAGAGAAGGTGCAAAACTTGACCTACTCTTGGGAAATAAGGCAGGGCAAGTGACTGAGGTGTCAGTGAGGGAGCACTTTGGGGTCAGCGACCATAATGTTATTCGTTTTAAAATAGTGATGGAAAAGGATAGACCAGATCTAAAAGTTGAAGTTCTAAATTGGAGAAAGGCCAATTTTGATGGTAATAGACAAAAACTTTTGAAAGCTTATTGGAGGCAGATGTTCGCAGGTAAAGGGACGGCTGGAAAATGGGAAGCCTTCAGAAATGAGATAACAAGAATCCAGAGAAAGTATATTCCTGTCAGGGTGAAAGGGAAGGCTGATAGGTATAGGGAATGCTGGATGACTAAAGAAATTGACGGTTTGGTTAAGACAAAGAAGGAAGCGTATGTCAGGTACAGACAGGATAGATCGAGTGAATCCTTAGAAGAGTATAAAGAAAGTAGGAGTATACTTAAGAGGGAAATCAGGAAGGCAAAACGGGGACATGAGATAGCTTTGGCAAATAGAATTAAGGAGAATCCAAAGGGATTTTACAAATACATTAAGGACAAAAGGGTAACTAGGGAGAGAATAGGGCCC
>NC_057711.1:14589201-14605404 GCF_004010195.1 Chiloscyllium plagiosum | reverse complement strand
GAGGCTGAGGGGTGACCTTATAGAGGTTTACAAAATGATGAGGGGCATGGATAGGATAAATAGACAAAGTATTTTCCCTGGGGTCGGGGAGTCCAGAACTAGAGGGCATAGGTTTAGGGTGAGAGGGGAAAAATATAAAAGAGACCTACGGGGCAACTTTTTCATGCAGAGGGTGGAAATGAGCTGCCAGAAGAAGTGGTGGAGGCTGGTACAATTGCAACATTTAAGAGGCATTTGGATGGGTACATGAATAGGAAGGGTTTGGAGGGATATGGGCCGGGTGCTGGCAGATGGGACTAGATTGAGTCAGCGTGGATGGGTTGGACCGAAGGGTCTGTTTCCATGCTTTACATCTCTATGACTCTATAAATCTGTTGCGTCCTTCAAGAAAACATTTGGGCAAATAAATTTAGTTTACATGAAGATCTGGCTTTAAGCACCAGATGGCAGTAGAAAGCAGTCTTAATGACAAAATGGAAATATAAGTTAATAGGTTTCTTCATGTTCACCTCTTTGTCAATGCATTTCTTAATTCCTTTGTCAGATGCAGGCATCACAGCAGTACTAATATTTATCGCCTCTGAAAATGGCTGTGAGCTGCCTTCTTGAATGTAACTGAGTGGCTTGATAAGCCTTTACAGAGGGCATTTAAAAATCTTCAGACTAGCTGTGGATTTAAGAATCACAAATAGTGCCCTTTAGCAGATAGGGATGACAGATTCCCTTCCAAAAAGACATTAAAATCAGGTGTGATTTTGTGACAATCCAGCATTACAACACTTTTCATTTCTTTAACTTGTCGATGCAATATGGGTGTCACTGGCACAGCCAGCACTTATTGAATTATGAATCCTATATTTTTCTTTGCCAAATATATTTGTTGAATACGATTAATTTTGCCAGTTTAAAAAATGGTCAACTACATCTCTTAATGTCAGAGTGCGACTAACAAGAGTGTGCAAACACTAAGAGTTGAGTTAAGTGTGGGAGCTTAGGCAAGAGAAGGAGGGAGTAATTGCAGTGTCTCACTCTAGCCGTTCTTTGTGGTCGAGGTGCTGTTGGTTAGATCTGAGAGCGGGCCTAGGTCAACACCGGGCTTTGCTAAGTAGGGCAAGCAGCAACAAAGTAAGGGTAAGACCTTCCCCTTTTCCCTGAGTCCGCTAGGTGTTAAAACACAGAGATGGCAGTCAATGGAGTGGTATGCTCTTCTTGTCAGATGTGGGAGATCAGGGAGCAGTCCCTGGTGACTATGTCTGCGGGAAGTGTGTCCAGCTGCAGCTCCTCTCAGACCTCACGATCAATTGGAGTAGCAGCTGGAAGCACTGAGGAGCATGCAGGAGGCACAGAATGTGATGGATAGTAACTTTAGCAAGAAGTGGTCACACCATAGGTACAGTCAAGTAAATGGGGACCACCAGGAGAGGTAGCCAGGTAGTGAAGCACAGCAGGCCAGGCAGCATCCGAGAAGCAGGAAAATCAACGTTTTAGGCAAAAGCCCTTCATCAGGAATGAGGCTGGGACATTCATGGGTAGAGAGATAAATGGGAGGGGTGCGGGGCTGGGGGAAGGTAGCTGAGTGTGCAAAAAGTAGATGGAGGTGGGGGTAAAGGTGATAGGTCAGAGAGGAGGGTGGAGCGGATGGGTGGGATGGAAGATGGATACATGGATCAGGTCATGACAATGGTGCTGAGCTGGAAGGTTGGAACTGGGTTAAGGTGGGGGGGAGAGGAAATGAGGAAATGGGTGTAGTCCATATTGATGCCGTGGGGTTGAGGGGTTCCAAGGTGGAAGCTGAGGTGTTCTTCCTCCAGGTGTCGGGTGGTGAGGGAGTGGCGTGGACGAGGCCCAGGACCTGCATGTCCTCAGCAGAGTGGGAGGGGGAGTTGAAATGTTAGGCCATCGGGCAGCTGGATTGATTGGTGCAGATGTCCTGGAGATGTTCTCTGAAGCACTCTGCGAGTAGGCGTCCAGTCTCCCCAATGTAGAGGACACTGCATCGGGAGCAATGGATACAGTAAATGACATGAGTGGATGTGCAGGTGAAGCTTTGATGGATGTGGAAGGCTCCTTGGGGGCCTTGGACGGAGGTGAGGGAGGAGGTGTGGGCGCAGGTTTTGCAATTCCTGCGGTGGCAGGGGAAGGTGCCAGGACGGGAGGGTGTGTTGTTAGGGGGTGTAGACCTGACCAAGTAGTCACGGAGGGTACTGTCTTTACGGAAAGCAGATAAGGGTGGGGAGAGAATGATATCTCTGGTGGTGGGGTCCCTTTGTAGGTGGCGGAAATGTCGGTGGACGATGTGATGTATACGGAGGTTGGTGGGGTGGAAGGTGAGGACCAGGGAGGTTCTGTCCTTGTTGAGTTTGGAGGGGTGGAGTTTGAGGGCAGAGGTGCAGGGTGTGGATGAGATGCGTTGGAGGGCATCTTCAACCACGTGGGAGGGGAAAGTGCGGTCTTTATAGAAGTAGGACATCTGGTGTGTTCTGTGGTGGAACTAGTCCTTCTGGAAGCAGATACGGCAGAGGCTGAGGAATTTTGAGTGGGGATAGCATTTTTGCAGGAGGCAGGGTGGGAGGAGGTGTAGTCCAGGTAACCGAGGAAATGGGTGGGTTTGTTGAATATGTCAGTGTTGAGTCGGTCACCATCGATGGAGATGGAGAGGTCCAGGAAGGGGAGAGAGGTGTCAAAGATGGTCCAGGTGAATTTAAGGTCGGGGTGGAATGTATTGGTGAAGTTGATGAACTGTTCAAGCTCCTCGTGGGAACATGAGGTGGCACCGATACAGTCATCAATGTAGCAGAGGAAAAGGTGGGGAATGGTGTCGGTGTAACTCTAGAAGATAGAATGTTCCACATAACTGACAAAGAGACAGTCATAGCTGGAGCCCATGCAGGTGCCCATGGCTACCCCTTTGGTCTGGAGGAAGTGGGAGGATTCGAAAGAGAAATTGTTGACGGTGAGGACCAGTTCAGCCAAACAAATAAGAGTGTCATTGGAAGGGTATTGGTGGGGACGTCGGGAGAGGAAGAAACAAAGGGCTTGGAGGCCCTGGTCATGGCGGATGGGGGTGTAGAGGGACTGGATGCCCATGGTGAAGATGAGGCACTGGTGACCAGGAAAATGGACGTCTTGGAGGAGGTGGATGGCGTGGGTGGTGTCCCGAACATATAGATTCATAGAGATGTACAGCTCAGAAACAGACTCTTCGGTCCAACCCATCCATGCCAACCAGATATCCCAACCCAATCTAGTCCCACTTACCAGCACCCGGCCCATATCCCTCCAAACCCTTCCTATTCATATACCCATCCAAATGCCTCTTAAATGTTGCAATTGTACCAACCTCCACTACTTCCTCTGACAGCTTATTCCATACCCGTACCACCCTCTGTGTGAAAAAGTTGCCCCTTAGGTCTCTTTTATATCTTTTATATCACCCTAAACCTATGCCCTTTAGTTCTGGACTCCCTGACCCCAGGGAAAAGAATGTATCTATTTATCCTATCCATGCCCCTCATGATTTTGTAAACCTCTATAAGGCCACCCCTCAACCTCCGACCCTCCAGGGAAAACAGCCCCAGCCTGTTCAGCCTCTCTCTATAGCTTAAATCTCCCAACCCTGACAACATCCTTTGTAAATCTTTTCTGAACCCTTTCAAGTTTCACAACATCTTTCCGGTAGGAAGGAGACCAGAATTGCATGCAATATTCCAACAGTGGCCTAACCAATGTCCTGTACAGCCACAACATGACCTCCCAACTCCTGTACTCAATATTGTGACCAATAAAGGAAAGCATACCAAACGCCTTCTTCACTATCCTAACTACCTGTGACTCCACTTTCAAGGAGCTATGATCCTGCACTCCAAGGTCTCTTTGTTCAGCAACACATGTGTGGGGAGTTCCTGGACCTGACTCTAATCTCCAGCATCTGCAGTACCTACATTCACCTAGGTATTGCAGGAATCTCCTGTGGCTAACCTCCTCCCAAATAAATATACCATATTGTACACTGTTGAGGGGATAGCCTCTCAGGAGAAAAAAGCAGCCGCCTGGTCTGTGGCACATGACTAGCTCTGCTGTTTCACAATGTCCAAGTGAGCAATTGTGATAGGGGACTCTCTAGTCAGGGGTACAGACAGGCTTTTCTGTGGTTGTGGGAGAGATTCTAGGATAATGTGTTGACTCTCTGGTGCCAGGTCAAGAATGTCTTATAGTAGTTCCAGCAAACTCTCAAAGGTCAAAGAGGAAAGATTTAAAAGGGACCTAAGGGGCAACTTTTTCACAGAAAGAGGTGCCTACCTTGAATGACCTACCCAAGGAAGTGGATATGGGCCCAATGCAGGCAAATGGGATTAGTTCATTTTCGGAAACCCTGGTCAATATGGATAAGTTGGACTGAAAGGTCTGCTTCCGTGCTGTATGACGCTATGACTGTAATAAACACAATTATTGTTTTATTATCAAAGCAAAACTTAATGAAGATGTAATCATTGGTTAAAATGCTTATCCCTCTAAATATCTGAAAAAAACACGCTCAATCATGAACAGATTTCAGGAAAAGAGAAAAAATGCATTTCTCCATAGAGATTAGCTTCCTGCAAAAAATCTGTCACTCTGATAGTCTGGCATGTATGACCATTTATGGATAGTTGAATCTGGAGTTTTTGCAAATGGAGCTTGTTCTAGACTCCATGAAGTCTCTCAGCCTCAGGGCAAACGTAGGCCAAGTGCTTACCATCCTCTGCCCCCCATCAACTGAGAAATCAGGTCTTTTCCGTGTTGAGCATCTATAGGAGGTACTGAAGGTGACAAAGGCAGAGAATGTACTCCGGTGGGTAGCTTCGGTGTCCAATATCAACAGTGGCTCAATAGTAGCACTACTGACGAGATTTTCAATTCCAAAATGACATCGCTGCTCAACTGTTGGCAGTTGGTGAGGGAACCAACAAGAGAAAAACTATATTTGACCTTGTCTTCACCAACCCACCTGCCACAGTTGTGCTTGTCCACAATAGTATCAGTGAGAGAGAGCACCACACAGTCTTTATCAAAAAGAAATCCTGCGTTCAAATTAAGGATGTTCTCTGTCAACACTATTACCATGCTAAATGAGATACAGAATGACCCCCCTATCCGGGGAATTCTTTTCTTTGGTTTTAGTTACCTATGATTTAATGCGGCCCAAACATTTGGCAGGGAACCTTCTGGAACCAGGCACCAGGGGGCGGCTGGCAAAGTAAATTTCCCATTTGAATGAATGGGTTCGTTCCTATCCGCGGTTTTGGGCTTCCATGGTAGGTCTTGGAACGTATCCCCCGCGGGTACGAGGGGACCACTGTACTCCAAACAGATCCACTAACCCAAGAGTGGGCATTCATGTGAACCATCAGTATCAGGGGAGAAAGTGAGGGCTGCAGATGCTGGAGATCAGAGTCGAGAGTGTAGTGCTAGAAAAGCACAGCAGGTCAGGCGGCGTCCGCTCATGACACCACCTCCCTCCACCCATTTACATAGCCATAAGCACCCCCTTTGTGAGTGTCACTTCCGTTGGTGACGTCATGATTGACCCCATACCCACACCCACTCAAGCTAGAGTCTCCGGCCCCACCTGAAGCTCCAGCTCCATTCCAGGTCCTAGCTCCCACCTCTGTCATGTCTTCACCATTCCCTCAGACCTCCCCCTCACTGAGGACGAATGTTTAGTCCTCAGTAAAGGCCTCACCTTTATCCCTCTATGGTCCCAGATTGATGAGTGTGACCTTGAACGTTTCTTCCGTCACCTCCGGGCCCATGTTTTCAACCAGAACACCCGCCCACCCACTGAGGACCCCTTTTCCGGCCTCCAACCCTTTCTCCCGCATCCACCTGCACACCCTGTGCTGGCCTGTTATCCGCCCTAGACCTCTTCATTTCAAATTGCCGCTGTGACATGGACCGCCTCAACCTGTCCACCCCCCTCACCCACTCCAACCTCCCACCCACACAATATGCAGCCCTCCACACCTTCAGATCCAACCCCAACCTGACCATCAAACCCGCAGACAACAGGGGTGCAGTAGTAGTGTGGTGCACTGACCTCTACATTGCTGAAGCCAGGTGCCAACTTGCAGACACCTCCTCCTCCTCCTACTGTCCCCTCAATCAAGACTACACCTCCCATCACCAAATCATCATCTCCCAGACCATCCACAGCCTCACTAACTCTGAGAATCTCCCAGCCACAGCCTTCAACCTCATTGTCTGTGAATCCCTCACTGCCCGATTTTACCTCCTTCTGAAGAATCACAAACCTGACTGCCCCGGTCGACCCATTGTCACAGCCTGCTCCTGTCCCACTGAACTCATCTCATCCTACCTCGACACCGTCCTGTCTTCCAAACAGACCCCAGGAACTCCCCACCTATGTTTGTGACAAAACCCATGCCCTTCATCTCCTCCAAGATTTTCATTTCCCCGGCCCCCAACACCTCATCTTCACCGTGGACATCCAGTCCCTATACACATCGATCAGCCGCGATGAAAGTCTCCAAGCTCTCCATTTCTTCCTCTCATGCCGTCCCAACCAGTACCCTTGCACCGACACCCTCACCCTCCTGCCTGAACTGGTCCTCACCCTCAACAACTTCTTCCAATACTCCCACTTCCTCCAAACCAAAGGAATAGCCATGGGCAACCGCATAGGACCCAGCTATGCCTGCCTGTTTGTTGGATATGTGGAACAGTCCATCTTCTGCAGTTACGCCAGCACCACCCCCCCCTACCTGTGCCTCCGCTACATCGATGACTGTATTGGTGCTGCCTCATGCTCCCACAAGGAGGTCGAACAGTTCATCAACTTTACTAACATCTTCTACCCTGACCTCAAATTCACCTGGACTATCTCGGAGACACCTCCCTCCTCTTTCTGGACCTCTCCATCACTGTCTCTGGCGACTGACTAACCACAGACATATACTACAAGCCCACCGACTCCCACAGCTACCTAGACTACACCTCCTCCCACCCTATCTCCTGTAAAAATGCCATCCCTTATTCCCAATTCCTCTGCCTCCGTCACATCTGTTCCCAGGATGATCAATTCCACCTTAGAAAGTACCAGACGGCCTCCTTCTTCCACAGTCGCAAATTCTCTTCCCACATGGTTGACGATGCCTTCCGGCGCATTTCCTCCACTTCATGCCCCACTGCTCTTGAACCCCAGTCCTCCTAAAGCAACAAGAACAGAATGCCCCCAGTCATCACCTGCCACTCCACAGATCTCCGCACACAACGCATCATCCTCTGCCACTTCCAAACAGACCCCACCACCAGAGATATACTTCCCTCCCCACTCCTATCAGCGTTCTGAAAAGACCTTTCCTTCCACAACTCCCTCATCAGGTCCACACCCCCCCAACCAGCCCACAGCCCATTCCTGGCACCCTTCCCTGCCACCACAGGAAGTGCAAAATCTGCGCTCCCACCACTCCCCTCACCTCCGTCCAAGAACCCAAGGGATCCCTCCACATCCATCAGAAATGTACCTGCACCTCTACCAATGTCATCTGTTGCACCCGGTGTGGTCTCCTCTACATTGGGGAGACAGGACGCCTTCTTGTGGATTGTTTCAGAGAACATCTCTGGGACACCCTTACTCACCAAACCCACCGCCCTGGGCCTGAACACTTCAACTCCCCCTCCCACTCTGTCAAGGACATGCAGGTCCTGGGCCTCCTCCACTGCCAAACCGTTACCACCCAACTCCTGGAGGAGGAGGAACATCTCATACTCTGTCTTGGGATCCTGCAACCACATGGGATAGATGTGGGTCGGGTCTGACAGATAAATGGGAGTGGGTGAGGTTTGGGGGAAGGTGGCTCAGAAAGCGATAGGTGGATGAAGGTGAGGGAAAAGGTGATAGGTCAGAGGGGGCAGTGATGGACAGGTCTGGAAGGCGGTGCCGAGTTGGAGGCTTGGGACTGGGATAATATGTGGGGAGGGAAAATGAGGAAGCTGTTGAAATCCACATTTATTCCGTGTGGTTGCAGGGTCCCAAGACGGAGTATGAGGTTCAACAGCTTCCTCATTTCCCCTCCCCACACATTATCCCAGTCCCAAGCCTCCAGCTCGGCACCGCCCTCCAGACCTGTCCATCACTGCCCCCTCTGACCTATCACCTTTTCCCTCACCTTCATACACTTATCGCTTTCTCAGCTACCTTCCCGCAAACCTCACCCCCTCCCATTTATCTGTCAGCCCCGACCCACAACCCCCCATTCCTGATGAAGGGCTCATGCCCGAAACGTCGAACTCTCCTGCTCCTCGGATGCTGCCTGACCTGCTGTGCTTTTCCAGCACCACACTCTCAACGGCGGTCCTCAGCATCAGCAGAAACACAATGTGTAACCTCATGGCTGGGTATATCCCCACTCTACCAATGCCATCAAACCAGGAAATGAAACCCTGGTTCAATAGAAAGTTCAGGAGGGCATATCAGGAGCTGCACCGGGCATATCTAAAAATGAGGGGGCAACCTGGTGAAGCTACAATACAGGATTATTTGCAGTGCAAATGGCAGAAGCGTTAAGCGATGGGCAGGTTTAAGTAATACAATAACTAACAGATCAGAACTAAGCTCTGCAGTCCTGCCCATCCAGTCATGAGTGGTGGTGGACAACTCACTGGTGGTGGAGGCTCCATCAATATTCATCTCCTCAATAATGCTTGAGAGCCCAGCTTATCACTGCAAAGACAAGCCTGAAGTATTTGCATACATGTCTGAATAGGGATTCATCTTGACCTCCTCCACAGGTCCCTATCATCAGAGATGCAACCAAATGGATTCGCTCCAAGAAATATCAGGAAATATCTGGAGACACTGGATGCTACAAAGGCAATGGTACTGGAACCTCTAAAATTGACAGCACCCTATCCAAGCTGTTCCAAGTTAAAAATCACACAACACCAGGTTATAGTCCAACAGGTTCAATTGGAAGCACTAACTTTTGGAGTGCCGCTCCTTCATCAGGTGGTTGTCAGGAAGGAGCGGCGCTCCGAAAGCTAGAGCTTCCAATTAAACCTGTTGGACTTTCACCTGGTGTGTGATTTTTAACTTTGTACACCCCAGTCCAACACCAGCACCTCCAAATCAAGTTGTTCCAGTACAGCTTCCAAACTGACATATACAAAATCCTGGAAGTCCTTTCATTGTGGATGTATCTACAATCTAAGGATTGTAGTAGATTAGATTACTTATAGTGTGGAAACAGGCCCTTCAGCCCAACAAGTCCACACCGACCCGCCGAAGCGCAACCAACCAAGACCCATTCCCCTATATTTACCCCTTCACCTAACACTATGGGCAATTTAGCATGGCCAATCCTCCTAACCTGCACATTTTTGGATTGTGGGAGGAAACCGGAGCACCCGGAGGAAACCCACGCAGACATGGGGAGAATGTGCAAACTCCACACAGAGAGTCGCCTGAGGCGGGAATTGAATCCAGGTCTCTGGTGCTGTGAGGCAGCAGTGCTAACCACTGTGCCACCGTGCTGTAGCTCACTACAAACTTCTCAAAGGCAGTTTTGGATGAGCACACAGTGTTGGCCT
This sequence comes from Chiloscyllium plagiosum, assembly GCF_004010195.1. NCBI lineage: Eukaryota > Metazoa > Chordata > Chondrichthyes > Orectolobiformes > Hemiscylliidae > Chiloscyllium > Chiloscyllium plagiosum. The sequence continues at coordinate 14,595,816 of NC_057711.1, read as the reverse complement.
CACTAACATTGGCCACATAGAGTCATACAACATAGAAACAGACACTTCGGTCCAACCGGTCCACATCTTCCCATGATCACATGAAAATATAATTCATAACCCTGTCCTCATTTTGTCATTTGCCTTTTTGAAATTTTATTTTATTTACTTTGCATTTAGATAGCAGCTATCCTGCCACCCAAACCTCCTGCAGTCAATCCCTTCCCTTCTTCTCTTGTTCCATTACCACACTCCTTGACCTTGCATCATTAAATCTTTTGTCATTTATTCACTTTATCATTAACCTTCCCTTTTTGCCCTTCCTCCTCTCCTGCTTTGCCTTACTCAAAACCTATTACATTTCAAACTTGTTTCTCATTCTGGAGAATGTTCTCAAAAGTTATTATGTTTTTCTCTCTCTACAGGTGCTGCCAAGAGGGCTGAGTATTTGCAGCATTTTCTGCTTTTATTTCAAACTTGCAGCTTCCAGATGATTTTGCTTAAAAGATCTTAATTTCTCCAGCAAAGCTTCTGCTGCCTAAATAGTCATACAGTATGGAAACAGACCTTCGGTCCATTTAGTCCACACTGATCACTTTCCCAGACTAAACTAGTCCCACCTGCCTGCATTAGGCCCATATACCTCCAAACCTTTCCTATTCGTGAACTTATCCAAATGTCGTAACCATACCTGCCTCTACCACTTCCTCTGGAAGTTCATTCCACACACGAACCACTCTCTGTGTAAAAAGGTTGCCCCTCGTGTCCGTTTTAGATCTTTCCCCTGTCACCTTAAAAATATCCGCTCGCCAGTTTTTAAAACTCCCCCAAGCGAGGGAAAAGACCCTTGCTACTCATGTTATTTATGCTCTTCATGATTTTATTAAGCTCTATAAGGTCACCCCTCAACTTCCTTCGCTCTAGTGAAAAAAGTCCCAACCTATCCATCATTTTCTTAATTTCAAAATATACTTTATTCATAAAATATTTTGATGATCTGTACAATCGGTCATGCCATACATACGTAAACATTCCATTCCTTTGCATACACCGATTGAGTAATCATTTGTATATACAGGTCTGTACATTTACCATCCATATATCCATATATTTAGCTGAGGCGTCAGCGGAGCCCCCTTACTGCATGGCCCCCCTGTTATTTGGCAGGCAGACGTTACACGGTGTGCCCAACGTGCCAGTCCGCAACATTCAGTCGGGGTCAACTCCTTCAGCTGGAAGATCAACAGTTTTCGGACAGACCAAAGAGCGTCCTTCACCGAGTTGATGATCCTCCAGGCACAGTTGATGTTTGTCGCGGTGTGTGTCCCACGGAACAGACCGCAGAGCATTGAGTCCCACTTCACGGAGCTGCTCGGGACAAGCCTCGACAAACACCACTGCATTCGTCTCCAGACTTCCTTTGCGTAGGCACATTCCAGAAGGAGGTGTGTGACAGTCTCGTCCCCTCCGCAGCCACTTCAAGGGCAGCGTGCGGTGCGGCAGAGAGTCCTGGCGTACATAAAAGATCCCACAGGCAGAGCCCTTCTCCCAACCTATCCATCATTTTTTTTATATTTCAAGAATATACTTTATTCATAAAATAATTTCATGGTCCATACAGTTGGTCATTCCATACATACGTAAACATTTGCATACAGAGATCAGAATTTATCATTCATATATACAGGCCTGTACGTTTATCAATCATATGTTATATATTTAGCAGAGGCTGAGAGTCCAGGCTTGCATAAAGGATCTCACAGGCAGAGCCCCTATCACCACCAGCCAAGTCATGTCTTGGTACTTGTTGGAAAGTTCTGGCGATGAGGCATTCTGCCAAATGGCTTTCACAGTCTGCTCAGGGAACCACTCGATAGGATCCACCCTCTCCTTTTCCCGAATGGTCTCAGGGACACCACGTGCTGACCACTTCCTGATGGACTTGTGGTCAAAGGTGTTTTTCTTCATAAACTTCTTCACGAAGGACAGGTGATACGGAACGGTCCAACTACTCAGAGCGTTCCGCGGCAGCGAGGCCAGGCCCATCCTTCGCAACACCGGGGACAGGTAGAACCTCAGTACGTAGTGACACTTGGTGTTTGCGTACCGGGGATCCACGCACAGCTTGATGCAGCCACACACAAAGGTGGCCATCAGGGTGAGGGTGGCATTGGGTGTATTTTTTCCCCTGTTGCCCAGATCTTTGTACAGCGAGTCCCTTCAGACCCAGTCCATCTTTGATCTCCATATAAAGTGGAAGATGGCCTGGGTGACTGCAGCGGCACAGGTTCTGGGAATATGCCAGATCTGTGCCACGTATAACAGCAATGACAGTGCCTCACACCTCTGATGACCAGGTTTTGTCTCACGATGGAAAGCGACTGTAGCTTTCATCTGCCCAGTTTCTGCCTCACTTTGCTGATACGCTCCTCCCAAGATTTGGCGCACGCCCCAGTCCCCACGAACCAAATACCCAGCACCTTCAGATGGTCCGTCCTGACGGTGAAGGGGATCGAGGATTGGTCGGCCCAGTTCCCGAAGAGCATGGCCTCGCTCTTGCCTCGGTTTACCTTGGCCCCCAAGGCCCGTTCGAACTGGTCACATATGCACATGAGTCTGCGCACGGACAGCGGATCCGAGCAGAAAACAGCAACGTCATCCATGTACAGGGTGGTCTTGACCTGCAGGCCCCTGCTGCCAGGAATAGTCATCCCTCTCAGGCTCGCATCCTTCCTGATGGACTCGGCAAATGGCTCAATGCAGCACACAAACAAGGCAGGAGAGAGAGAGGGCAGCCCTGCCTGACTCTCCCTCTGTTTTTGGTTAGAGGAGGAGAGATGGAGAGACAGTGAAGTAATGTTTGGGGCTTAAGCATTCCTTGATACCAGACACATGGCAATCCACTCTTCAGAGCAAGTGACTGCATCCAGGCTGTAATGGATTCACTGAAGTGAAGCCTCTTCCTCTCAGTTGCTATCTGCTGGATGCTCTTCCTCTTGCTGATCCTAGGAGTTGTTGCTGAACAATCCACTCTTCAGCAGAGGTGACTACTCCAGGGTCTAACGTATGTGTCAAAATGGTGCCTCTCCCAGCTCTATTGTCAAAGACTGAATTGCGTTTTCCAGTCAGCCTCCAGACTATGGAGTTAGTAGAACTGTATGGTGGTGGTCTCCCAATATCAGAGTAAGGGATGAGCACTCCAGGAAGGCTTAAAGGGCTACCCTTATCAGCCCATGTTCAACCACTGGCCAACCTCTGAAGGGGGCATTCCCCACACAACGGTGGCCCGATAATTAAAGATACTTTTCGTCAACTGTAACTCACGATTACAACCAAAAAGGTACTGGGGAGAGTTGCACATGTGCACTCATCAATAATGCAACCACATAAGGATTACATAAAGAAAGTAAATTGCCTTGATACAGACTAACAAAATGTTCAAATTGCCCATTTTTCAGTCAGTCCATTCCTTAACCAAATGCAGGTTCTTATATTCAGTCTATGTGTGGTGTATGGACTGCTGTCTCTGTGAAGGAGAAGGAAACCTTCAGCTGATTACCACGTACCGTTCTCCCTTATTAGATTACCGACAGTATGGAAACAGGCCCATCAAGTACACACTGACCCATTCCTCATATTTACCCCTGACTAATGCACCTAACACTATGGGCAATTTAGTGTGGCCAATTCACCTAACCTGCACATCTTTGTGACTGTGAGAAGAAGCCAGAGAACACCCACACAGACACGGGGAGAATGTGCAAACTCCACACAGACAGTCGTTCAAGGCTGGAATCGAACACGGGTCCCAGGCACCGTGAGGCAGCAGTGCTAACCACTGAGCCACTGTGCCACCTTGGCTGCTCTTGGTGACAGTCGGCCAGCAGGAGGCAGTGGTCAGAGAAGAACACCGGCTTGACGTCGGTGGATCTGACCGAGAGCAGTCGGGGCACAAACAGCTAATCTATCCTTGAGCGGGTGCTGAAGACGTCGTGCAGCTTGGCATTTTTTACCGTGTCCATCAGGGCTCTGGACGTGGCGTCCAGTTTACTGTTCCCCCCGCCGGATCGTCCATCTACATCAATGATACAGAATGACCGGCCTGGACATAGCCAGCAACAGTGGAAGCTGCTGCAAGATGGCCAACCGTTCACTCTTACCCACTGGGGCATACACATTAATCAGTCTCAGGGGAGCATTCCTGTACATGACGTCGGCGACGAGGAGGCGCCCGCCCACCACCTCCTTAAACTCGGAGAAGCTGAAGTTGCCTCCTCGCAACAGGATACCCAGGCCGGAGGCGCGGCTATCATTGCCCCCCCCCGATCAAACTGACGGCCCATGATCCCACAAGCTCGACCATCTCCTGTAGCTGCTGAGGTGCGGTATCCCACACTCCTGCAGGAACAGGACGTCGGCTTTAACGTTGGCCAGGAAGGCCATCGTAGAAACACATCGCGTAGCCGATTTGATGCTACGCACATTGATGCTGGCAATTCTTATCCCCATTTTAACAGGTTACGAGGTTACAAGTGTCCATTTGCTGCTGGTCTTGCCCCTCTGGGGTAGCTGTGTGCATCCCCATGGTGACGGCAAACTGCTGGAACCTCCCAGGGCTGAGGTAGCTGTCCACGCTGAAGCCATTTCCCCGCTCTGGTGTCTTCAGGTCGGGCCCAGGGTCCGCACCGTCCAGTTCTCCATCTGACAGCGGGGCTGTCACAGGACCGCTGCTCCCAGATACCTGGAGCTGTGGGCCGGTGGGTACCTCTTGGTTCTCACCAGGTGGGGGGAAGCCTTTACCCATCCCCTCAGAGGGATCGTCTTTCCCTGTTTGTGCAGTGCTGCCCTCCTTTTTCCCCAGAGTCTCTTCCTCTGGTGACGACTCTCCTTGCGCCCATCCTCACCTTCGGAAGAGCTGCCTGTATCCTCATCGTGTACGTGTCGCTTCCCCCTTCGCTGGGTGTCTTTGGGGGCCGTGTGAGGTTTCCTCTTCCTGCTTTTGACAGTAATCCAATCCTCTGCCTCCTTTGTTCCCTCCTCTTCCATTTCCTCCGTCTGTCTTGAAGGAGCTTAGATCGGCTGCTGCACCTCCCCGCTGTCTGCCGTCTGCTCCGCTACAGCCTGCCCTTCCTTCTGGGTGCCTCCAGACACCGTTCCCATGCTGTTTTGTGGTACCTTGCTGGTCTTAGGCGGTCCACGGCTCGTGTTGCCACCTCCGGCCATCCTTGCATAGGTGGCGGCCCCTCGTCTTGGGCAGGCCTTGTACATGTGGCCCGCCTCTCCGCACAGATTACAGTTCTTGGCCTCCTTACATTCCTTGGTCGGGTGGCCTTCCTGCTTGCAGTTTCGGCGGACGGTCACCTTACTATCTGCCGCCATGTGGCCTGGCCTCCCGCGGGTTCGGTACACTTTCGGCTGCCCTGCGTATGTCAGGTAACCTATGCTTCCTCCGATGGCAAAGCTGGAGAGTGGGAGGAGGATGTTCACACTGGCATCGACCCTCAGGGTTACCCTGACCTGTCGTTTGCTGTTCCAGATCCTGAGAGGATCGACCACATCAGTACTCTCTCCCTCGGCGTATCTTCTCAGGAAGATCAAGACATCTGCTGCTGGGACATGGGGGTTGTACATATGGATTGTTACAACCCGACTCCTCTGCGCAGGAAGCACACACAACGGGACCGCCGACAAGATGGAGAACAGAGGTTCCCCTTCCTTCTCCTTGAAGACCTTCAGGAGCTGCTCTCAATTCTTCACACTCCTGAAGGTCACGTCGAAATAGCTTGCCGCAGGGAAATCCTGCAGGCAGTACACTTTTTTTTTCAAAAATATACTTTATTCATAAAATAATTTGATGGTCTGTACAGTTGGTCATGCCATACATGCGTAATCATTTACATACAGAGATCAGAATTTATCATTTTTAAACACAGGTCTGTACATTTATCCATCATATGTCTATATATTTAGTTGAGGCGTCAGCAGAGCCCAAATGACTGCATGGGCCCCCTGTTCTTCTTTAGGCAGACAGATGTTACACGATGGTCTTTCCCCACCGCGCCTTGGTGGCAGCTGTCCCAAGGTTCAGCGCATCCCTCAACACGTAGTCCTGGACCTTGGAATGTGCCAGTCTGCAACACTCAGTCGGGGTCAACTCCTTCAGCTGGAAGATCAACAGGTTTCGGACCGCCCAGAGAGCGTCCTCAGGAACTACACATATTCTGAGCCAAAAGACTGAGAACCTATCCATCATTTTTTTTAATTTCAAAATATACTTTATTCATAGAAATAAATCTTTGGTCTTGTACAATTTGTCATGTCGTTCATAGATATATACATTGCATGTCTTAACATTACAAAGAACAAATTGAATTACTCGAATTTACAGTTACCCTATTTACAGTTCCCTTTATTAACCATCCAGTCTCTTATTATTTAGCTGTGGCTTCAGCAGGACCCACCTACTGAGTGGGTGCCCTGTTATACGATAGCAAATGAACCTTCTTTAATCCCAGGTTATGGGGTTACCGTTGTCCATTTGACTGTCCTGTCTCTGGGGAAGCTGTCTGCATCCCCATGGTGAGCACGAACTGCTGGACCCTCGCTGGGCTGAGGTAGCTATCCAGGCTCTCACTG
>NC_057711.1:14584565-14585827 GCF_004010195.1 Chiloscyllium plagiosum | reverse complement strand
GGCTGCCCTGCATATGTCAGGTAGCCTCTGTTCCCTCCAATTGCGAAGCTCGAGGGTGGGTGGAGAATGTTCCCATTGTCATCGACCCTCAGAGTTACCCTGACCTGCCGCTTACTGGTCCAGATCCCAAAGGGGTCGATCACATCGGTGGCTTCTCTCTCAACTTGGACGTACCTTCCCAGGAAGGTCAGGACATCAGCCCGCGGAACATAGGGGTTGTACATATGGATTGTAACAACCCGATTCCTCTGTGCAGGAAGCACACACAATGGGGTTGCCGACAAGGTGGAAAACAGCGGCTCCCCCTCCTTCTCCTTGAATGCCTTCAGGAGCTGTTCGCACTGCTTCACACTTCTGAAGGTCACATCAAAGTAGCCTGCCCCAGGGAAATCCTGCAGGCAGTACACGTCCGCTGCAGTGAACCCACAGCATCCCAGCAGCACTTTCTTGATAAACAGCATGCGGTCAAGTGGCGTACGATTCTCTATCTTCTTCACAGTCACCCAGACGGTGTTTCGAACCCCCTGCCCAGGGCTGAGGGCAGCTGTTGAGGCCATAGCTCTGAGGTTGGCTGGTCCCTGAATTGGCGTTAGGCCGAAGCCAGCATGAAGATCCACCAATAGCAGGTTAGCACAACCAAACGATCCTCCAACGTCCAATCACGATCCAGCGATGATCTCCACTAGCTCTGATGACTTGCAACTTGACCCCTGTCCTGATAAGAACAGACACTTGATCTTAGCCAAAAGGCCGAGAAGCATCATATTTTATAACTCAAACCCTCCATTCTGGAAAACATCTTGATAAATCTTTTCTGAACCCTTTCCAGTTTAATAATGTCCTTCCTATAACGTGGTGACTAAAACTGTGCACAGATTCCAGAAGAGACCTCACCAACATCCTATACAATCCCAATATGATATCCTAACTCCTATATTCAAAGGTCTGAGTAGTGAAGATAAGTGTGCTGTATGTCATCTTAACCAGCCTGTCTACATGTGATGCAAATTTCAAAGAATTATGAACCTGAACCCCTAGATGTCTCTGTCCTACACCACTACACAGGGCCCTACCATTAATTATATAAGTCCTGCCCTTGTTTGTTTTACAAATATCACTGCTGTTGTTAGCGAACAGAATTTTAATGATTATTTTGGGGAAAATAAATTGCATTTCTCTATGACTGTGGGCGGCACAGTGGCACAGTGGTTAGCCTGCCGCCTCACAGTGCCAGAGACCTGGGTTCAATTCCCAACTCAGGC
>NC_057711.1:14579717-14584065 GCF_004010195.1 Chiloscyllium plagiosum | reverse complement strand
TTGGCCATGCTAAATTGCCCGTAGTGTTGGGTAAAAAGGGGTAAACGTAGGGGAATGGGTGGGTTGCGCTTCGGCGGGTGTACTTGTTGGGCCGAAGGGCCTGTTTCCACACTGTAAGTAATCTAATCTAATGACTCTATTTGCCTATCAATTTAATCTAAACTGGAGTAAGTGTTAATATTAGAATCAAACACATGATGGCGCCAAATTCTAACCATCCAGATAGTCATGCCCCACAGTTCCCACATAATTTGCTGTAATTGTAGGAGTTCCATTTCTTTCAACTTCAATATTTTATATTATTCTGTTTCTCAGTGTGTTAACTGGAAATAACTGCACATTCCCTCGCTAGGTTAATGTCCAGCCGTCCCATTTAGCATTTCTTGTTTGCCCTCTGAGTTGGACATAAAAGATGCCATAGACTTATTTTGAAAGAGCCCAGGGGAATTCTTCCCCGTGTACTGGCTAATCTTTAGCCTTTAACCAGTAGTACTTTGTCATAAGGTCACTGATGGTGAAGTGGTAATGTCACTAGACTAGTTAACCCAACACACCATGTACATGATCTTGCGACACAGGGTTGAGCCCCACCATGGTAAATAGTGAACCAAAACCTGGTCTAATTGTAATAATTGTTATAAAAGGCGAGGTGAAGTTTTTGCAATATTGCTGCTTGATTATTAATCCAGCAACTCAGGTCAATGCTCTGAGGAGCTCAAATCTTACCGTTGCAGATGATGGATTCTGAATTCGATTAAAAAACTGGAATTTAGAATCCACAAAAATTATTGTCAGTAAAAATACTATCAAGTTCACTAATGTCCATTAGAAAAGAAACTCTGCCATCTTACCTAGTCTGGCCTGCATGTGACTCCAGACCCATAGCCTCTTGACTGCTCTGTGGTCAATACATGCTGGCCTATTCAGCGATGAATGAATTAAAATAAAACTCATTTTGTTCACTAATGTCCTTTAGGGGAAAAAAAACTGGTGTTCTTGCCACAGGACTCTAGACCCACAGAAGTTGTATTAACTCTTAATTGTCCTATAGAGAGATAAGTAGAGATGGGCAACAAATATCATTTTTTAAATACTTTTCAAAAATATCCTTTATTCATAAAAATATTTTTACATGCATATGTAGTCACTGAAGCAGTTCAGTTCTCTACAGTAGCATATGAAGGAACAAACAAATATTAGAGTTTGACTGTATCCAACAAACAAACCAAAGGCATTTCTTACTTATACAAGATTATATTTATATGTACTTGAGGCACAGGGAAGGTCCTGAATGGACCCCCATTTAACTTCGACAGAAAGACCTCAGACAGTGGTCTTTCCTCACTGCAACAAACATCATTGACATTTACCATATCCAATTTAAGATTAAAATCAAATATTGTCTTTGAGAGCTTGCTGTGGGCTATAAATATTTATCACCATCCCTACATTATAACAGCGACTGGACTTCATTGACGGTAAAGCACGTTGAAACATTCGGAGGTTGTGATGCAAAATTTGATATAAATTAGATTAGACTCCCTACAGTGTGGAAACAGGCCCTTCGGTCCACACCGACCCTCTGTGAAGTAACCTACCCAGACCCATTTCCCTCTGACTAATGCAACTAGCACAATGGGCAATTTAGCATGGCCAATTCACCTGACCTGCACATCTTTGGATTGTGGGAGGAAACTGGAACACCCGGAGGAAACCCATGCAGACGCAGGGAAAACGTGCAAACTCTACACAGGCAGTCGCCCGAGGCTGGAATCAAACCTGGGACCCTGGTGCTGTGAGTCAGCAGTGTTTACCACTGATCCCTTCATCCCAGATGGAGGCAGATCGTGGCAATATGCCTGACAATGAGGGGTTACAATTCTTTGCAAATAAAAGTTTCATAGATCTACACAGACCATTTCACCTCTGTCAACCTCCCGCTTGAAATCCTTCCTTTCCAACTTCTAAATAAGACCTGAGAGGGGACACATTTAAAAGAGACCGATGGGCAACTTTTTCATGTAGAGGTTGGTGCGTGTATGGAATGAGCTACCAGAGGAAGTGGTGGAGACTAGTACAATTACAACATTTAAAAGGCATCTGGATGGGTATATGAACAGGAAGGGTTTAGAGGAATATGGGCAAAGTGCTGGCAAATGGGATGAGATTAGGTTAGGGTATCTGGTCGGCATGGACGAGTTGGAGCAAGGGGTCTGTTTCCATGCTGTACATCCCTATGACTCCGTGAGCTTTTGCCCAACCTAGGAAAGTATTTCTGTTGTCAGAAACTTGCTCGCAAATTCAAAGCACTTAGTTCATGCAGCATATTTTATTTTGAGAATACTAGCATGAAGAGCCTTGAAGACCATGTAATACTGCAGATGTAAGAAAGAGATATGCCGCAGCCCGATAAATCAGACATGCTGCATATCCCCGATTTCTAGCCCCCTGTTATAATCTTACAAACCACTTTTTTTACTTTTGACTGGCACAGACATGCTGAGCCAAATGGCGCTCTTCTGAGTTGTAAATTTTCAAGGATTACAGGCAACACATGCATCCAGCTGTTTAAACTTTACAATTCCCTCTATAAAGTTACCAGGCAGGATGATATCTGAGAGCCTTGAGCTCCTCAGGGATACAATCACCCTATGTGCAAGGTAGTGGGGTGGAGAAAGCTTGCCTCATCAGGCTGGACCGGGAGAAGGCCTTTGGCAGGATATTGCACACCTACACATATGGGACATGCTCTCCAAAATGGACTCTGGGGAAGGGATCCACACTTGGATCCGACTACTCTACACCAACATCATTAGTGCAATCAACAGCTGGGAATCAGAAAGCTTCCCGACCGGGTCTGGAGTCAGGCAGGCTTGCCCATTCTCTCCTGCCTTCTTTGTGTGTTGTACAGAAGGGTGCGAGCATGAGAGGGGTGATCAGGAAGGGTGCGAGCATGAGAGGGGTGACTATTCCAGGCAGCGGAAGCATGCAGGTCAAAGCCTCCATGTATGTGCATAACGTCACCATCTTTTGCTCAGATCCGCTGTCAGTGCACTGACTCATGGGCATCTACGAGCTGCTCAAAGTGGCCTCGGGAGCCAAGGTAAATTGTGGCAGGAGAGAGGCCATGTTCTTTGGGTACTTGGAGGAGAAAGTGAGGACTGCAGATGCTGGAGATCAGAGCTGAAAATGTGTTGCTGGAAAAGCGCAGCAGGTCAGGCAGCATCCAAGGAACAGGAGAATCGATGTTTCGGGCATAAGCATTTCTTCAGGATTCCTGAAGAAGGGCTTATGCCCGAAACGTCGATTCTCCTGTTCCTTGGATGCTGCCTGACCTTCTTCGCTTTTCCAGCAACACATTTTCAGCTCTTTGGGAACTTGGCCAACCCATCCTTTATCCCCTTCACCGTCAAGACAGATTACTTGAAGATGCTGGGAGTATGGTTAGGAATGTGTTGTGGGGAAAATCACCAGTCTCGAATCAGAATCGGGATTCAATGACAGCATTTATTGTACAAAGAACCTGAACTCCTGGGGGGAGAGAGAGAGAGACGTCCGGCAGCACAGCTGTCAGCTGCGAGCCTTCTCTCACCCTCGGACCATAGGTCACGATATTTTATACATTTCACGGTATAATGGTCCAGATATTGAGTCTTTGTTTGTGCAGCTTGGTTTGTTCACAGAAAATATTACAGAGTCAATGTCAGTTTCAGAGGAATGTCACAGAGTCATTGTCAGTTTCAGCAGCTACGCAGAATACCAGTATGAGTGATATAAGGAGAACAGTCCCGCGTGCCAAATAGGATCCCCAGGATTTGTCTTTCAACCATTCTAGCCAGCTATCTCCTCCTGTGGCTCCTTGTCTGAAATCATCCAGCTGGTCTCGAATGTTTTTAATCGCCTGTGTAAGATTGTAAAAATCGTCAATGGCATGGGTTATACACTTGTCACCAATGATTAGAGTCATAGACTCATAGAGATGTACAGCACGGAAACAGACCCTTTGGTCCAACCCATCCTGTCTTTCAGCCATTCTAGCCAGCTATCTCCTCCTGTGGCTCCTTGTCTGAAATCATCCAGCTGGTCTCGAATGTTTTTAATCGCCTGTGTAAGATTGTAAAAATCGTCAATGGCATGGGTTATACACTTGTCACCAATGATTAGAGTCATAGACTCATAGAGATGTACAGCACGGAAACAGACCCTTTGGTCCAACCCATCCACGCCGACCAGATATCGCAACACAATCTAGTCCCACCTGCCAGCACCCGGCCCATATCCCTCCAAACCCTTCCTATTCATATACCAATCCAAATGCCTCTTAAATGTTGCAATTGTACCAGCCTCC
>NC_057711.1:14476479-14577431 GCF_004010195.1 Chiloscyllium plagiosum | reverse complement strand
TCTTCCTGCCTTATCTCCATAACCCTTGATTCCACTATCTTTGAGAGCTCTATCCAACTCTTTCTTAAATGAATCCAGAGACTGGGCCTTCACTGCCCTCTCCTTACAAGTTTGTTTCTCAATTTCCCTCTGACTATTGGCGGGGTCTATAATACAATTCCAATAAGGTGATCATCCCTTTCTTATTTCTCAGTTCCACTCAAATAACTTCCCTGGATGTATTTCTGGGAATATCCTCCCTCAGCACAGCTGTAGCACTATTCCTTATCAAAAATGCCACTCCCCCTCCTCTCTTGCCTCCTTTTCTATCCTTCCTGTAGCATTTGTATCCTGGAACATTAAGCTGCCAGTCCTGCCCATCCCTGAGCCATATTTCTGTAATTGCTATGATATCCCAGTCCCATGTTCCTAACCATGCCCTGAGTTCATCTGCCTTCCCTGTTAGGCCCCTTGCATTGAAATAAATGCAGTTTAATTTATTAGTCCTACCTTGTCGGTGCCTGTCCTGACTGTTTGACGCACTTCTGTTCTCAGCTGTACCCGTCTCAGATCGATCTCTTTCCTCACTATCTCCCTGTATCCCCCCCCCACCTTACTAGTTTAAATCCTCCCAAGCAGTTCTAGCAAATCTCCCTGCCAGTATATTAGTCCCCTTCCAATTTAAGTGCAATCCATCCTTCTTGTACAGGTCACTTCTACCCCAAAAGAGATTCCAATGATCCAAAAATGTGAATCCTTCTCCCATCACCAGCTCCTCAGCCAAGCATTCATCTGCTCTATCCTCTTATTCCTGCCCTCACTAGCTCATAGCACTGGGAGTAATCCAGATATTACTTCCCTTGAGGACCTCCTTTTTAAATTTCTGCCCAACTCTCTGTAATCTCCCTTCAGAATCTCAACCTTTTCCCTTCTGATGTCGTTGGTTCCAATGTGGACAATGACCTCCTGCTGGCCCCTCTCCCCCGTGAGAACATTCTGCACTCTCTCTGAGACATCCTTGATCCTGGCACCAGGGAAACAACACACCATTCTGCTTTTTCTCTGCTGGCCACAGAAACATCTGTCTATACCTCTGACTACAGACTCCCCTAATACAATTGATCTCTTGGAAGCCGACATACCCCTCGTTGCATTACCGCCAGTCTCAATATCAGAAACTTGGCTGTTTGTGCTACGTTCCCCTGAGAATCCATCACCCCCTACATTTTCCAAAACAGCATACCTGTTTGAAATGGGTATATCCACAAAAGACTCGTGCACTAGCTGCCTACCTCTCTTACCCTTCGTGGAGTTAACCGATCCGTGTGACTGTATCTGAGACTTTCCCCCCTTCCTATAACTGCCATCCATCACATACTGTTGCTGTTGCTAATTCCTCATCGCTTCTACCTGTCTCTCCAACCAATCCACTCGATCTGATAAGATTCGCATCCAACAGCATTTATGGCAAATATAATCCGCAGTAACCCTTAAACTCTCTTTAAACTCCCACATCTGACAAGAAGTACATATCACTGCAAAGGCCATTTTTGCTCCTTCACAATCTACAGACCCAGAAAATAACACCGTCTTATTCCTCTACAAACATTGCCCCAGGTTAAATTAATAGCTATGGCTTATATTTTAAGTTAAATCAAGAGACTTATCTCCAAAAACATATAATCAAGAAAGAATCCACTATACTCACAACTGCAGCCTTTCTCTTAGAAAGACTTAAAACAACAATTAACTTATCTGATTCTGTGCTGTGAACTTCGCCCAGCAGTTCCTCCAAGATTAGTTGTGCATTTCACTGTTTGTTCATTTTCCCAGATGCACTCCGATGTCCAGCGATACACGAATTCAAACAGCAAAGGAAGTAACTGTGCACGTTCTCTCTCTCTCTCTCCTGCAATGACCTCACCATGTGCTTCCTTTGTCTGCCCTTCTCCTTTTAAAACTGCTGTTGTTTTGACTGTTTTTTACCAAAGTTCCAAAACAATGTAACAGCATATAAAACAGTATTTGCTGCTCCTGGAATTCGAGGAAATCACCTCCAACACCTAAAATTGTATGTACTCCCTCTTGCTGGGCTAACGTGGCCGCTATGCATAAAGTCTGAGTTCAGCCTATTCACCATTGATTGCTTCTAGAGCTTTTTTTGTATTGCTCCCCAAGATTGTCCATCCACACACAACATAGTTTCGGCTTTTAGCGTTGACGACCCCTGTTGCTCCCCCCCCCCCCCCCAAAGACAGAGATCCCAAAGATCCATACCCCAATGATGGTCCTAGCGTGATGGGGATCTGCCAATCAGTGCAGAATTCCTGGCTGATGGAGCGGATCACTATCCTTCTCCGAACATGTCCCCCACTTGGACATGGAACAATGCGAGGTCCTATCATTCCTATTGCGAAAAGGTTTGGGAGGTTTGGTTATCAGTAACATAAATCCCCTTAAATAAGAAAACGACTCCCTTTGCTGCTCGCTGTTCCTGGGCTTGTTTGTCTACCCATCTCGCCTCTGGCTCCTCGTTTGTTCCCACCAGCTGGTCGGTATCAAACAGGTTATGTCCACGTGGCAGAGCTGACGTTAGTGCCATTGCACCATCTGCATATAAACTGCCTTCCCACAGTCACATTCAAGCATGCCTGCTCGCTGCAGGTGCAGATAAGTTGTCCCTGGATGATTGTACGGTGCTGGTGAGTACATTGTGTCTGCATGCATGAATTGTTTCGAGCTACCAGGGCATAAACACATCTCCACCCCGTGAAATAGAGTGGGTAATCAACGATGTTTAAATAGGCCTTTCCCTCCCCCTGTTGGGGCACCCAACTCCATGGGCCGGTGGGCTTGACTAATTCTACACACCTACCCTGGAGTCCCCTTTCATATTTCCCCAGCTGTCCCTTAAATTAAACGCCCGAGGAATCTATTGTGTTTCAGTCACGAGGGATTCACACAGGGATGGCCACAAATAAGGAATCGACCAGTCGTGCCAGTGGGTAGCGGACAGTTCGGCTCCCATGTAAATGTAGGTGGATTTTGTAAAAGAGGTTATCCTCAAATCCCAATAGGCTTCCAGGTATCGCAACATTTAGATATACTCAAATATGTACATGATTAAAGTTAAATGAGGTTAATAGTCAGTGTCCTTTTTTTTTAACAATGGTACCCGGAAGTCGACAACAGTGGGTGATTTCTGTGTCTTTTCAGCAGGTTTATCCGTGCCTCTGGATGATTTGCTCAGTTGTGGTCTCGGTGCTCTCCCCTTGGTCACTGTCTTGCTCGCAGTTCCTGTCTGTGCCTGGGGGATGGTCAATCTGATTAGTTTGTTCATAGGAGTCCTTATACGATTTGAGTTGGGTCCAGTGCTTCCACATGCCTTTTCCCCTGATGTCTATACAGGCACAGGTGTCCCCACTGACTATAACTTCATACAGTCCATTCCACTTTGGGGCAAAGCCTGGTTTGTCAGGCAGGGTTCGTACAAGGACCCAACTCTCAGCTGCTGAGACCTTAGGGAAGGTTTCGAGTTCCCCTGACTTGTCCTTTTGCTTTTGTCTCTCAGTTACCAACTTACGCATCCCTTTTAGTTGTGTGCTTAATTCCAGTACATATCTCTGAATTTTGTCTTTTAGCAGACCTACATCGGTCCCATCCGTTATAGTGGTCTCTGGTAATTGCATTGCTCGCATGGTCATTACGTTGTAGGGTGTTAGTCTGATTGCCTGATTCGTGGTGGCTCTTAATTTCATTGGTATGGCAGGCAGCACTTCAGCCCATGTCCTCCCAGATGTCTGTGTGGCCTTGCCTAAAGCATTTTTAAGGGTTCTGTTCATTCTCTCTGTCATCCCTGAGCTCTGGGGATGATAGGGGATATGAAATTTTTGTTTTATTCCTAGTAGCTGGCATACATTTTCATAACTTTGAAAAAAGCCCGTGAAATGTGTTCCTTGGTCGGAGTCGATCTGTAGGGGTATCCCTCACCTTGGGATTACCTCCTCTACTAGAATCCTGACTACAGTGGTAGCGATACAGTTCTTGGTGGGGAATGCCTCTACCCACCAGGTGAACTGGTCTATGATGACCAGGCAGTACGTTTTCCCAAGGGAAGGTGGTAGTGACCCTGTGAAATCCATTTGGAGATATTCCCAGGGTCCCCTTGGCCTTGACTGGTGTCCCAGCATACCTTTTATGGGTTTACCTGGGTTGTGCTGTTCGCAAACCTTGCATTTGTGACTATACCTCTTCCCATTACCTTCCACCACCACTCTCTCCCTAGACTTGCTATCATAGATTCCCTGCCTGTATTAGAGAGCCCGTGGTGCAGCTCGAGCAAGGTGTTTTGTCTGCACGTTGATGCTACCACCTTGTCTACTTGGATCCAGACACCGTCCTCCCCTTTAGGTGCTCCCTGCATTTTCCATCTCTCTCTCTCTCTTCCTGAAGGGTGTCCTCCTGTAGCTGCTGTGTGTGAATAGCATCTTCCACAAGTTCTATTTTTGCTATTAGAATCTCATCAATGGTTTCCTGCTCTAAGGCTCGCTAAGCTGCTCAGTCTGCGGCTTGGCTCCCTTTAAGTTTCAGCCAGGCCTGGACTATCTGTCCCTGGCTCCTTTTGGTGCGCTTTGATTTTTATTACTGCAGCCTCTTTTGGCTGTTCGCTGGTGCTCAGCAGTGCTTGGATTCTTAATTGGTGTTTGATGGGGGTTCCTCCAACGGTGGAGAGCCCTCTTCTCTCCCATGCAACCATGTAGTCATGTACAACTCCGAAGGTATATTGGCGATCTGTATAAATGTTCATAATTCTCCCCTTTGACAACTCAAACGCTTTGGTTAGAGCTACTATCTCTGCTACTTGTGTGGACTAACTTCCATCAACCCTTCCTGACATAACAGTCTCTAGTTTATTGTTTACCACAGATTATGTTGCTCGGGGCGACCCTGCTATATACTTCCGTGACCCACCTATGAAGAGGGTCTCCTCAGCTGTGTCTATGGGGGTATCCTTTGCCCTACCCCTATCTTCATCACCATCTATGCCTCTGTTACTGTGTGGTTCCCATGTGTCCAGAATTCCCTCGGCTGGATTTTCTCCCATATCCCTAACTATTACCACAGATTGACTTGGTGGGAGGAGAACTGCCCCCCACTTTGCCCTTCTCATTTGGAGATGGCCCTCAGCTTTCTGGTGTTTAACATTTCCACTAGGGTGTGTTCGGTGTGAAGGATGACATTCTCTGCCAGTACTATGGGTTCGCTGACCCTCATGGCCCAAGCAGCCCAGTCTAAGGCCGCTAGCCATTCCTTGGTAGAGTAATACCTACGGGTCATCTCCTGCCACCGTAGTCCTATGTGACCACTGTGGAGTAAATTCCTCCCTCATTTTTACAACGTATGTGGGAGTCTTTAGTGGGATTTGGCAGCACTAGCCGATAGTAACTGAATTTTTAGCTCACTGTAAGCCTCTCCTTGTTCTGGTCCCCAGCTCAGAGGTTCCAGGGCGGGCTTGTCCCCTTTGATTAGTTTTTGAATTGGTTCAGCCAATTTGGCAAATTCTGGTATAAAGCTCTGGCTATAGTTGAATAGCCTCAAGACCTTTCTGACTCCCCTTACGGTGCGCTTTGATTTTTATTACTGCAGCCTCTTTTGGCTGTTCGCTGGTGCTCAGCAGTGCTTGGATTCTTAATTGGTGTTTGATGGGGGTTCCTCCAACGGTGGAGAGCCCTCTTCTCTCCCATGCAACCATGTAGTCATGTACAACTCCGAAGGTATATTGGCGATCTGTATAAATGTTCATAATTCTCCCCTTTGACAACTCAAACGCTTTGGTTAGAGCTACTATCTCTGCTACTTGTGTGGATTAACTTCCATCAACCCTTCCTGACATAACAGTCTCTAGTTTATTGTTTACCACAGATTATGTTGCTCGGGGCGACCCTGCTATATACTTCCGTGACCCACCTATGAAGAGGGTCTCCTCAGCTGTGTCTATGGGGGTATCCTTTGCCCTACCCCTATCTTCATCACCATCTATGCCTCTGTTACTGTGTGGTTCCCATGTGTCCAGAATTCCCTCGGCTGGATTTTCTCCCATATCCCTAACTATTACCACAGATTGACTTGGTGGGAGGAGAACTGCCCCCCACTTTGCCCTTCTCATTTGGAGATGGCCCTCAGCTTTCTGGTGTTTAACATTTCCACTAGGGTGTGTTCGGTGTGAAGGATGACATTCTCTGCCAGTACTATGGGTTCGCTGACCCTCATGGCCCAAGCAGCCCAGTCTAAGGCCGCTAGCCATTCCTTGGTAGAGTAATACCTACGGGTCATCTTTTGCCACCGTAGTCCTATGTGACCACTGTGGAGTAAATTCCTCCCTCATTTTTACAACGTATGTGGGAGTCTTTAGTGGGATTTGGCAGCACTAGCCGATAGTAACTGAATTTTTAGCTCACTGAAAGCCTCTCCCTGTTCTGGTCCCCAGCTCAGAGGTTCCAGGGCGGGCTTGTCCCCTTTGATTAGTTTTTGAATTGGTTCAGCCAATTTGGCAAATTCTGGTATAAAGCTCTGGCTATAGTTGAATAGCCTCAAGACCTTTCTGACTCCCCTTACAGTAACGGGGCGTGGCATTTGCTGAATTGCTTTCTTTCAGTCGCTTGGCACTTCCTTGAGTCCCTGGGGTATAAGGTGTCCCAGGTATAGGACTTGAGCTTATCCAATTTGTGCTTTTGCAGAGCTGACTGTTAACCCTGCAGATGCCAGCTCGTGCAGCACGAGGTATAACGCTTCCTGGTGTCCTGATTCAGACTCCAGAGCAATCAGGATATTGTCCACGTATTGTAGGACAGTGCTCCCTTCAGGTAAATCTATTTTGTTGAGGATGTCGCTCATCACTCAGTGAAAAATAGTGGCGCTGTTGTAGAACCCCTGTGGCAGGGGACCCTACAGGACCCCTTGTCCTCTGTCCCTTACTGTGAAGGCAAATTTATTCTGGGATCCAGGGTCGAGTGGGATGGACCAAAACCTGTTGCCTATGTCTAATACTGTGAAAATTTTGTGCTCAGGGGCCAATCCGTTTAGAATTGTGGAGGGGTCTGCTACAATGGGATGCAATTTGGGGGTGACCTTGTTTAACCCTGTATAGTCAATGGTGAGTCTGTAGCTCCCATCAGGCTTTATTACTGGTCATGTTGGGGAATTGGTTTAACTTGTGGCTTCTCTCAGGATTCCCTGTTTTACTAGTCCTTTAACCATCTCCACGACTGCATTCTCTGCTTCAGGCTTGATTGGGTACTGCAGGTGGGGCTTATGCTCCAGTCCAGGCACCATTATAGTATCTATCTTGGCTAAACCTGTGTCTAGCTTTGTCTCTGCCCATGCCTCGGGGATGGATGTGCAGATGACTCCTATTCCCCCCTTTTCGAGGTTCCAGTCCCTACTGGTGGCTGTAGCTGCTTTAATAGTCTTGAGGTGACTTGTAAGTTTCCCAATCTCGGTCTTTTGACCATCCTGTTTTGACCAGATCAATTTACCTTTTGCAAAATCAATCAAGACTTCCTATTCCTTCATGAGATTGTTACCCATTACGGTGCTTTCATTATTTTGGCACACATAAAATCTCATCGGGATATATATGTTATTGATTTCCACGAGGGTGGTCTCGCTTAAGTAAGCGGGTGTCTTATCCCCTCCTACCCCAGTAAGGTGGATCAGTTTATTTGTGTGGGGTAAGGATAAGTTGGTGATAGATATGGCCGCTCCTGTGTCTACCAACATCTCACAGTTTCTCCCTCCAACTACCTTGAATTCCACCCCCCACCACCACTTACCCTTATGAATGTGGCAGCTGATTGTCAGCTCTGTGGACCTCAGGAATCCCATGGTTCAGCGGTGTTCCAGGTGTTGTTTGGGGTTCCCCATGCTTTTCCCAGCACACTGTCCCTGTATGACCTGCTCTATTGCAGTGGCTGCAGTACTTTATGCTGTTCCTTGTCCTATTCCCTGCCTGTGGGGCCTGACAGTCTCTGGCAAAATGTCCCTGTTGGCCACAGTTGTGCAGGATAGTTTGGTTCTGCCTTGACCTCTGTTCTGGTAGGCTGCTCTGTGGGGTTTTGTTTTTATTGCAGGAGCTTCTGCCTCCTATACCCTGCTAGCCCACTCTACCAGGTCGTCATAATTTCGGGACATTATCACTCCCATTTTCAGGATGGATTGATGGGCGCTGGAGAGCCCGTCTCTAAAAGCCTGAATGAATGCCTGGTCCCCACTTTGCTTTTCCTGACCACTCCTAAATAATTGTTCCCCATTCTCAGAGGCTCCTTCCCCTTTCAGCTGTTTAGTGATTTTGCTCCAGTTCGTGGGAGCATTTCCTAATAGCGCCTGGATCTCTTCTTTAAAATGGGCAAAGGGGGTCTGCTGGGCATCTATCTCAGCTGTAAGGGCAATGGCATGTGTCCACCATCCCACCGTAGTCTTGGGCTGCTGTGGCTTTGGGTCCGCATCTACCTGTCTCCATTTGACCGCTGGCAGGCTGCCCGGACCAGCTGGTGTATATCCCTCAGGTGCAGTTGGTGCCCTACCCATATACTGTTTTGCTCTTCCCAAAACCCTGTGTTTGCACTTCAGGGCAGTAATTTGTCCATGATCCGTTGTCTTTCCCCCAGGGAAAAGTATTTATGGTTTGCTTTTGGCTGCAACTCTGTCTCTCCTCTAGTGACTGGCACTAGATTATATTCTCGTACCTCCTTCTCTGCTGAGGGAGCAGCTGGTCCCTGCTGTACAGTTTTGTAGGACGGGAGAGAGCCAGTCTCCCTTTCCTCCTGTACTTTTTGTAATCTTTGTTGTAGCTCTTTTATCCTATCCTCCAACTCCTCAATTCGTTCTTGGTCTTTTCTCTACCTGCTAGTGGAAGCACCTACTTGTTCAGTTAGGCCTGATAATTGGTACACTAACATTACCCCTATCCTTTTAGTTTTATTTCGTTTTTTTCTTTGTCAATCCAATTCCGCTGCTGTACTATCGTCTGGGATGGGTCCCAGCCACCTTTCGTCATCTGTTCTGTCAGTGCTAGTCTATCTGTCTTGTATTTCTCAAAAGGGGAACCTGCAGTATCCCCTTTAAAATCCTGATCTGGCATCTCGCAGATTGTGTAACCCCAGATACCATCAACTGTAAAGTGTCCTTAACCAGTGGGACTTCTCTATCCCCTGGACAATAATACAATCTCAGCACCATCTGTATGGCCGTAGCAACCTCCTAGCAAGGTGTGCTCTCTACCAGTGAGACTTCTCTACCCTCCCGGTCACCACTGCTAATCAGTATCTACCGGTTGATTGGGAATGTTGGTTCAATAGGGTGTGCTCTCTACCGGGACTCCTCTACCCTACCGGCCACCTCTACTATTCCAACACTGCCCGATGGGCCCAGAAACCTACCTCTAGCCCGGTGTGCTCTCAGTCGGTGGAACCATTTACCCTCCTGGCCACTGCCACTATTCAAGCTCTGTCGCTCTACTATGGAGTAACAGGGTATCATGGTTACTCACAGTGTCCACGCTCCCCACCTTGGTAACGTGCGCTCCACTGAGGTTTGGCTCTTGGTCAGAGTGATCAGCTCCTTTTCCTCATCACTTCAGTTTAAAACACAATAATAGACAGCAGCCAACCTTCAACCAAGCCCTACCTGGACTCTGCGTTGCTCAACCCTACAATGTTACCCGACTTTGCCACTTGTGCTTCACAACTCCTAGTGCACTTGGTGCCTCAATTCCCAACCATCGTGTGGGTGGCTACGCTTCTTAACAACCAGTTTAGGGCAGGGTTTTGGAGGCAGGCACTATCTTGCCCTCTGGTAGTTTCAGCACAAGCAGCTGGTTATCACAATAGTTAGTACATTTTCCCACTTAACACTCCACAGGCCTGCACTTATACTCAACCCGGTACTATCGCACAAGTTACACGTTACAATGGTATATCCTTTTAAACTGTGTCTTTGGCTCGGTCTGACTCTTCCCGTTTGCAGTTTCAGTGTGTCCCTTACGCCGGCTCCCCAATTATGGCCTTTGACCAGAGCACCAGGAATAGGAGACCCTGTTCATAGCACCAATTGTTATGGGGAAAATAACCAGTCTCGGAGTCAGAATCGGGATCCAACAACCGAGCTTATTGTACAAAGAAACCAGAGCTCCGGGGAGAGAGAGAGAGAGAGAGACGTCCGGCAGCACAGCTGTCAGCTGCGAGCCTTCTCTCACCCTCGGACCACAGGTCACGATATTTTATACATTTCACGGTATAATGGTCTAGATATTGAGTCTTTGTTTGTGCAGCTTGGTTTGTTCACAGAAAACATGACAGAGTCAATGTCAGTTTCAGAGGAATGTTACAGAGTCATTGTCAGTTTCAGCAGCTACGCAGAAGTCCATTGCTGCAGTAATTGGTCGTGATTGTTCTTCCTGAGAAGGAAGATCGTTTTCCATTACTGCAAATCCGGGGTATTAAACTTGTATACAAGCAGTCGCAAGTAGTTAACATTTCTATTGAAAGTGGTGGCTGGAGTCAGACACTTCAGCGGGCAGTGGATGTTACTGATGTATATTCTCTCCCCCACCCACCTTAAACTAATTACCTATGCTCTGTGTCTATTGTGCTGGCATCCTGTTAGCCTCAAGCAGTATCTGTGTATGCTTCGCTGTACTTTTCCATGTAATGGCTCAGTGGCCATCTTGTGTGCTAAGTGACCAACTTATGGCTCAGCAGCCATCTTGGGTCTGTGTGCCCCATGTCAGCATGCCCTGTGTCAGCTACCACTTCAAAGGGATGGCATGTGCAAAAACTTGGGAAGATTGCATCACCAAGGTGAGGCAGAAACTGAGCTTATGGAAGTACTGCTCCCTCTCCATTGTGGGTAAAACCTGGTCATCAGGTGTGAGGCACTCTCTGTGCTGTTGTACATGGCGCAGGTCTAGCCCATTCCCCAAACCTGTGCCGTTGCAGTCACTTTCCATCATCTGGAGGTCTAAGATGGACTGTATCCACAGGGACACCATGTTCAAAGTTCTGGATAAGGGGATGGACAAATATCCAACACTGGGGTAAAAACAATGACTGCAGATGCTGGAAACCAGATTCTGGATCAGTGGTGCTGGAAGAGCACAGCAATTCAGGCAGCATCCGACGAGCAGCAAAATCGACATTTCGGGCAAAAGCCCACTGATCCAAATATCCAACACTGCTCTCATCTTGATGGTCACCTTTGTGTGTAACTGTATCAAGCTATGCGTAGACCCTCGGTACGCAAATACCAAATGTCACTACATACTAAGGGACTATGTATCCCTGATGTTGTGAAGGATAGGACTGGCTCTTTGCCATGGAATGCTCCAGGTAGTTGGACTGTTTCTTATTGCCTGTCCTTTGTGGAGAAATTTTCAAAGACAAACACCTTTGACCACAAGTTCATCAGGAAGTGGTTAGCATGTAGCGTCTTCGAGACCATATTGGAAAAGGGAAGAATTGTCAGATTGTTCCTTGAGTATTTGGCAAAATGCCTCATCTCCAGAACTTTCCAACAAGCACCAAGGCATCAATTGGCTGGTGATGGGGAGGGCACTGCCCATCAGATCCTCCATGTATGCCCAGTTGATCTGCTCTACTGTAGGCTGTCCCTGAAGAATCTTGCAGGGTGAGTAGACACTGTCATATGTCTCCTGCTGGAATATACTTTTGCAAAGGAAGTCTGAAGAGAGATGCAGTAGGTTTTAGGTCATTGAGTATATTTAAGAGAAAGATTGACAGATTTTTGATTGTTATGGGGATCAAAGGTTACAAGGAGAAGGCAGGAGAATGGGGTTGAGAAACTTATCAGCCATGATTGAATGGCAGAGCAGATTTGATGGGCCAAATGGCCTAATTTCTATTCCTATGTCTTACGGTCTTTTTGTTAAAGTTCATTATGAGTAGCTCCATAATGCGAGACTCTGTGCTACACGGTCTGTTCCCTGGGACGCACATCGAGACCAACACTGACTTGCCTCGAGAGCCATCAACTCAGTTGAGGATGCTCTTTGGTCTGCCTGAAACATGTTGGTCTTCCAGAGCAGGGAGTTGACCCCAATCAAGTGTTACAGACTGCCACATGCTAAGGTGCAGGACTATGTGCTGAGGGATGCACTGAGGCTTGGGGCAGCTGCTGCCAAGGCGCATTGGGGAAAGACCACATTCTTCCTGCTGAAGTTAAATGGGGGTCCATTCAGTTATCAGACCCTCCTAGTAACACAAATAGCAGAACCTCGATTATTCGAAGGACATGGGCGGTGATTATTTCACTCGGTTAATCAATTTCCGGATAATCGAATGCCGGATAACATAGTTTAGCTGAACATCGGGACCTTGCGATCTTGCTGAATAATCCAATGTTTGGATAATCAAATGCTGGATAATCGAGGTTCCTCCATATTTACATATAATCTTTTATAAATATGAAATGCCTTGGGTTTGTTTGTTTCTCCAGATATAAATAATGCACAGAATCGAACAGCTCTCATGATCAGTTGTGTACATGAAGATTTTTTAAGAATAAAGTATATTTTGGAAACTTACAAAACCCATCTTTCCTTCTTTAAGACACTCCTTAAAACATTCCTCTGTGGTTGAACTTTGGGTCACTTAATCCAATATCTTCCATGAAGCTTGGTGTCATATTTCATTTGATTATTTTCCTGTAAAATTTCTTTGGTGATTTTCACTATTTTGAATATGTTATACATTTAGAATCCCCATGGTGCAGAATCCCCACGTGCAGAAAGAGACCATTTGACTCATTAGGTCTGCACTGACCCTCTGAAGGGCATTTTACCCAGACTCACCCCCACACTCCATCCCTGTAATCCCACATCGGGTTTTTTCCATGGTTAACCCACCTAACCTGCACAGCCCTGGACACTACAGGGCAAATTTTACTGTGTCTAATCCACCTGACCTGGGCCTATTTGGACTGTGGGAGGGAACTGGAGCACCCAACAGAAACCCATGCAGACATGGGGAGAATGTGCAAACTCCACAGCCAGTCATGCAGGGCTGGAATTGAACCCCCAGGTCCCTGGCTCTGTGAGGCAGCAATGATAAGCACTGAGCCACCATGCCAACCTAAATTCTCTTGAAAATTAAAAAGAAGAATATTATCTAAATTATGAGAAATTGCAGAGCTGAGAAGTACAGAAATCTGAGCATCCATGAATCATCAACAGTTACTATGTAGATTGAGTAAATAATTAGGAAAGCAAATAGAATGTTATAATTTATGGTTAGTTTGATCTTAGAGTAAGCACAATATCGAGGGCCTACGGGCCTGTACTGTCCTGTACTGTTCTATAATTTATTACAAGGGGAATTAAGTTTAAAAGTAGGGAGCTAATGCTTCAGTTATACTGGGTACTTATGAGATCTGGTGCATTGTGCACAGTATTGGTCTCTTTACTTGATGAAGAATGTAAATGTATTGGAATTAATTCATAATTAATTCATCCACTAATACCTGATGAAATGCTTATGCCTGAAACATCAACTCTCCTGCTTCTCAGATGCTGCCTGACCTGCTGTGCTTTTCCAGTGCCACACTTCTCAACTCTGACTCTCCAGCATCTGCACTCCTCACTTTCTCCTAACACCTGGAATAGGCAATTGTCTTATGAGGAACATTTAAAGAGATTAGTGCTGGAGTTTGGGAAAGTAAGTGGTGACTTGATTGAAACATATACAGTTCTGAAAGGTCTTGGCAGAGTGTATGAGAATCAGATGTTTCCTTTTGTGGAAGAATATAGAACTAAGTGTAATATGAGATTTCAACACACATATGGCCTAAAAATAATGAAACAGGGATTCTTTATTCCACTAGCATCGGGTCAATACAAACAGGAAGGAAATTAAGGATAACAAGTGGGACGGGTCGCAATTCTGAGATTATTGTTTTTGAGGTCCTACATTTTAAGATTTTTTTTAAGATTAGATTCCCTATAGTGTGGATATAGGCCCTTCGGCCCAACTAGTCCACACCGACCCTCCGAAGAGTAACCCACCCAGACCCATTTCGCTCTGACTAATGCACCTAACACTATAGGCAATTTAGCATGGCCAATTCACCTGATCTGCACATCTTTGGACTGTGGGAGGAAACTGGAGCACCCGGAGGAAACCCAGGCAGACACTGAGAGAATGTGCAAACTCCACACAGACAAGGCTGGAATCGAACCTGGGACCCTGGTGCTGTGGGGCTGCAGTACTAACCGCTGAGCCACTTGCCGCCCCTGTTTTCTGGGTAGTTAGGAACATAAAAAAACAAAAAGATAGCTTGTGTTTTATTTTATATTTTAATTTGTATTTTAGATGATATTCTACTTTCAGGACTTCATCCATTTCTTACCCAGGTCATTTACAGTGAAGTGTTCTATGACCGTCCCACTCCATAACGTCCTGCAGCCACTCTGAGACATCCCAGAGTTGCATCAGCCTCCCTTACAGCCATTGTCAGTTTTAAATCTGCGACCATCCACTCCATCTTGGCTCTGCACCTTTCAACATCATCTGCCATGACTCGACTGTGCTGTGGAAATCTTGTCACATGTAAGGCCCAAAGATCATGTCAGGATTTCTTTATTCCACTGGTGCCAGGTCAGTAGAAACAGAAAGTGAAATTAAGGAGAACAAGGAGCACATACAACTATCATCATCAAAGACCTCTCCCATCCATGTTAGACTCTATTTCAACCCCTTCTATCAGGCAAAAGATACAAAAGCTTAAACACAAATACAAAAGCTTAATAGGTTGAGTAACAGCTTCTGCCCCACTGTTATTAGACTGCTGAATGAACCTCACAAATTTCAAATTTAATGTTGACCTCACTCTTTGCGCATCTTCTCTGCAGCTGTAACATTGTATTCCTCGCGCTGTTCTATTAACCTAAAGCACTTTGTATAGTATGATCTGCCAGTACTGCACACAAAACAAACGTTTCACTGTACATAGATACAGGTTACAATAATAAATCATTTTTTAAAAAAGTATATGAAAGGACTGTGAGGCTAGGAATCACTAGATGAACTCAGCAGGTCTGGCAAGATCTGTGTAGACAGAGAGCAAAGTTAATGTTTTGAGTCTAGTGACCCTTCTTCAGAACTAGGAACAGAGGTGAGGATAGTAAGGGCCAGAGATAAGGATATCTTGTATGACCCTTTAAGAGAGTCGAGACCCTTTGGAATTCTCTTCCTCAAATAGCTGGAGAAGTAGAATCTTTCAATATTTTTAAGGTGGGGGAGAATAATTCTTGATAAGCAAGGTGTGAAAGATTATCAGAGTAGGCAGGAATGTGCTAGAATTGGATTAGCCATGAATGCTAGATCTGGTGTGATGAGCCACTGGCCTGCTCCTGGTCCTAACTCATTTGTTCATATGTATGTTTATAAACAATCGCAAATTGCAGTAGTGTTTCCTGATGGAGTCCAAGCAAAAGCCAAAACGCTTTGATATTGGACATTCTGCCAAAACCTTCAACTATCTGGCAGAAAATGTTGAACAGTCACTTCCATTTGGATACAGCAAACTTCAAGGAATCACCAAGCCATTTTTACAAGGCCATTTGTTAACTCTGAGGCTCACAGAGATTCAGTTAGAGGATTGCTGACAACAAGTAAAACGCAAAAAGACATTAAATTAGTCTCAGCGATGAGGCTCTGCTTGGGCGACAGTGTGGAGATATGGTAATGATCAGCTGCTTCTATGCCTTTCTCGTGTAGAGATTTTTCACCGTTAGAGGATCATAACGCTCTTAAAATCTTTTCATTGTTGATGCTTACAACTAATGGACTTACATTCCTGTTCTTCTTTACAAATCCTTCCATCCTTATCCGTGTAATTGCCTCCAATCGTGAAATTCTGTAATCTCAGCTCTGATCCTCTCTGTCTTGTTTCTCTCCTAGATGCTGTGTGTCTGCCTACAAGGGTTAGGGAGGTAGCATAGGAAAGTGGGTAGATCAGCCATGATCTCCCTGAATAAAGGAGCATTCTCAAGCAATTGAACAACCCATTCCATCTGCTATGTTCCTCTGTTCCTTCATAAGACACTATTTAAAAGTTCTTCATCATGTCTATCCTAATAACACTAGATGTGCATCATATTTTGTTTCATAATGCTCTTGTGAAGCATCTTCAGATATTTTGTGACTTCAAATGTGCGACACAAATACATTGTTGTTGCAGATATATTGTATGTTTCCTTTAACATTCCAGTTCCCATTCCTTAAAGTTGATCAATTGGAAACAGGGATTAGACGTGGCCAGTCCATCAGTCATGATCATTGTTTCATGGTTGAGTTGGAATTAAAGATCTTTAAATTTATTTACAGAATACTACTACTCTCCGGGGCAACAGTTATAATTTAACAGAGTGCAGCATTTTGCAAAATATTTCAATTAACTGTGATTTCTTTTGGCAAAGACATGAACAGCTGTTCCAAGAAGGAGGTGCAAAGGGTAACTCTTATACACAGATTGCAGCACTTAACATATTGCAATGTAAAATAAACTAATTCATTACTTAAGGAAATAAAATATCTTTTTATTTTTGAACTGCCAGCATCTAAACAAATCTCCTTCTTTCTTTTTCTTTAGCAGTCCCTCAGGATCGATGGTGACTTGCTTCCATTCCGGGGGATTTGTGTGGATGGATATTCCAATCCTGTAGCAACAGACTCTGACACAAGTCGGGCAGGTGGTGTCTGAGGTGGGCGGGTCACTCTGAATTCTGCAAACTCTGACCTCCACATGCTCCACTTGGTGACACTTCAAGTAGTTGGCACTTTCACAGATGCCTCTTCTCCAATTTGTGTGCATTCTCTAGCAGGCAATTCCCACATGACAGTGGGAAATATTGCATTTGTTTAAGGAGGCTTTCGGGTGTCCTTGAAGTGTTTTCTCTGCTCTCCCAGTGTTCGCTTAGTGTTGTGGAACTCAGAGAGCACTTGCTCAGCAAGTCTTCTGTCGAGAACGTGTACAATATGACCAGTACTTTGATACTTAGGGGATATCGGCCTGGGAGAGTGCGTTCATGTTGGTGCACCTCTCTTGTAGATGGATTAGCAAAGGCAGTGTTTGTGATAATTCTCCAGGGATTTGAGGTGTCTGGTGTACATGATCCATGGTTTCTGATGTATGCAGGAGGGTGGGGACCACAGCTGCTCTGTAGACCATGAGTTTGGTGCTGAGTTTGAGATCTCGGTCTTTGAACACTCTGTTCCTCCAAAACAAATACACTCATGTGGACAGCAACCGTATCACATTACATCAAAAAAAACTCATGAATTATATTTTGAAGTTGAGTGACTGTTGTGAACTAAGTAAGCTCTCTGTGTTGATATCTTAAGTAATTGCTTGCTTTGCTATATTGGGTCTGCAAGACCATAAGACATGGGAACAGAAGTAGGCCTTTCAGCCCATCGAGTCTGCTCTGCTATACAATGATATCATGGTTGATCTGATAATCCTCAACTCCACCTTCTTGCCTTTCTCTCATACTTCTTGATAGGTATGTCCACAGAAAGTCATTATTTTGTTAATTACAATATCCAGGCTCAGGCTGAGAAATATCAAGTAAAATTCATGCCACACAATTATCAGATAATGACCAACTCCAACAAAAGAGAACCTAACCATTTATCATTGATGTTCAACCACATTCTGCACAGCACATTTCTCACCATTGCATCCTGAGTGTGACCAGCCACCACATAAATGCCATTGCCGTTGCTACGAATTAGATGTTGGTTATTCTGCAGCAAGTAACTCATCTCTAATCTTCCTAAAGCCTCTCTACCTGTCAACAAAACTCAAGTCTGAAATTGTGGTCGAATAGTCCCCACTTTACGGGATAAATACAGCTCCAATAAAATTCAAATGCTAACACCATCCAGGACAATGTAGTCAGTTTGATCATCAGTCCTTCAAGCACCTCAAACATCCAGTCCCACAAGCCACAGTGAGCATGACTGCTGTGTGCACTACTCACATGAAACATCACAGTAACTCACTGAGACTTCCCATCCCATAAGTACCACCAACTGAAGGGTCAAGGCAGTGCTCAGTGACCCACATTGGATCCTGGTCTGGCAACACCTTGGTTTCAAATTCTCGGCTTTGTTTAAAATCAGCTGTCTCATGCCCAAACTCTGGAGTTCCCTCCCAAACCTTTCCATTTCTCTAACAGACAGGCTTAAAAAGTACCTCCTTAACAAAGCGTTTGGCCATCTTACTTAGTAACTCCAATGTGGCTCAATGACAGAATGCATGTGATAAGGCTCGTGTGAAGCACCTTGTGCTAGGCCATTATGCTGAATAAATGCAAGATACTGCTTTTTTTGAGACAGGAAGGAGCTATCGGCTGCAAGACCAGCATGCCCATTTTCTTTTTAACTTTCTGTGGCATGTGAACATCACATGTACATCTTCTAATTGCCCTTGAGAGGGCAGTGGTGAGCTGGCCTTCTTCAGATTAGATTAGATTCGATTCCCTACAATGTGGAAACAGGCCCTTCGGCCCAACAAGTCCACACCGACCCTCCGAAGAGCAACCCACCCAGACCCACCCCCCCACCCCCCGGCGACTAATGCACCTAACACTACGAGCAATTTAGTTTGGTCAATTCACCTAACCTGCACATCTTTGGACTGTGGGAGGAAACCGGAGCACCCGGAAGAAACCCACGCAGACACGGGGAGAGTGTGCAAACTCCACACAGACAGTTGCCCAAGGCGGGAATTGAACCCAGCTCCTTGGCGCTGTGAGGCAGCAGTGCTAACCACTGAGCCACCGTGTCGCCCCGACCACGATGTTGGGGAGCCGGTGTTGGACTGGGGTGGACCAAAGTTAAAAAGCATTGTGGCACTACCTACAGAACTTGGACTGCATTGCTTTAAAAAGTTAAAAAATCACACAAAACCAGGTTATAGTCCAACAGGTTTATTTTGAAGTACTAGTTTTCACAGTGCTGCTCCTTCATCCTAATTGGAAGCACTAGCTTTCGGAGTGCTCTGAAAGCTAGTGCTTCCACATAAACCTGTTGGACTATAACCTGGTTTTGTGTGATTTTTAACTTTTTAAAGCAATGCAGTCCAAGTTCTGTAGGTAGTGCCACAATGCCCTAAGAGGGAATTCCAGGATTTTGACCCCGCAACAGTGAAGGAACAGCAATATTTTCCCATGTCAGGATGGTGAGTGACTTGGAGGGGAGCTTTTAAGTGTGCTGTTTCGATAAGTCTGCTGCTTTGGCCGAGATAGAAGTTGTCATGGGTTTGGAAGGTGCTGTCTAAGGAGACTTGGCAAGTTTCTGCAGTGCATCTTGTAGTCAGTATACACTGCTGCTACTGAGCATCGGTGATGAAGGGAA
Organism: Chiloscyllium plagiosum; assembly: GCF_004010195.1. NCBI lineage: Eukaryota > Metazoa > Chordata > Chondrichthyes > Orectolobiformes > Hemiscylliidae > Chiloscyllium > Chiloscyllium plagiosum. The sequence continues at coordinate 14,558,019 of NC_057711.1, read as the reverse complement.
TGGATGCTTGTAGATGTGGTGCCAATAAAGTGGACTACTCTGACCTGGATGGTGTCAAGCCTTTTGACTGTTGTTGGAGCTGTACCCCTCCATGTAAATAAGAAGCATTCCATAACACTCTTGACTTGTGCCTTACAGATGGTGTCAGGCTATCTGGAGTCAAGAGGTGAATTACTAACTGCAATGAGTATCTAACTTATTCACTCTGACCTGCTGTTGCAGCTAGAGCTTTAGTAGATAAATGGCCCTCATTGCAAGAGGATTTGAGCACAGGAGCAAGAAAATCATGCTGCTGCAGTCCAGGGCCTTGGATGAAACCACACTTTGAATGTTTTGGACACCTCACCTAAGAAAAGATATACTTTTTACAAAGGGAGTGCAACACATGATTCTGAGATAGGACGTTTGTCCTAGTAAGAGAAAGATTGTTTGAACTGGACACATACCAAAGAATGAAAGAGAATTTCATTAAAACATATAAAATTCTGACAGGATTAAAGAGACTGGATGCAAGTATGATGCTTTCCCTGGCTAGGGGGAGTCCACAGCATAGGGTCACATGCTTCAGGATATGCATTTGATCATTTCTGACTGAGTTGCGAAATTTCTTCACTCAGGGGATGGTGAACCTGTGGTGTTCTCTGCAGAGAAGGCTGTAGGGGCAAAGTCACTGAATATAATTAAGAAATAAAAATGACACTCCCAAAATTTGCCGTGATGCACTGCTATAGGCAGGCTGGTTATGCAATTATTGGCTATGCAGCACCAAATTACAGCATTACAGCCAGGATGTTGTGCAGGCTAATAGTCTAAGCTTGGTTTAGTGCTGCCAAGCAATTCGTAATGTCACAGGGAGTGAGCCAAATTGGCTAGTGGTTATTGATGTGATGGAAACCTTGGAAGGAGCCTTGTTAGGATTACTCAGTAGATTTCTAGAGGTGTCAAAGAGTATGGGGTGAGAGGAGGAGTTTTGAAATTGAGACCAAGGATCAGCCATGGTCATGTTAAATGGCGGACTGACTTCAAAAGATTAAATGGCATCTTCCTCTTCTCCTTCTTTGTATTTCTATGGTATGTAGCCATTATATTTCTACTGCTAGTCCAGTTCAGTTTCTGTATACAAGAGGATAAGCGAGTGTTTACTAATGTCCTCAGCGTAATATGCTATCTGAGTAATCCTAACAAGGCTCCTACTAAGGTCTCCATCACATCAATCAGCAACCAGCCAATTTGGCTCACTCCCTGTCACATTATGAATTGCTTGGCAGCACTAAACCAAGCTAAGACTATTAGCCTGCACAACATCCTGGCTGTAATGCTGAAGTTCAGTGCTCTACAGCCAATAATTGCACAGCCAGCCTGCCTGGTGTATCTACAATATAGGAGTGCATCACAGTAAACAATGGAGTTATCATGTTTATTCAGAGCAAGGTATCCCAAAACCAAGGGATTAGGCCAAAGCACTGCGGTCCTGTCATATCCAGTTCCCAATTGCGATGAATAATGAAAGAGAAGAAAGCTTCACAAATATCCACATCCTCAATAATGGGGGAATCTGATACAATAGTTCAAAAGACAAAGAAATCTTCAAACAAATGCAGTGACTGCACGATCCATCTCAGTCTCCTCCGTGTCAGAGCATCTTCAGTCAATTTGATTCACCCCACCTAACAACAAGAAGGGCACTGGATACTGCACAAGTAATTGGCCCTGGATGTGGTATTGAAGATTCAGATCCTTCGCCAAGTTGTTCCAGTTCAACAACATTGATGTCTACTCAGCAATGTGGAGTATTGTCCAAAAAGACAGGGTGAATCCAGCCTACCTATGAACTAGTTAATACTACCTATTAACAAAATGATCGAAGGTCTCGTTGACAGTGCTATCAAAAAGATTTTAGTCACCAGTAACCTGTTTACTCAGCTTGGGCTCTGCAAGGACCAATCTGTTCCAGACAATATTATAGCCTCTGCCCAAATATGATCTAAAGTGCTGAATTCCGGTGGTGAGGCAGGAGTGACTGCCTGTGACATTAAGGCTACATTTGACAGAATGTGGCATTAATAGGTCTTGGCAAAATTCATGAAAATAGGAATGAGACAAATTCTTTACTGGCCGGTGTCATACCTAGCACAAAATTGTCGCTGAGTCAAAATTCTGGAATTCCCTCCCTTACAGCATTGTGGGTCTACTGGCAGCATATGGACTAGAGTCATAGAGATGTACAACATGGAAAGAAACCCTTTGGTCCAACTCATCCATGCCAACCAAATATCCTAACCTATTCTAGTCCCACCTGCCAGCATCCAGTCCATAACTCTCTAAACCCTTTCTATTGATATACCCATCCAGATGCCTTTTAAATGCTGTAATTGTACCAGCCTCCACCACTTCCTCTGACAGCTCATTCCATACACATACCACCCTCTGCATGAAAACGTTGCCCCTTAAGTCCCTTTTAAATCTTTCCCCTCTCACCCTAAACATATGCCCTCTAGTTCTGAACCCCCCCCATCCCAGGTAAAAGACCTTGTCTGTATATCGTATCCATGCCCCTCATGACTTTATAAACCTCTGGAAGGTCATCCCTCAGCCTCCAATGCTCCAGGGGAAACAGTCCCAGCCTATCCAGACTCTCCCTATAGCTCAAATCCTCCAACCCTGGCAACATCTTTGTAAATATTTTTCTGAACCCTTTCAAGTTTCACAACATCCTTCTGATAAGAAGGAGACCAGAATTGCATGAAATATTCCAAAAGTGGCCTGACCAGTGTCCTGGACAGCTCAACATGACCTCCCAACTACGATACACAATGTTCTGACCAATAAAGGAAAGCATACCAAATGCCTTCATTACTATTCTATCTACCTGTGATTCTACTTTCAAGGAATTATGAACCTGCACTCCAAGGTCTCCTTGCTCAGCAACACTCCCCAGAACCTTACCATTAAGTGTATAAGTCCTGCTCTGATTTGCTTTTCCAAATTGCAGCACCTCACATTTATCTACATTAAACTTCATCTGCCATTACAATAAAACCATTCAGCCCATAGTCTGCTCTGCCATTCAATCCTGACTGATATATTTCTCAACCCCATTCTTCTGCCTTCTCTTTGTAACCCTTGATCCCTTTACGAATCAAGAACCTATCTATCTGTGTTATAAATATACTAAATGACTTGGCCTCTGCAGTCTTCTTTGGCAATGAGTTCCACAGATTCATACCCTCTGGCTGAAGAAATTCATCCTCATCTCAGTTCTACAGGGTTGTACCTTCACTGTACCCTTGAGTCCTAGTCTCTTCTACTCGTGGAAACATCTTCTCTATGTCCACTCTATCCAGGCCTCTCAGTATGTTCTAAGTTTCAGAGAGGTGATGGCTTAGTGGCATTATTGCTTTACTGTTAATCAACAGAGGCACCAACTCAAAGACACCTCCTCCTACCGCCCCCTCAACCATGACCCCACTCCCTATCACCAAACCATCATCTCCCAGACCATACACAACATCATCACCTCAGGAGATCTCCCACCCACAGCTTCCAACCTCATTGTTCGGGAGCCCCACACCGCCCGATTCTACCTCCTTCCCAAGATCCACAAGCCTTACCACCCTGGCCGACCCATTGTCTCAGCCTGCTTCTGCCCCACTGAACTCATCTCCACCTACCTCGATACGATCCTATCCCCCGTAGTTCAGGAACTCCCCAATTATGTTTGAGATACCACCCACACACTCCACCTCCTCCAAGACTTCCGTTTCGCTGGCCCTCAATGCCTCATCTTAACCATGGACATCCAATCCCTCTACCCCTCCATCCGCCGTGACCAGGGCCTCCAAGCCCTCCATTTCTTCCTTTCCCGACATCCCCACCAGTACCTTTCCACTGACACTCTCATTCATTTGGCTGAACTGGTCCTCACCCTCAACAATTTCTCCTTCGAATCCTCCCACTTCCTCCAGACGAAAGGGGTAGCCATTGGCACCCACATGGGCCCCTGCTATGCCTGTTTCTTTGTTGGCTACGTAGAACAGTCTATCTCCCGTAGGTTACACCAGCACCACTCCCCACCTCTTCCTCTGCTACTTTGATGACTGCATTGGCGCCACTTTGTGCTCTCACGAGGAGGTTGAGCAGTTCATCAACTTCACCAACACATTCCACCCCGACCTTAAATTCACCTGGACCATCTCTGACAACTCCCTCCCCTTCCTGGACCTCTCCATCTCCATCAATGACAACTGACTTAACACTGATAGTTTTTACAAACCCACCAACTCCCACAGCTACCCGGATTACACCGCTTCCCACCCACCTCCTGCAAAAATGCCATCCCGTATTCCAAACGTCTCAGCCTCTGCCGTATCTGCTTGCAGGAGGGTCAGTTCCACCACAGAACACACCAGATGGCCTCCTTCTTTAAAGATCGTAATTTCCCTTCCCACGTGGTTGAAGATGCCCTCCAATGCATCTCATCCACGTCCTACACCTCCGCCCTCAAACCCCACCCTTCCAACCACAAGAAGGACAGAACCCCCTGGTCCTTACCTTCCACCCCAACAACCTCCGCATAAACTGCATCATCCGCCGACATTTCTGCCACCTCCAAACGGATCCAACCACCAGGGATCCCTCCGCACCCCTTTCTACTTTCCGCAAAGACTGTTCCCTCCATGACTACCTGGTCAGGTCCACACCCCCCAACAACCCATCCTCCCGTCCTGGCACCTTCCCCTGCCACCGCAGGAATTGTAAAACCAGTGCCCACACTTCCTCCCTCACCTCCATCCAAGGCCCTAAAAGAGTCTTCCACATCCATCAAAGTTTCACCTGCACAATCATCAATGTCATTTATTGTATACGTTGCTCCCGATGCAGTCTCCTTTACATTGGGGAGGCTGGACACCTTCTCGGAGAGCATTTTAGGGAACATCTCCGGAACACCCACACCAATCAACCCCACCACCCCGTGGCCGAATATTTCAACTCCCCCTCCGGCTCTGCCGAGGACATGCAGGTCCTGGGCCTCCTCCACCACCGCTCCCTCACCACCAGACGCCTGGAGGAAGAACGCCTCATCTTCCGCCTCAGAACACTTCAATCCCAGGGCATCAGTATGGACTTCACCAGTTTCCTAATTTCCCCTCCCCCACCTTAGCCCAGTTCCAACCTTCCAGCTCAGCACCATCCTCATGACCTGTCCTACCTGTCAATTTTCCTTCCCACCTATTCGCTCCACCTTCCTCTCCGACCTATCACCTTCATCCCCATTCACCTATTGCACTCTTTGCTACCTTCTCCCAGCCGCACCCTCCTCCCATTTATCTCTCCATCCCGGAGGCTTCCTGCCTCATTCCTGATGCAGGGCCTTTTCCCAAAACGTCGATTCTCCTGCTCCTCGGATGCAGTGTGACGTGCTGTGCTTTTCCAGCACCACTCTAATCTTGACTGTTAATCAACAGACCTGGGTTTGAATTCTGCCACAACAGATGGTGGGAGTTAAATTCAGTAACAGTCTTGATGTCTAATGATGACCAGGAATCCATTGTCGATTACTGGGAAAAACTCACCTGGATCACTAATGTGCTTTAGGGAAGGAAACTGCCAACCTTACTTGGTCTGGACTAAATGGCCAGAATATAATTAGCATTCACCCATATTACTGTGGGTTGGGAGTCACACATAGGCCAGGGATTAGTGAACTAGATTTTTTTTTTCTTCATGGTCACCATTAGAGTGTTAATCTTTTTTGTTAATTGAATTCAAATTCCAACATCTGCCACGGCAGGGTGTGAACCCAGGTCCCCAGAACATTACCTGGATCCCTTGATTAAAGTCCAGCATAAATATCACTAGGCCATTGCCTCCTCTATTTCGCATAGGTTGCCTAGACTGGTGAGTTTGAGTTATGAAGAGAGATTGGACACTTGGGTAAAAGCTAAAGGAACTGTGGATGCTGTAAATCAGAAACAAGAACAGGAATTGCCGGTAAAGTTCAACAGGTCTAGCATCATCTGTGGAGAGAAATCAGAGTTAATGTTTTGGGTTGAGTGACCCTTCCTCAGAATGGAGTGTCCTGAGGAAGGCTCACTGAACCCATTAACTCTGATTTCTCTCCGCAGATGCTGCCAGACCTGCTGAGCCTTTCCAGCAATTTCTGTTTTTGTTTGTGTTGGATAGAATTTGAATTTGAATTTGAATTGAATTTATTGTCACATGTACTGAGGCACAGTGAAAAGCTTTGTCTTGTGAGCAATACAGGGAGATCACAGAGTTAAGTAGCCTAGATAAGTAAATAATAGGTAAACAGCGGCAAAAACAAAAACACAGGTACAGGCAAATGTTAAGAGTTTGTGAGTCCATTCAGTATTCTAACAACAGTCGGGTAGAAACTGTTGCAAAACCGGCTGGTGCATGTGTGCAGGCTTCTGTACCTTCTCCCCGATGGTAGAGGTTGTAGAAAAACATTGCCAGGATGGGATGGATCTTTGAGAATGCTGACTGCCTTTCCTTGACAGCCGGCCTGATAGATGGATTCTATAGGTGGGAGGTTGGTCTTTGTGATTGTCCAGACCGAGTTCACCACTCTCTGCAACCACCTCTGATCTTGAAACAACCAGCACTTTGGTTGTTTTCTTTAGAACAGAAAGTTTGAGACGGGACATGATTGAAATGTATCAAATTATGAGGGGCATAGAGATGGTAGACAGGGAGAACAATATCCCTTTGACGGAGGGATCAATGACCGGGAGAATAGATTTAAGGGGCAGAAGGTTTAGTGGAGATGTGAGGAAAAACTTTTTCACCCACGGGTTGGTGGAAATCTGGAACCTACTGCCTGAAAGTATGGTAGAGGCAGAACCCTCATAACATTTAAGAAGTGCTTAGATGTGTATTGCAATACCAAGGATAATGGGATTAGAATAGTTAGGTGGTTGTTTTTGACTGGCAGAGACACAATGGGCCTTTTTCTGTGCTGTAGACCTCTATGGCTCTATGATTCTAATATAGGATGATTCTGATTGTTGGTGTCCAAACATTTCAGATCCAGGATCTTGCTGAAGGAGTTCCTAAGGATTATGATGGTTTCAGATGTTTGTACGATACTGAATTTCATTTACAGCTCCTCACACACTAAAGTAATCCACGTTGAGTGCAAAACATGTGTGCCTGGGCTGCTTTGTTGGAAATAACATTGTCACAATACAAGTCCTTTTACTACAGAACTCAATATCCACCACTGAGTTCTGATAAAGTCACCTAACTTGAAACGTGAAGTCTGTTTTCTCTCTACACATGCTGCCAGAAATGCTGAGTCTTTCTGGCAATTTCTGTTTTTGTTTCAGATCTCCAGCATCTGTAGTTTTCTGTTTTATATCAATGACCATTGCTTCAGCACTAAATCCCTGGCTGTGATTTCTATCATTCTACCAGAAGTATGGGCCACAGTCTTATTCCAAACAATGTTTCCCTCAGCAATTTGCAGTCTACCATCAAGAAGCTAAGTGGCACTAACAAAGTTGCACAGTGGCTCAGTGGTTAGTACTGCTGCCTCACAGCACCAGGGACCTGGGTTGGATTCCAGCCTTGGGTGACTGTCCGTGTGGAGTTTGCACATTCTCCCCATGTGTGTGTGGGTTTCCTTTGAGTACTCCGGTTTCCTCTCACGGTCCAAAGATGTTCAGGTTAGGTGGATTGGCCATGTTAAATTGCCCATAGTGTTAGGTGCATTACTCAGGGGTAAACGTGGGGAATGGTTCTGGGTGGGTGACTCTTCGGAGGGTCAATGTGGACTAGTTGGACTGAAGGGCCTGTTTCCACAATGTAGGGAATCTAATTTAATTATAAGGTCATAGTTTCCCATCAAATCACACACTCAGATAGATATCTAGCTGTTACTTCACTATTGATACATTAGAGCTATGAGGGAAGGCAAGTCACACAAAATCGATACAAAAATTAGCCAACTGGTTTCCAATTTGCTTTTATTCACTCATGGGATGTGGGCATCACTGGCATGGCCAGTATTTATTGCCTATCCCTAGTTGCCCTTAGAAGGTGGTGATGAGATGCCTTAAGGCCACAAGAAATAGAAAATGAGTAGGCTGTTCAGCAAAGTGGGCATGAGAAATGGTGTTTGAGAAGGTTCCACATGGTAGACTGGTTAGCAAGGTTAGATCACATGGAATACATGGAGAACTAGCCATTTGGATACAGAACTGGCTCAAAGGTAGAAGACAGAGGCTGGTGGTGGAGGGTTGTTTTTCATACTGGAAGCCTGTGATCAGTGGAATGGCACAAGGATCAGTGCTGGGTCCATTGCTTTTTGTCATTTATATAACTGATTTGGTTGTGAACATAGGAGGTATAGTTAGTAAGTTTGCAGATGATACCAAAATTGGAGGTGTAGTGGACAGCGAAGAAGGTTACTTCAGAGCACAATGGAATCTTGATTAGATGGGCCAATTGGCCAAGGAATGACAGATGGTGCTTAATTTAGACAAATGTGAGGTGCTGCATTTTGGAAATGCAAATCAGGGCAGGACTTATTTATAAGGTCCTGAGGAGTGTTGCTGAACAAAGAGATCTTCAAGTCCAGGCTCATAGTTTCCTGAAAGTGGAGACGCGGGTAGATAGGATAGTGAAAAAGGTGTTTGATATGCTTTCCTTTATTGGTCAGTGCATTGAGTACACAAGTTGGGAGGTCATGTTGCAGCTATACAGGACATTGGTTAGGCCACTTTTGGAATATTGTGAGCCATTCTGGTCTCCCTCCTCAAAGAAGGATGTTATGAAACTTGAAACACTTCAGAAAGATTTACAAGGATGTTGCCAGGGTTGGAGAGTTTGAGGTATAGAGAGAGGTGGAACAGGCTCTTTTCCATGGAGTGTCAGAGGCTGAAGGGTGACCATATAGAGGTTATAAAATCTTGAGGGGTATGGAGAGGATAAATAGATGAGGTCTTCTCCCGGGGTGAGAGAGGTCATAGGTTTATGGTGAGAGGGGAAGGATTTAAAAGGGACCTAAGGGGCAACCTTTTCACGCAGAGGGTGATGCGTGTATGGAATGAGCTGCCAGAGAAAGTGGTGGAGGCTGGTACAGTTATAGCATTTAAAAGGCCTCTGGATCGGTGTATGTCCAGGAAGGGTTTAGGGGGACCAAAAGAGAAAATGCTGGAAAATCTCAGCAGGTCTGGCAGCATCTGTAAGGAGAGAAAAGAGCTGACGTTTCCAGTCTAACTGACCCTTTGTTCAATCTGTCTTTAGCTTTGACAAAGGGTCAGTTAGACTCAAAACGTCAGCTCTTTTCTCTCCTTACAGATGCTGCCAGACATGATGAGATTTTCCAGCATTTTCTCTTATGGTTTCAGATTCCAGCATCTGCAGTAATTTGCTTTTATCCAGGGTTTAGAGGGATATGGGCCAAATGCTGACAAATGGGATTAGATTTATCCAGGATATCTAGTTGGTATGGGCGAGTTGGACCAAAGGGCCTGTTTCCATGTTATACATCTCTATGATTCTAAATCTTGAATCAATCATGATCCAATTGAATGGTGGAGCAGATGGAGATGCATTTTTGAACCTCTGCAATCCATTTGGTGTAAGAACACCCTAAAGGCCTTAGGGATGGCGTTCTAGGATTTTGCTCCAATGACAACAAAACAATAGCAATATATTTGCAAGCTAGGATGGTGACTGATCTGCAGAGGAAATTACAGATGGTGGTGTTCCCATGAATCTGCAGTTCTTGTCCTCCTGGCTGTTAGAGGCTGGCGGTTTAGAAGGTGCTGTCTAAGGAGCTTTGATGAATTTCTGTCGTGCATCTTTCAGATAGTACAACCTGCTCCTACTGTCAATAGAGGAGGGAGTGGATGCGTATGGATGCCAGTCAAGTGGACTGCTTTGTCCTGGATGGTATCAAGGTTCTTGAGTGTTGTTGGAGTTGCACCTATCCAGTCAAGTGGGGAGAATTCCATCACACTCCTGACATCTGTCTTGTAGATGATGAACAAGCAGAGGGGTCAGAAGCTGCTGAATTCCCAAGCACTGACCTTCACTTTAGATTAGATTAGATTACTTACAGTGTGGAAACAGGCCCTTCAGCCCAACAAGTCCACACCGACCCACGCAAACCCATTCCCCTACACCTAACGCTACGGGCAATTTAGCATAGCCAATTCACCTAACCTGCACATTTTTGGACTGTGGGAGGAAACCGGAGCACCCGGAGGAAACCCACGCAGGCAAAGGGACAATGTGCAAACTCCACGCAGACAGTCGCCTGAGGCGGGAATTGAACCCGGGTCTCTGGCGCTGTGAGGCAACAGTGCTAACCACTGTGCCACCGTGCCACCCATAGTATTTAAATGACAGTTCGAATTCAGTTTCTGGTCAATGGCAACTTGCAGGTTGTCAATAGAGGGCATTTTAGTGATGGTAATGCCAATGAATGTCAAGGACCAATGTCTAGATCCTCCCTTGTTGGAGATGGTCATTACCTGGCATTTGTGTGGTGTAAATGTTACTTCAATTTAGCTTCAATTTCCACCACAGCAAGCTCAATACATGATAAATTGCATTGTAGCTATACAAATGGTGCTCCCATTAGCAGGACACTTCCTTCAAGCCAAAAACACGTTCTTCCGATCACCCAAAGAATAGTGAGACATATGACCTTCAATGCTGGTGTGATGTCAGGCAAAAAAGACCATATGGAGCAAGGACTTGCAGACTGCCCCAACAAGAATATCCTGTGGGCCGGTTGCAACAAGCAAGGCACTGTCTGTACCTAACCACCCCATGCTTGCAAAACGAGCAAAACAGTGTCCAACTTTAGTTGTGATTTTCCGATTGGACAGCATTTCCTGGACAATCCTGAGTATATGAAAATTCATGGTGGCAACCAAATTAGGTTTACCAGTCAAGATTGCTGTGTGGCACACTCTTGTGTACATATATGAATACACAGAGCCCTGATCTTTCTTTCTCATTGGCAAATATACATATGTATGCATAAAAACCTGTGTACATACATGGTTACAAATGTAGTTCAGTTCTGTACAGTCTTTCCATATGGAGAACAAACAAACATTGGGGTTTGACTTGCTGTATGGTTGTAAACACTCAAAGGCATTTCTTAATTATGCAAGATACTATTCACATGTATTTGAGGCACCAGAGGGATAGTCCAATAACTGAATGGACTCCCGCTGTGTTTTGACAGAAAGATCTTAGACGGTGGTCTTTCCCCACTGTGCCTTGGCAGCAGCTGCCCCAAGTTTTAGTGTATCCCTCAGCATGTGTCCTGGACCTTGGACCTTGCGACACTCATTTGAGGTCTGCTCCTTGTACCAACAAGTTCCAGGCAGACCAAAGAGCATCTTTCACCAAGTTGATAGTCCTCCAGTTGCATTTGATGTTTGTCTCAGTGTGAATCCCCGGGAACAGACCGTACAGCACAAAATCCCATGTCATGGAGCTGCTTGGGACAAACCTCGACAAAAACCATTGCACCGCTCTCCAGACTTCCTTTGCAAAGACACATTCCAGAAGATGTGTGACAGTCTCATTCCCCACACAGCCACTTTGAGAGCAGCGTGCAGTGACGCAGATGGACTGGACATACAGAAAGGATCTTACAGGCAGTGCCCTTCTCACAACAGGCAAAGTGATGACTAAAGATGCTGGAGATTAGAGTCAAGAGTGCGATGCTGGAAAAGCACAGCAGGTCAGGTGGGAGCGCTGCCTGATCTGCTGTGCTTCCCCCTTTTCACCACCAGCCAGGCGATGTTTTTGTGCTTGTTGGAAAGTTCTGGCAATGAGACATCCTGCCATACGTAGACATGCACTGCACCTGTTTCAACTCAACAAAACAGGCGAATGACATTTGCTGGTTCATGTCTCAAGACAACACCCTGATCAATCAGCCATAGAGATGTACAGCATGGAAACAGACCTTTCAGTCCAACTTGTCCATGCTGACCAGATATCCCAACCCAAACTAGTCCCACCTGCCAGCACTCGGACCACATCCCTCCAAACCCTTCCTATTCATATACCCATCCAGATACCTTTTAAATGTTGCAATTGAGCCAGCCTCCATCACTTCCTCTGGCAGCTCATTCCACACAGGTACCACCCTCTGCCTGAAAAAAAGTTGCCCCTTAGGTCTCTTTTATATCTTGCCCCTCTCACCCTAAACCTACGCCCTCCAGTTCTCGACTCCCCCACCCAGGGGAAAGACTTTATCTATTTATCCTATCCATGCCCCTCATGATTTTATAACCCTCTATAAGGTCACCCCTCAGCCTCCGACACTCCAGGGAAAACAGCCCCAGCCTATTCAACCTCTCCCTGTAGCATCCTGACCAGTAACTCTGAAGAATTAACTTTGTCTCTCTCCATAGATGCCCCCAACCTGCAGTTTCTGTGTGTTTGAATCAGTCATCCTGCCTGGTTTAAAATCTGGAGAAGAAAGTGAGGACTGCAGATGCTGGAGATCAGAGCTGAAAATGTGTTGCTGGAAAAGCACAGCAGGTCAGGCAGCATCCAAGGAGCAGGAGAATCGACGTTTCGGGCTCATGCTGTGCTTTTCCAGCAACACATTTTCAGCGCTGGTTTAAAATCTGAACAAGATTAATCTTCAAGAGTAGTAACACCTACAGCGAAATACCTCTACGCCCTTAAATATCATGGGATGATATTTAAATCGAGTGAATGAACTGGGCGTGTTGCGTGTTCTCTCATACTTTAGTGCATTGCTCAGCTGTCAGCAGGGGGCAGAATGCCATTCCCTTCATCACTTCCACCCTCCCTATTTAAAAAAGCAACTCCACTTTTCCTCCTCCTCCTTGTGAGATTCTTTCACTTTTGAACACGCTGTGGCAAATTGGTTTTCAGTTCTCTTTCTCTGTGTGTGTCTGCGTGCGTGCAATTATGAAAGAATGTTGAGCAACACCAAGTAATATTCATCGGAAAGATTGCAGTGTTGCAGACAAACGTGAAACAGTTGCAGCAAAACAAGAACAAAATAAAAGTAACCGGACAAAGCACTCGGTATCACTGACAGCCTTGCAGAGATTAGCTCGCCACTAGATGCTTTGTTCGACTTTACCCAAGTCTCCTGGTAGCCGTCAGTGTCATCTCTGAGCTTCCGGGAGCCAGTCTTTCTGTTGTTTTACAACAAAACAGCCCGCTCTGACAGCCACCAATTCTGCAGCTACTCTTTGTGTTCAGAGCGTATCAGGGTTAAAAGAAAAAGTCTAGAAAGCAACTTGTATCGCCTTGGGAGGAGGAAGCCACATGTTTCAAAGAGGCAAGCACCCCTACAATAGGAACACGTGGGGTAAAGGGAGATAACTTCCTTCTTTTAATATCAATTTTGCCCTCTTCTGTTTTAACGTCAGCTGCAATACAGAGCTATGAAATCCCAAAAATATATCATTGGGGTATGCTAGCTAAACATAACAGAACCCCCATTCGTCATCCCGATAGCCATTAGTATTTCCTTTACAAGTAGATACCCTGGTCAGATGTCATAGTTTGTATGGTAGGGCCCTAGCAAGTACAGATGTGAAGGATTTTGGTGTGCATGTCCATAGATCAGTGAAGGCTGCAGGGCAGGTAGACACGGTGTTTAAGAAGTCAAATGCAACAAAAACAGAAATTGCTGGAAAAGCTCAGCAGTGAACACAGAGGTTATGACTGGGCTATACTGTATATAAGGTTCTGGATCAGTGGTGCTGGAAGAGCACAGCAATTCAGGCAGCATCCGAGGAGCTTCGAAATGACGTTTCGGGCAAAAGCCCTTCATCAGGAATGGAATAACATTGGTGAGGCGACAGCTTCACTACTTTGTGCAGTTCGGGTCACCATATTGCAGGAAGGAAAGGCTGCAGAGGAGATTCACCAGAAGATTGCCTAGGCTGAAGCGATGCCGCTGAGAATTGAAACTAAACAGCCTGAAGTTGTTGAGGCTGCGGCGGGAGAACTGAGCTGTACAAAGTTCAGATCAACAATTAGGAGGCATAGTTTTAAAGTAAGGAGGATTTGAGGATTTTCTTTCACCCAGAGGTTTGTGCGTTTCTGGAATTCACTGCCTGAAAGGGTGATAGAGACAGGAACCCTCAAGACAAAAACACTTGCAACACTATCACCATACACAGCTAAGGGCCAAGTGCTAGAAAATGGGATCAGAATAGATGAATGTTTGATGACCCACATGGACATGATGGGCCGAAGAGCCTCTTTTCGTTCTGTAGATAGACTACAACCAAGAGACAGAGGTCTGTGAAGGATTTAAGATCAAAGGGAGGCTTTAAGCTGGATGAATCTAAATTCTACCATCACAACTGAACTGCTACCTTCATCAAAACAGGTCTTTACAAACAGAGGATAATGCAAACGATGACATATGTCCCCTGCAGACCCTTAACACAGGGTTAAGGGGGCTGGGTGAAGGCAGTCTCTCATTCCTCCTGCACTCATGCATTCAACGCTTCCTTCCAAAGTGAAGTGGCTGTTTCTTTTCTCTTTTAACACGTAATGTTTCCCCCCTGGATCCTGGCTGTTGAAGTGAGCTAGTTATTTTTAATCCCTGGATGGCTGAGGGGGGTGGGAGAAGAGAGCCTGTGAGCTTTGGCTACAAGCTGACCAGCACAAAGCCCCGTTTGTGGCTGCTGTCTCTACAAACCCATACTGAGGGAGAGTGCCCAGGCGTTCACATCTGTCCTCCTCAGCAGTAGGCACACACTACTCTAGAAAGGTAAGTGATCTTTGCACCAGAAATTTAAACATTCATTCTATTGTGTAAATAAACATTTATTCAAAATCCTCCGTTCCGTATCTGTATAAAAAAGGGAGCAGCAACAGTTGGACCTCAGCAATTAATCTTCAAAGTAAATTTAATACATATAACCTGCTCTCAACTCATTATCTTAACAACTAAATTATCTTAAATGTTAACAGATAATTTCTAGTTTGCAATTGCAGATTATGGCTAGGTTCAAAGTGTGGCCTTTTTTTAAAAAAAATATCAATGATTCCTTAAATGGGTTACTTTTGAATGTGTTTCCTCTCGTTTCTTTACATTTCTTAGAAAAAAAGCAATTATATATATTTTTAAAAAATTTTTTTGTTTGTTTTTCACGTGTGCAATTCTATATGAATTGGTAACGTAGCAACCACCCTGTCTGAATGAGAATGACTGACTGACTATCCCCTCACACATACGCCTTCCTGGATTGTAAAATTATTCTTATTTAATAAATTTGTTTCAGGTGAACTTACAATGCAAAGGCACGGAATCAAAAGCGTATATTTATTGCAGAGTTCAATTTTTTGGATTTATTTATTTAAAGTTATTATTCCAAGGAAGGAATTACAAAAGTGGGAGAAAAATAAAATCAATATTTATGGGATTTGTTTTGCTTATTTAAACATGGCGAAGTCTTCCGGGTTGTTTTATATCTCTGTGTTAAAAGATATACTTGTCGATTAAAGATCTGGCATGTTCTGCCTCTCAGCCTCCAGTGGAAAATGAAAAAGCCCATTGTTCTTATGCTTTTGAGCTTGCTGCTGGTTACCCAAGCCATGCCGACAAATCGTCCGTCGTGTTACAAAAAGCTGTTGCAGGGTCGAAGCTGCCATAACATCCCCGAAGGGACCGAACACTTACGGCTCATAGACCAGGGGTTGACGGATCACTTCTGGGCTGGGGACGACTGCGAGATTGTGTGTTATTGCAGTTTCCAAGAATTGCTTTGCTGCCCTAAGTAAGTCTTTCTCTCTGCACACACACACACACACAGACAGACATACCCCTCCTGGCCTTGCCATTAGGGGGAGCAGTGATAACACACTCGACCGTATTTGCAGATACTGTCAGGAGTGAATGACTCACTCAACAAAGTAGCACACACTTTCTCCCTGTAATGTACTACGATTCACTGACTGATAAATGCCACGAATTCTAGAATAGCGAAAGGCATTGAGTATTTATCAAGTCACTCGCCTCCACAGCATGCATTTATGTAGCGCCTTACGAATCAAGAAAAACGTCCCAAGACAAAGGTTTTGGCTCAAATGTGTGCAAGAATATCACAACGTGGTAAACACATAGTTTGTATTTGGAAAGCGCCTTCCGCAACTCGACATCTCCAAGCGCTTTCCAGCCAGAAAAATATTGCTGTATTTAATGTTGACCCGTAACATCTCTTTTCCTCATAAATTCCCGCACATTTGGTGATGTTTAATGTTGGTTGGGGCATTAGCCAGAAGTCTCTTTCACGTCAGAATAGTTCTGTGAAATCTTTTCCTTCCTTCCTGATAAGAGGACACTCGCAGCCCAGGTTTAACATTATGGAGAATTTCGCTGTGTATAGATTATGACATTGTGTTTATCTGCATAAAATCGCCGGCCTAGGTTGTGCGAACAATGTTCCTTTGCCAGGGTTTAGAGCTGAACTCAAGACTTCTCATGGTCTTTTAGAGCAGGAAGTAACCCATACCAGATACCAGAGCCTTTTCAGTACTGAGACTTCTACAGGGTCGGGGGGGGGGGGGGGGGCTTACAGGTGCGTGTAACAGGATAAGATTAAACATTTATGGGATGCGGGCATTACTGACCAGGCCAGCATTTATTGACCAGAGGGCTGTTAAGAGTTAGCCACATTGCTTGGGTCTGGAGTCACGTGTAGGCCAGACCAGGAAAGGATGGCAGTTTCGTTCCCGAATCATTTGGGTTTTTAACAACAATTGACAATGGTTTCATTATCATCATTCGATGGAATTAAAATTCTAGGAGAAAGTGAGGACTGCAAATGCTGGAGATCAGAGTTGAGAGTGTGGTGCTGGAAAAACACAGCAGGTCAACCAGCAGCCGAAGAGCTTATGCTGAAACGTTGACTCTCCTGCTCCTGGGATGCTGCCTGCCCTGATGTGCTTTTCCAGCACCACAGTGTCAACTCTAAATTAAAATTCTATCATATGCCAGGACTGGGTTCAAATCCCAGAATATTACCTGAGTCTCTGGATGAATAGTGGAGTGATAATATCACTGGATCATTGCATCCCCTGACATGGTGTCTCCTCAGCCTTAAAAATCGCCACTGAAATGCTTAGTTACTGAGCCATTGGAAATAAGGGTTCTTGGTGATGGTCCAGAAAAGTGGTGGGAGGCTTATTTTGGTCAAATACTAAATGATGATTTGGAGAAGTCCCAACTCCAGAGGGCTGTTAGGAAGAGGAATGGAGTCAGTGACAATAGATTGAAGAGGATCAACAGGAAAGCAGCCTATAAGACGCAAGTGTATAATTTTAGCATGAAATTCTAGGAAATTAATCTAGATAAATGGGAGATGATGCACTTAGAGTCATAGGCATAGAGATGTACAGAATGGAAACAGACCCTTCGGTCCAACCCATCTATGCCGACCAGATATCCCAACCCAATCTAGTCCCACCTGCCAGCACCCGGCCCATATCCCTCCAAACCCTTCCTATTCATATACCCATCCAAATACCTCTAAACAAGGCAAGGGAATACATGATGAAGGTAGGACCCTGGGAAGCACCGGGAATCAGGGGAACCTTGGGTGTGCATGTATGCCAGTCCCTTAAAGTAGTGGGAGAGATGGATAGAGTGGTTAAGAGGTATATGGGATACTTGCAATTACTAGCCGAGGCATAGAGTTTAAGAGCAGGGAGATTATGCCACAGCTTGTGTATTGTGCGCAGTTCTGGAATCCATATTCTAGGAGCAATGTAATAGTACTGGAGAGGGTGAGAGGTCATTTACCAGGATGTTGCCTGGGTTGGAGAGTTTCAATTAGGAAGAAAGATTGGACAGACAGATTTTGTTTTCCTTAGAGCAGAGGAGATAGAGAGAGGCCATGATTGAGGTGTAAAAAATTATGAAGGACATACATAGGGTAGACAAGAAGAAACTTCTCCCCTTGCTGGAGGAACTAATTACCATGTAGAATAGATTTCAGGAAAGCAGCAGAAACTTTAAGGGGTATGTGAAGAAAATCTTGTTTTTAACTTAGAGGGTGATGGGAACCTGTAACTCATTGCCTGTAAGGGTGGTAAGGGCAGAAACCTGCAAGAAGTATTTAAGATGTGCACTTGTGATGGCAAGCATACAAGGCTATGGGCCAAGTGCTGCAATTAGATAGCTGGTTGTTTTTGACCAACGTGAACAAGATGAGCCAAAGGGACTTTTTCTATCCTGCAGACCTCTTTGACTCTACAACGTGTCCTCTGATTCACTCTTGAGCAATCAAAGTCAGTTCAGGAGATCACTGTGGTCTTGCTAATGCTAGCACTGTCCTTTCATGTTACGAAGTAATAGCAGGCCCAGCCAGAAAATAGAAATCAGCTCTCACTTGAAATAATTGTAGTGAATAGGGTCTCACTGTGCAAGCCAGCAGCTATTCCAAATACTTACATTCTCCAGGGGAAAAAAAACTGGTGGTCCTAATTGACAAAATTGCATTATTGTTGAGCAGTCAGTTTTTGGATATTAGAAGGTTGGTGATGTATATTGCCTTAGTTAGTCCTGCGATGAATCACCATAATATACTTACACTTTTAATAAACTCATGAAGAAAATACCAGACTGTTTTTTCACAAATTAAAATTCGTACAAAATCTTGAGCAATATCTTAAGCTTCAAGTGGGAGTTTCATGAAAATCCCAAAGTACATACACTGTACTTGCAATTAGGTATTGGCCTAGCTGTTCTGATCAGGAACAGATTCCCTAATTCTGGCTCTTATTGGACAAAAAAGTACCCACTTACCTTTGGAGGTGTTCTCTGTGCAAATCTCTGGGCCAGGAGGGTACCCAACTAAAGCTGTCAAGTCATGGCCTGGAATCCACAGCAGTGAGTGGATCTATGTTGAAACAGTGTCCCTTATTTCTACACAAGCTTCTGTTTTTCCAAGGTTGAAAAGTCTGGACTTCACTTTAACAGCTGCTGAGAGAACATAGGTGTCTAAGGTATGTGACAGGGTAGGGTGGCAGGTGAGTGAGCAGATACAATGACAATAGGTACGGAGGGTGGGGAGCATGACATGAGGTGCCAGGTCGAGAGTATGATGCTGGAAAAGCACAGCAGATCAGGCAGCATCCGAGGAGCAGGAAAATTGACGTTTCGGGCAAATGCCCTTCATCAGGAATTAGGCTGTGAACCTTGGGGGTGGAGAGATAAATGGGAGGGGTTGGGGCTGGGGGGAAGATAACTGAGAGTGTGATAGGTCGGTGAGGAGGGTGGAGCGGATAGGTGGGTAGGAAGATGGACATGTGGGACAGGTCATGAGGGCAGTGCTGACCTGGAAGGTTGAAACTGGAATAAGGTGGGGGAGCGGAAATGACGGAACTGGTAAAATCCACATTGATGCCATGGGGTTGGAGGGTCCCAAGACAGAAAATGAGGCATTCTTCCACCAGGCGTCAGGTGGTAAGGGAGTGACAATGGAGGAGGCCCAAGACCTGCATGTCCTCGGTGGAGTGAGAGGGGAAGTTGAAGTGTTCGGCCACGGGGCGGTGGGATTGATTGTTGTGCGTGTCCCACAGATGTTCACAGAGCGCTTCAGAAAACATCTCCAGGACACCCACACCAATCAACACCACCGTTCCGTGGCTGAACACTTCAACTCCCCCCCTCACTCCGCTGAGGACATGCAGGTCCTGGGCCTCCTCCACCACCACTCCTTTACCACCCGACACCTGGAGGAAGAACACCTCATCTTCTGCCTCGGGACCCTCCAATCCCACGGCATCAATGTGGACTTCACCAGTTTCCTCATTTCCCCCTCCCACCTTACCCCAGTTCCAACCTTCCAGCTCAGCACCACCTTCATGACCTGCCCCAACTGTCATTCTTCCTTTCCACCTATCTGCTCCACCCTCCCCTCTGACCTACCACCTCCACCCACCTATTGCACTCTCAGCAACCTTCATCCCAGTCGCACCCCCTCACATTTATCTCTCTATCTGAGGCTCCCAGGCTCATTCCTGATGAAGGGCTTTTGACTGAAACATCGATTTTCCTGTTCCTTGGATGCTGCCTGACCTGCTGTGCTTTTCCAGCACCACACTCTTGACTCTAATCTCCAACATCTGCAGTCCTCACTTTCAGCTACAAGGTGCCAGGTGACTGGAGGTAAGATGCCAGGTGGGTGAGCTGGTAGAGTGCCAGGTGATGGAGTGCCCTGTTGGGTGAGGGATAGGGTGACCAGTGGATGGGGGATGAGTTAAGTGAGTGAGTGCTTAGTGTTGGTTGGGTTTGGAGAATTTGAAGCCTGTTGAGGCAGCTGTGGTTAGGATGGTAGTCTTTGGAACTGGGGATTGGCGGTGATTGGAAGCAGAATAGGGTCTTGGTCAAGTCAGTCAATTTGGTCTGGAAGGATAATGGAGAGCAAGGGGTGTTAGATCAGGTCTGGTGTGGGGGTGGGGTAGCTGTCCCGTGATGAAGGTGCTGGGGTGGGAGTTTCAGTGTAATGATGATGGGGTAATGTGTGTGTTTGAATGATCAGATTCATATGCAGCCTGGAGTTAGAGTAAAAACCCGCACTTCGAATGCTTTCTTACTAACACAGGGTAAAAGTAGCGAGAGCAGACCATATGATTTATTCAGATTGCACTGCCAGTTGATACAATCATTGCTGATCTTGGATTTTAGCCCAATTTCTCACCCATTCTTACATCCCTTGATTCCGTGAGAAACTAAAATCCCATATCAGCTGAAACTTTTAGTCACTGATGGAATATGCACAACCCTTCAGGAGAGAAAATTCCAAAGATTCTCTGCTCTCGGTGACCCTGGGGGAGGTGATGGTATAACACTGATGGCACCAATTCAGATCTACCAGCCCAATTCCGGGATCACAGGTTCGAATCTAATCGTGGCGCGTGGTGAATTCCAAATTCAACGAAAATCCGAAATACTCGTCTAATGGTGACCATAATTGTTTTTTTTAAAATAAACCCATCCGGTTAGCTAATGTCCTTTGGGAAGGAAATTACCAGCCGACCGTGACTCCAGACCAATAACAATGTTGGTATCCCTTAGCTGCCCGCTAGATAATCAGGGATGGGCAATAAATGCTGTCCTAGCCAGCGATGCCCACAGGGAAAGCAAATCTTGACAGGACTTATTCACTTAATGGTAAGGTCCGAGGGAGTGCTGCTGACCAAAGAGACCTTTGAGTGCAGATCCATAGCTCCTTGAAAGTGGATTCGCAGGTAGGTAGGATAGTGAAGAAGCTGTTTAGTATGCTTTCCTTTATTGGTCAGAGTATTGCGTACAGGAGTTGGGAGGTCATGTTGCATCTGTACAGGACATTGGTTAGGCCACTGTTGGAATATTGCATGCAATTCTGGTCTCCTTCCTATCAGAAAGATGTTGTGAAACTTGAAAGGGTTCAGAAAAGATTTACAAGGATGTTGCCAGGTTTGGAGGATTTGAGCTACAGGGAGAGGCTGAGCAGGCTGGAGTTGTTTTCCCTGGAGCGTCGGAAGTTGAGGGGTGACCTTATAGAGGTTTACAAAATTATGAGGGCCATGGATAGGGTAAATAGGCAAAGTTTTTTCCCCGGGGTGAGGGAGTCCAGAACTAGAGGGCATAGGATTAGTGTAAGAGGGGAAAGATATAAAAGTGACCTAAGGGGCAACTTTTTCACACAGAGGGTAGTACAGGTATGGAGTAAGCTGCCAAAAGAAGTGGTGGAGGCTGGTACAATTGCAACATTTAAAAGGCATTTGGATGGGTATATGAATAGGAAGGGTTTGGAAGGATATGGGCCGGGTGCTGGTAGGTGGGACTAGATTGGGTTGGGATATCTGGTCGGCATGGATGGGTTGGACCGAAGGGTCTGTTTCCATGCTGTACATCTCTATGACTCTATGAATCTAAGTTAAAAAAAGGACAGTGGCATGGTCAGTACACTTGGTTATGATGACCCTGTGGAAGGGAAGAGAAAAATCGGTCAGAAATCACGATGCAGCAAACCCACAGCAGTGTGGGATCAATATGAAGAGACAATTGTTGTTAGGTGTGGTATTATTAGTAGGAGAGGTCTGCCAACATTAAAGAAACAAAGAGTAGTGATAAACGGCTCCATTTTGGAATGGCAGGCAGTGACCAGTGGGGTACTGCAGGGATCAGTGCTGGGACTGCAGCTTTTTACACTATATATTAATGATATAAAAGATGGTATTAGTAATAACATTAGCAAATTTGCTGATGATTCTATGCTGGGTGGCAGGGTAAAATGTGAGGAGGATGTTAGGAGATTACAGGGTGACCTGGACAGGTTAGGTGAGTGGTCAGATGCATGGCAGATGCAGTTTAATGTGGATAAATGTATGGTTATCCACTTTGGTGGCAAGAACAGGAAAGCAGATTACTACCTAAATGGAATCAATTTAGGTAATGGGACAGTACAGAGAGATCTGGGTGTTCTTGTACAGCAGTCAATGAAGGTAACCATGCAGGTACAGCAGGTAGTGAAGAAGGCTAATAGCATGCTGGCCTTCATAACAAGAGGGATTGAGTGTAGAAGCAAAGAGGTTCTTCTGCAGCTATACAGGGCACTGGTGAGACCACACCTGGAGTACTGTGTGCAGTTCTGGTCTCCAAATTTGAGGAAAGACATTCTGGCTATTGAGGGAGTGCAGCATAGGTTATCTATGTCAATTCCTGGAATGGTGGGACTACCTCACGCTGAAAGACTGGAGCGACTGGGCTTGTATACCCATGAGTTTAGAAGACTGAGAGGGGATCTGATTGAGACATATAAGATTATTAAAGGATTGGACACTCTGGAGGCAGGAAACATGTTTCCGCTGATGGGTGAGTGCCGAAACAGAGGACAGAACTTAAAAATATGGGGTGGACCATTTAGGACAGAGATGAGAAGAAACTTCTTCACCCAGAGAGTGGTGGCTGTGTGGAATGCTCTGCCCCAGAGGGCAGTGGAGGCCCAGTCTCTAGATTCATTTAAGAAAGAGTTAGATAGAACTCTCAAGGATAGTGGAATCAAGGGTTATGGAGATAAGGCAGGAACAGGATACTGATTAAGAATGATCAGCCATGATCATATTGAATGGTGGTGCAGACTTGAAGGGCAGAATGGCCTACTCCTGCACCTATTGTCTATTGTCTATTAACTAGCAGCACTGCTAGAGTTTAGCATCACCCATTACCTAGTGCTGCTCATCACCACTCAACCATTCCTGACAGGATCTGTCAAAGCTGAAATGTGACCTTGGAAGGAACTATTGACATTTAACAGCTTTCCATCTTGTTCTGTTTCAGGGACATATTCTTTGGACCAAAGATTTCTTTTGTGATTCCTTGCAATTCCCAATGAAAAGAAATTTAACAGCAGCTTGAAAACCATTCACTGGTCTGCAATCAAAGAAAGGGTTACCTACTCCCTGCGTATAGAACTTTACAAAATCTCCTGTGATTTTCCTAAAATGTCATTTGTAGAATGTGCCCCACAACACATGTACTTTTTTGCATGAACAATTGTTAAGTTATATTTTAATTTCAAAGATTGAAATAACAATACAGTGCATGCTTTTTCAATCTAACATATAAATCAACAATCATTGTTTACCATCTTACTAAATAGTTGTTCAATCATATTAACACCACTCTTTTTTCTAAAAATATATTTGATTTCTGGATATTAAAATAACAAGCTGAAATGCACTTAAAATACTGATATTTATCCAAACTAATCATATAATTAGATTAGATTCCCTACAGTATGGAAACAGGCCCTTCGGCCCAACAAGTCTACACTGATCCTCTGAAGAGTAACCCACCCAGACCTATTCCCCTACCATTTATTTACCCCTGACTAATGCACCTCACACTATGGGCAATTTAGCATTGTCTGGCCTGCGTATCTTTGGATTGTGGGATGAAACCGGAGAACCCGGAGGAAACCCACACAAACGTGGTATTTGTTTTCCTTGCAACTGCTAACTTACTGTTTCAAGTAAAATTTATAAGTACTGATATTAACACTCCATTTTATAGATTTTCTTACTGTATTTTAATAGTTTTGTTATTGTAATTGATTTACTTGCTGTAATAAAAATACTGACAGTTCCACTGAGTCAAAGTTTATTTCATTGCACAAACATTCTAACTTTAATTATAAGATGTACTTTTCTATATAGTTGCTTGAGTCCTAAGTAGAGGCAAATATTATCAAAAGGCTGAATTTTTACCAGAAATTGGCGATGTTAATTTCAATGAATTTAAAGGATGGTTTATCTCTATGGCCTAGCGAGATTTGGACTCAGAGTCATAGAGATCTATAGCACAGAAAGAGGCCCTTCAGCCCATCGCATACACACCTATAAAAAACAGCCATCTAACCTTCTCACATTATTTTCTGAAATGTCCCTCATAACCAATGCACCACACCTCGAAGGTGCGCCATTGGTCATACTGGCCCTCTTGCCAAAGGCAGAAGTATGTGCCACTGCTGGGACCTCCCAGGATTCCTGACACCAGCACCAGACTTAAAAGGCAGTAATGCACCAGGTCGATCCCCATCAGCCTGGAGTTGCCCGGCACAGCGCCTGTCAATTGCCTCGGATATGGGGGAACAGAAGAGAATTGACAGCTCACTCTGTTGATAGACAGAGGTCCTGGTTAACAAGACGGTGTAAAGGTGGGTTGACCTCTTTCTCTCAAAATCTACAGAGGTGATCACACCAGCAGACTCCACCAACCTGGTCCTAGATTGTCACCTGAGTCAGTGCTGCATCCACAGTGAGTAAGAACACAAGCAATGCTGCCAGGAGGTCAACAATCATCTCCACTCTGAAGGTAAGAGCCAGCATCTTCACACGAAAACATCACTCTCCCTCTATCTCCTCTACTGCACACACCTCCCACCAAGGCTCACTCTCACTATCAGGTATTTCTTCATATGTCAGCTGCAGAGATATGGTGGCGATGTGTTCCCTGGCATGTGCTAGCAACCATTTTCACACCCACTGTCCACTCACTACTTGGATCACAATTGAAGGAAAACAGTCATGCTTCATGGACGGAGTCACATAGTCAGCTTCTCAGTCCAGCTGACCCCCAAACTCTTCATATTTCTTTCATGATTGCCCTCCTCATCAACCCCACCAGCTTGGATCTTCCCAAATTCCCACTGGATATGTTTAACCGGTCATCTCCACATTTCACCTACCAGCCTCACTGTCACCAGACATTGACACATAGAAACCAAATAGTTGCAAATGTTGAGAATGAGCGAGTGAATTTGATGATATCGTGAAAATCAGCCAGATGGTTAATAGTAAGGCAGCTTAGGTTACAGGAAAATATAGGTGGGTCGGTCAGCTGGGAAGATCAGTGACTGATGGAATTTAAGACTGATAAAAGGGAAGTGATGCACTTTGGAAGAGGGAACAAGATAAGTGAGTACTTAATAAATAACAGGACACTGGGAAGCTCAGATGAACAGAAGGATCTTGCGGTGCTTGTCTGCAGATCACTCATGGTGGCAGGGCAGATTAATAGGTTAGTTAAGAAGGCCTTTATCAGTTATGGCATAGATTATAAGAGCAAAGAGATTATGTTGGAGCTGAACAGAGCTTTGGTTAGGCCACTGCTGGAGTAGTGTTTGTAGTTCTGGTCACCACACTAAGGGATGGATGTTATTGCACTGGAAGGGGTGCACAGGAGTTGGAGAGTTTAAGCTACGAAGAGAGGTGAGATAGGCTCAGGTTGTTTTATTTCGAAGAGAGTAGGTTGAGGGACCAAATTAAGCTATACAAGATTATGAAGGACATGGACAGCAGGGAAGAGACAGGACGTATTAGAGGAGAAATATTTTCACCCAGAGGGCGGTGGGTATCTGAAATGCACTGCCTGGGAGGGTAGTAGAGGCAGGAAACCTCAACATTTAGAAAATATATGGGCGCACACTTAATGTGTCATACATTGGGCTAAGTGCTGGAAAGTGGGATTAGTGTAAATGGGTTGCACTGGGGCGGAAGGGAATCTTCTCTGCTGTCTGCCTCTCTGTGGCATTGGGGTAGCATGTTGGAAATCACTAACCTTTGTGATGACTCCAGGAATAAAGATTTCAAAATAAATACACAAAATTCCCCAATTCAACTGATTTCCAGACCCAAGTGGATAGGAAGCTTGGATCAGGATTATGTACTTAATAATTATTACTACTTGTTATAAGGGCAAATTAGACTCTAGCTCCAGGTAAACAGTTATAAATCATCAGCATATACTCCATATTGAATTCTAATCCTCTTACACACACTGACAACTGGGAAATATAAGTTATTTGCAGAGGAGAACAAAAAAGAGGTGGTTCAATGGTTTCTACTCTGTGTTGCTGTGATGATCCTTACAATCTGATTCGGGTCAGAATGTTGTTTTTCAGTCATCTTTCTTTGGATGATTTCAAGGGACACAAGACGACTGGTTCATTTACAAAAGACATAAAAGTTACAGTTTACAACTGCTAAAGAAAAAAAATGAGCTGGTTTTCATCAAATTTAAAACAGGTTTTGATGGCAGAGAACAGAGACCCCGGTCTTGTGCTGTTGGAGATCAAAATACTCTTCTCTCTCTGACTTGTTCCCAGCCCCAAGCTGTTCAGTTACCTGAGAACCATAGGCTTTTGTCATCAGTAGTTTGTCACTAGTCCACAGATCAATGAAATGTTTGTTGCCCCAACTGCATCTGCACGCAGAACCCCTAGGCTCCAAAGCTTTACAAACCAGACAGCAATCCTCAATAACATGTTTTAAAATGGTTCTTTCCCAATTTTACAATTTTAAAAATCACAAAAATAAAAAGACATGGCCTTTACGCCATAGATACTGCATCATAACCTATATACAGCTCTCTGACCGACTTAGCACAACTCACTGGATTTGTTGCACAGGACTGATTGTGTTCACTCCTCTGACTGCAGAGATTAAGACCCCAGATTCCAAACACACCAAGCTGCTGAGTGATTGTATCCAAGTCCCTGGACTGATATCAGAGGCTGTCTTTGACTTTCTGAGGTCTACTGCTCTTTCACTTTGAGACTAGCTATTTGTTTAATGCACAATGCAGTATGTTTGTAGCATTTACTGCTAGCACATAGTGTGGGCGTGGGTGAGAGACTGATGTAGCACAGTGACAATCAGCAACATGTCCACCCCTTATGACTGATGGCTGCTGACTACCATAACAAGCTACCTGGCTTTGACTGCACTTACCAGCAAGTCAAAAACAGAGTTACAGTGAGTTTTTAACCACTGTTTGAGGTGGCAAAGTGCAAAAAGGCAAAGCAGAGATTCTGAGCATCCAAAAGAGGGAAAGTGAGCAATCACAGAGAGCAAGCAAGAAGGCCTCCGACGCTCATGATCCAACCCACAAGTTGATGCCTATCCCTACACTCCGAAGTGCAGCATTAATGTGCCTCACCATGTTGTAAGTGGGTCAGTGAGGTACCTTGAGTACTGTACGTGTTGAGACTAGCATGAGGCCAATGCCAATTTCAGTGAATTAGAATCCCTACAGTATGGAAACAGGCCATTTGGCCCAACAAGTTCATACTGATCCTCTGAAGAGTAACCCATCCGGACAAATTCCCCTGCCCTGTATTTCCCCCTGACTAATGCACCTAATACTATGACCAATTCACCTGACCTGCACATCTTTGGATTGTGGGAGGCAGCCAGAGCACCTGGAGGAAACCACGCAGAAATAGACAGTCACCCAAGGTGGGAATCAAAGCCAGGTCCCTGGTGCTATGAGGCAACAGTGCTAACCGGTGAGCCACTGTGCTACCTACCCTGATGGGAATGCGTGCAGTTGGCATCCATGGGGTATGCCCTGGGACATTGGTGAGCACTTTCCAAATAAGAGGGTAGGAGTAACCAGGTACCCATTCTGATGTTCATGTCAGGAATTGTCACTGCCTAGTTTCTATCTGGTAGATGGGAGAATGGGAAACTGCATACGAATGTGAAAAAATGAACTAATAATGCGATGCAAACATGTACAAATGTGTGCAAATAGGCCTCACACTTATTAGCAAGGCTGTTGTCTCGCCATTCATGTGGTTGGAAAATGGTTCTTTTTGCCCTTTATGTTAGAGAACCTCATTCCTGCCGATCTCCCTCGATTTCACTAACTTTCTCATCATTGCTTAGGAGCTGAGAAGATTCCATTCTCAGAAACCAAGGATTAAGGATGGGTTCAGCAAACTGAACTGAATGTGAAGACAAGGGCTTGAATGGAACAGTGGGACTGAGGTCTTTCAGTGTCTTGGAGGATAGTTCAGCAATCCAAAACTGGCCCATAATTAACCTTCATTCTTCTGAAAAAGTTTGCACAGCCTTTCTGGTGTTACATACCGCTATTGTCTGACCTCTACTGGAAACGAAGAGGATTATTTTATGTTCATACGAAAGTTAAACAACAGAAAATAGTGCTGCAGTATTTAGTGAATGGTTTAATATTCAGGAACTGCAAGAATATCAGAAATAGAAGCATGTCATATTGTTCACTTGTACATTTTCTGTCATTCAGTAAGGTCATCAGTAACATCATCATGGCTCTCTGTTCATTTTCCTTTATAACCAGCTCATAACTATCCCCTGCCCCCTCAATAATTGTTGACCTAATATTTCAGGATATTAAAGAAAAGCTTGAAAAGCTATCACATACAAACAATTTTTTTTCCCCCAATTACCAAGTCACCATGTTTTTCTTTCTCTTTCTACTAACCACCGCCAGTAATCATCCATGTTTCCAAGTGAATATGTGCAAAACCTGTGAAGGACAATGCAAACCATCAAAAGGTGACGTGGTGGTAGGAGGAACGGTAAGGAGCCAATTCAAAAGTGCATTGGAAGGGGAAACAATATATTATATTATATCCACTTCTCTCAAGGCATTGAGTGTATTATGGACACCGCGTGGTCCCTCTTCAATGGGACCAGGGCTCAAACATAACTGCAGGAAAGGGGCAGTTGGCAGAGATGACCTCCTCCACAGCCTGCTGCCTGGACCTGTTTATAGCAAGCATGACAAGCCCCAGGAGCAGACCCACAAAAGCCAGTACCCCGATCTGCCCACACCACTCAGTGCCCAAGGATCAGGAGTATTGGGCTGAATTGCAAGCAAAAGCACATAAGAAGGTTGTTCAAATAACTAAAAAGGGAGTGCAAACACCCACAATCAATAGATACATAATCCACAGACTCCACAACGTTGGGAGTCCATGAATTGTTGCAACCTACGATTATAACAGATTGCTGAGTTTCCAACACCCTCACCCCAAGTCGCTAATGGAAAAATAGGAGGATTTCTGCAGAGAGCGTTCTCCATTGTGGATCTCAGTCACCCGGAGGTAAATAAGCATGTCAACTGAGTTTGTTATATTGCAGCATGTGATGAGGCCCAGGTGCTAAGGAATTTGGTGTTGGTGGGTTTCTTTCCAATATACTTTTCCCCAACTGTAAAGCTATAATTTAGGTTAGCAGTCTGATTCTGACTTAGAATTTTAAGACTGTAAGCTAGTTTAATGAGCTAATTTACAAAACTGCTTAGCAATAGCAGTTAGTTGCCCATCAACTGGATGTGAATGGATGCCAACCACAGTAGCAGATGAGTGACTTAGCCATTGCAACTTGGCTATTACTCATCAAATCTTCCTGAGAGAACAGACTTAGAACACAGAACAGTACAGCACAGGAACAGGCCCTTCAGCCCACAATGTTGTGCCAAACGGGACACCAAATGAAACTAATCCCTCTGCCTGCCTTTGGTCCATTTCACTCCATTGCTTGTACATTCATGTGCTTATCTAAAAGTCCCTTAAACAGCCCTATTATATCTGTCTCCACCACCACCTCTGGCAGTGCGTTGCAGACTCCTACCGCTGTGTAAAAGATTTGCTCCTCAACTCCTTCGCACTTTTGCCCACCTCTCTTGCTAAATGCATGCCCCCTTGTATTAGACATTTCAACTATGGGAAAAAGATTCTGACCGTCAACTCCATCTATGCATCTCAATTGTATAGTCTTCAATCAAGTGTCCCCTCTGCCACTCCAGAGAAAACAACCAGAGTTTTTCTAGCCTCTTACTACAGCTCGTGCTGTCTCATCTAGGCAGCTTCCTGGCACAAACCAAAAGAACAGCAAAGGCTGCAAATCAGAAACAAAAACAGAAGTTGCTGGAAAAACTCATCAGGTCTGGCAGCATCTATGAAAAGAGATCAGAGTTAAAGTTTTGGATCTGGTGACCCTTCCTCATGCTGGCATCCAGATAAACCTGTTCTGCACTCTCTCCAAAGCCTCCACATGCTTCTTGTAACATGGCAAACAGAATAGAACACAATATTCTAAGTGTAGCCTAAACAGTCTTATAAACCTGCAACATGACATCCTGACACTTGTACTTAATTTCCCAACCAATAAAGGCAAGCATGCCATACACCTCCTTGACCACTCCATCTTTGTTATCTTCACACAGTATGCAAGCACTAGATGGGGTGAGGCCTATGTGCAAGGAGCTCCCAAGTGCTAATTTGCTGCTTTTATACAGGTATTTTTAAAAAAAAACAATCCAAGTAATATGAGCATGAGCTAAGCAGCATTTATTGTCCATCTGTGATTGGCGTGGAAACGTTGGTGATGAGGTACCTTCCTGAACTGCTAGAGCCCTTTTATTTACAATGTCATAAGATAAAAAGATGGGGGAGTAGAATTCAGCCATTTGGCCTATTGAGTTTGCTCCAATAGTCAATCATGGCTGATATGTTTCTCTACCACATTCACCTGCTTTCTCCCACCAACCCTTAATTCCCTTACTCATCAAGAACTATCTCTGACTTAAATACACTCAGTGACTTGGCCTCCATAGCCTTCTACAGCAATTAATTCTAGATTCACCACCCTCTGATTGGAGAAATTCCTCCACAGCTCAGTTCTAAAGGATCCTCCCTTCACTTGGAATCTGTCCCTTGAGTCCTAGTCTCTCCTATTTGTGAAACAACTTCACCATGTCTGCACCATCCAGAGCCTCTCGGTATTCTGCAAGTTTCAATCAGATCCGTCCTCATCCTTCTAAACCCCAATGAGTACAAACCCAGAATTCTGAACTGTTCCTCATATGACAACAGTGTCTCCAACAGTAGCTGAGTGTTCTGGCTTTAAGTAGGTGAGCAGCAAGGTGGTTTTTGGAGGGTTTTTACAGTTTTAATATCTTTAAACATGGGCAGAAATATAAGTTGGTACTTGGAAGATGAAAGTGTTGCATTAAATTAAAAGATTAACTATCAAACTATTTGTAATAGTTACAGACAACAGTTGAATGATATTTCTAAACTTAAAACCTAAGTAGTAAAATAAAACACAATAAATATGGCAGAGAGACTGTGCATACTTGGTGAAAGGAGTAAATGTTGAAGATGGTGAAAGGGGTACTATTCAAGTGGGTGCTTCGTCTGGTTGGCATTAAGCTTCTCAAGTGGAGAATATTCTGTCAGACTCCTACTTTTGTCTTCCAGATAGTGAGTGAGCTACATGACTGCAGAAATCCTAACCTCTGACCTGTTTTTGTGGTCAGCATTATCTGTAATGGCTAGTCCAGTTGTTCCTGACCAATGTTGAACTGCAGGAAACTGATAATGGGGATTTAGTGATGACCCTCTTTTCTTGAAATGATCATTGTTTGCTAAATGGCAGTCATGCCACACAATGGCCTGGCAAAGTCTTGATATTGTCCATTGTTACATATGGATACAGACTACTTCAGTCATTGAGGAATTACAAAACATACTGAAGATTGCACAGTGAACATCCCCCCTTCCAACTTTAGACTGGAGATACTACTTTACTAGAGTCATAGAGATGTACAGCATGGAAACAGATCCTTCGGTCCAACCTGTCCATGCCAACCAGATATCCCAACCCAATCTAGTCCCACCTGCCAGCACCCGGCCCATATCCTTCCAAACCCTTCCTATTCATATACCCACCCCAATGCCTCTTAAATTTGCAATTGTACCAGCCTCCACTACATCCTCTGGCAGCTCATTCCATACACGTACCACCCTGATGCTCCAGGGAACACAGCCCCAGCCTGTTCAGCCTCTCCCTGTAGCTCAGATCCTCCAACCCTGGCAACATCCTTGTAAATCTTTTCCCTACTGCAGAGAATGTTTTAAACTGAATAATGATGAGGGTAGATGTGGAAGTTTAAAATGAACAAGGAAATAGTGCAGGGCAGCAATTCAGGAAAAGATATCCAGTGAGCGACAGGGACTGAGCACAGAAACAGAACAATGCACTAAAAAAGTCAGTAGAAAAATACACAAGGTAAAAAGACAGAATTCTAAAGGTCCTTACCTGAATGCTTGCAGCACAATAGATTAAATGAATATACAATATAATAGTCATTACTGAGACAAGGCTGCAAAAAGACCACACCTGGAACCTGAATGTTTATGGGTGTTTGAAATTTTGTAATGATAGGGAGATAGGAAAAGGTGGTGAGGTGGATCTGTTAATAAAGGATAATAGTTACAGCATTGAGAAAAGAAAAGAACTTGACTCAGAGTCTAAATGTAGAATCATATTGCACAGAACAGACAACAAAGGAAATTTGTTACTGTTGGTTGAAAGAGCCCTTGACTACATTGATTTATACTCATCAATCAATCAATCGATCAGAGGAGCTAATAAAAGTACTACAACAATCATGGGAGACTAATCTTCATAAAGATAGATAAATTGGCAAAAATAGCCTGGAGGATATATTTGTAGAATGTACTCGGAACAATATTTTTTACAATACATATTGGATCAAACAGAGAACAGGCGGCTTTGGATTCAGTGTTGGGTAAGGAGGTTGGATTAGTTAATGAGTAATAATACATAATTAGTAAGAATCCTCTAGGTAGGATTGATTGTAAAATTCATCACATTACATTCAGTTTGAGCATACAATTTGCATCTAAAACTAGCGTCTTAAGCAGAAAGCTGATGAGGGAAGTCAGAGTTGGCTAAAATAGCAATATAGATTACTAGATAAGGAGGAATAGTGGTGGTAGTCATAGAGACATACAGCACGGAAACAGACCCTTCAGTCACAACTCCTCATGGTGACCAGATATCCTAAATTAATCTAGTCCCATTGTCTAGCATTTGGCCCATATCCCTTTAACCCTTTCTACTCATGTACCCACCCAGATGCCTTTTAAATGTTGTAATTGTACAGTCTCCACCACTTCCTCTGGCAACTCATTCCATACACACACCATCCTTTGCATGAAAAATTTATTCCTTAGGTCCCTTTTAAGTCTTTCCCCTCTCAACCTAGACACCACAACACATGGAAAAAAACTTGTCTATTTACCCTATCCATGCCTCTCATGATTTTAAACCTCTATAAAGTCACCCCTCATTCACCAATGATCCAGGGAAAACAGCCCTAGCCTATTCAGCTTCTCCTTATAGCTCAAACCCTCCAACCCTGGCAATATCCTTGTCAATCTTTTCTGAACCCTTTCAAGTTTCACAACATCCTTCCTACAGGAGGGAGACCAGAATTGCACACAATATTCCAAAAGTGGCCCAACCAATGCCCTTACTGCTGCAACATGATCTTCAGAGATAATCTTCAATAACTTTCAACTATCATATTTGATTGAGAAAGAAAGAGTTAAACACACCATCCATGGCTAACTAAAGAAAGGTATTAAATTTAAAGAGATGTACTGCCTGATTTACACATTACCAGATCTAAAACAAGTGGATCCAGAACAGTTTGGCTGGGCTGAGGGCATGGTTTGTCCTGAACTGGTTGAGCAAGGGACCACACTCTCAGTGATGGTGGCGATTCAAAGTCTGCCATTCAATAGGTGAGGCTTGTTGCAAGAAACTTGTTATTGACGTTTTGTGTCTCCCATTCCTTGACCATCTAGAAGTCTGGTGGTGGATCAGGTTCAGAATATTTGCGTCTTATGGGGCATGAGATGGAAGGTGGACAGTGGATAGATGGAATATGACATGAAATGGTCAGTGAGGTGATGATGATTTCAAACAAGTCCTGGGTTTTTGCCAGTCAGCATTCATACCCATCGTCATATACAGGCATCCCTGAAGCAAATAATCCTCCTATCTAATTCCAATTACACAGCTCTTCAGACTTGGATGTTTCAACTACATTATAAATCCAAATGAAGAAATAGTCACTGCTTTAACAACTGAAACTAAGTTGTTACCCTAAATAATTTTTTTTTTTAAAAGTCAAATACTGAATTTTCCATCCAAATATCTTTCAAAATAACTACAAAAGTATTTCTGAAGCACAAATTCAGCTAAGTATGTCTTTAGCTTGAAGCACTGGCTCATTGGGAAACAAAACGAAGAGTGATACAAGTTACAGCAGACATTGTTATAGACAGAGATGTACAGCACCGAAACAGACCCTTCAGTCCAACTCATCCACGCCAACCAAATATCCAAAGCTAATCTAATCAATCAATTGGCCCATATCCTTCTCAATCCTTCCTATTCATATATCCATTCATATGACTTTTAAATGTTGCAATTGTACCAGCCTCCACCATTTCCTCTGGCAGCTCATTCCATCTGCGCACCACCCACTGAGTGAAAAAATTGTCGCTTAGGGTCCTTTTAAATTTTGTCCCCTCATCCTCATTTATGGGCGGCAGTGGTTAGCACTACTGCCTCACAGCGCCAGAGACCCGGGTTCAATTCCCGCCTCAGGTGACTGACTGTGTGGAGTTTGCACATTCTCCCAGTGTCTGCGTGGGTTTCCTCCGGGTGCTCCGGTTTCCTCCCACAGTCCAAACATGTGCAGGTTAGGTGAATT
The DNA here is from genome assembly GCF_004010195.1 of Chiloscyllium plagiosum. Classification (NCBI taxonomy): domain Eukaryota; kingdom Metazoa; phylum Chordata; class Chondrichthyes; order Orectolobiformes; family Hemiscylliidae; genus Chiloscyllium; species Chiloscyllium plagiosum. The sequence continues at coordinate 14,523,104 of NC_057711.1, read as the reverse complement.
GACTATGCTAAATTGTCCGTAGATTTAGGTGAAGGGGTAAATGTAGGGGAATGGGTCTGGGTGGGTTGCGCTTCGGCGGGTCGGTGTGGACTTGTTGGGCTGAAGGGCCTGTTTCCACACTAAGTAATCTAATCCTAAACCTGGACTGGACTTCTCCACCCCAGGAAAAAGACCTTGCCTATTTACCCTATCCATGCCCCTCATGATTTTATAAACATCTAAGGTCACTCCTCAGCCTCTGACATTCCAGGGAAAAACAGCTCCAGCCTACTCAACCTCTCCCGAAAGCTCAAATTCTCCAATCCTGGCAACATCCTTGTAAATCTTTTCTGAACTCTTTCAAGTTTCACAACATCCTTCCCCTGTTGAGTTAAACAATCTGTTCTATGCTTTAAGAAATCATCTAACCTCAAAGTTTGATTTCTTCCTTCAAGCAATCTAATTTAGTCTTAAATGTATTTATAACTTCTCAAAAAAAATTGAAATGCTTCATTTGTTATCTACCATCTGCTCTTGAACTGAATGGCCTCAGAACCACACTGGTGTGGGTTTGCAGTCAAGAGGTAAGGATGGTGAGTTTCCTTCTCTGAAGGGCATTTGTGAACCAGAATTTTATTTTTGTTAAAAAAAGTTTCCAGAGCACCAGAACAGACCAGTTTTAAATTCAAGATTTATCGGTGGGATTTAAGTTCCACTAGCTGCCATAGTGGGATTTGAATCCATTTTCCTAGAGCATTAGCCTGGGGCTCTTGATAAAACTTAACCAGCCAATACATTACCACCAGCCCCAGTTGCAATCCTCTAAATAAAGATCTATTCCTGAATTTGAGAGTTATTTCTGGCCCAACTTGTGGCCTCCCTCACAGTAGAAGACATTCCTTTAGATTTACTCAAAAAAAATTGCTTCCTAACCTTAAAGACTTCTATTGGTTAATATTCAGTTCAAGAAAAAAAGACCCCAGTCTGTTCAGCCTTCTCTTGTACATATTACTTTGTACGTATTGAACTCATTCCTGAGTATTATTTATGGATACCAGAACTGTTCCCGATGAAGGGCTTTTGCCCGAAACGTCGATTTCGCTGCTCCTTGGATGCTGCCTGAACTGCTGTGCTCTTCCAGCACCACTAATCCAGAATCCCCTACTCCAAGGGTCTAACAAAGAGTGAATAGAAGGCTAACATAACCTTTTATTAAAAATTCTAACATTCTGGAAATAAACCTCAGGTTGTTGTATTCTTGCAAGATCTCAGAAAGGCATTACACCTTTAGTCCAGCCAGATGGTATCTCAATAGAGGATGCTGTATTATACTAGGTCTTCATTTTAGTCTTTGTACATTCTGTTCATCTGTTAGCATGCAAATCAGCTGCAGACTCTCTATGTAATATAATAGTAATCCAAATAAACATATAATCCAGACTGTATTACAAAGTCTTGAGGGATCATTTGTGTAATAGCTAATAAACTTTTGGATATCGGAGTCAAGATGGTGTGCTATGTCAGCTAACATATAGAAAGCCACATTATGCACGCAGTAGATTGAACTTTATTTTTAAAAATGGCATTCACTTTTAAAAAGTAGCCTTAAAAGTTATTTGTGATATGTACTCACCTTTTCTCTTAAGATATTTATCAAGCAGATTGCTGCCTCTGTTTTTGCTTTCAGAATACATCTCAAATTTACTAGGGAATATTCAACAAGCAATTGTTATCCTCCATGGTAGTATCAGGTGGAAATTGATGCCATTGCAGCAATTATCCCATCACAACTGGGGAGTTTTAAACTAGAACTAATGATAAAGTCATAGAGTCGTACAGCACGGAAACAGACCCATCACTCCAATTCATCCATGCTGACTAGATATCCTAAATTGACCTAGTCCCATTTGCCAGCATTTGGCCCAAATCCCTCTAAATCCTTCCTATTCATATACCCATCCAGATGCCTTTTAAATGTTGCAATTGTACCAGCCTCCACCACTTCCTCTGGCAGCTCATTCCATACACGCACCACCTTCTGCATGAAAATGTTGCCCCTTAGGTCCCTTTTAAATCTTTCTCCTCTCACTTTGAACTCATGCCCTCTAGTCTTGGATTCCCCTAGTCTGGAAAAAAAGACCTTGGCTATTCACCCTACCTATGCCCCTCATGATTTTATAAACCTCTATAAAGTTCACCCCTCAGTCTTTTATGTTCCAGGAAAAATAGCTCCAGCCTACTCAGCCTCTCCCTGTAGCTCAAACCCTCCAACCATGGCAACATGCTTGTAAATCTTTTCTGCACTCTTCAAGTTTCACAATGTTTTTCCTATAACACGGAGACCAGAATTGAATGAGGTATTCCAAAAGTGGCCGAGCACAGCCACAACTTGCTAACCCAATTCCTATACTCAATGCACTGACCAATAAAAACAATAAGAATACAGCATCACTACCCTGTCTGAGATTCCAACTTCAAGGAATTGTGACCTGCATCCCAAAAACTCTCTATTTGGCACCATTCACCAGGGCCTCACCATTAAGTGCATAAGTCCTGACTTGCCTTACCAAAATGCAACACTGCACGTTTATCTAAATTAAAATTCCATCTACCACTCCTCAGCCCATTAGATCAAGGTCCCATCGTACTCTGAGGTAACCTTCTTTACTCTCCACCACACCACCAATTTAGATGTCATCTGCAAACTTATGAACCATTCCTCCTTATTCACATCCAAATCATTTATATAAATGTTGAAAATTAGATTAACAGAAATTAAGTTGATATCTGTTAGTGAACACAGCAACTTGCTCAGCAGAAAGTCTCATCTGGTTCTCAAGTCCTTTAAAAAGGAAACTTACTACCATTATCCAGCCTGACTTACATGCAACTCCAAACTCTCAGCAATATGACTGATTTTGGATTATTCTGAAGTGACTCATGAACATCAATACAGTAGTTCACATCTACCACCTTCAACCCTTTCAAATGAATAAAATCAAAAATCTTTCCAGGTGGGTTGAGAGCTACCCAGTGTGTTAAAGCTATTTGTCATTGAAATGCATGAAACAGTTCACATTTTCAATAAATGTCACAAATGCAGGCCTGAACAGGAAACCTGGACAACTTTTTTTTCCCAAGGAAGAAGATTACTTACAGGGCCTCTGCATGAATTTAGCACAAATTGGAAGACACAATCAAATAATCTTGATCTCAGGAGGTTCAGCCATTCACTGAAAAAACTGTTCAGATTTTTTTTAAAAAAAAACATGGTCTGGAATTCTAAAGTAAAAGCTGTGTACTTTTGTTTGCAGCAGTCAACCAAATAGAATTCAAACATTACCAAAGTTTTGTTCATCCAAGGCAGTTGTTGAAAGTTAATTGAACTTAACACCATTCTTCATCCATAATGACAGCATGAAGTAATCCAATAAAATGAGAGTGGGATTTTATGTTGATTTAAGAGGGTTGCAGTAAATTTGTTGACTCAAATATTCTCCACTTCTACACTCAAAAGCAAGTGATTCACCTTGATAGCAGCTTTTGTTGCCAGCTACTTTAGGCAAATACCAACCTTCAAAGTAATGAGGGTAATGAATGTCCACAGCAGCCATTGGAGTGGATAAATTGATCCCAGTTCTGCCCAAGGATTAGCAAATAGCAGGAATGACAGTCAGAATGGACTTTTAAAAATGTTTTAGCCAGAATATTAAATAATCAAAGAACAAAGAAAATTTACAGCCCAGGAACAGGCCCTTCGGCCCTCCAAGTCTGTGCCAATCCAAATCCACTACCTAAACCTATCGCCCAATTCCTAAGAATCTGTATCCCTCCGCTCCCAACTACTCATGCATCTGTCCAGATGTATCTTAACTGAATCAATTGTGCCGGCCTCTACCACCTCTGCTGGCAATGCGTTACAGGCACCTACCAACCTTTGTGTAAAGTACTTTCTGTGTGCACCCCCCTTAAAAACTTTTCTCCTCTCATTATTGAATCCATCAATCTAGGGAAAAAGTTTCTCTCTAGCTACACCAGTCATGATTTTGTAGACCTCAAATCAGGTCCCTCCTCAATCTCCTTTTTTCTCATGAAAATAATCCTAACCAACTGAACCCCTCTTCACAGCTAGCACCTTCCTTACCAGGCAACATCCTCATAAACCTGCTCTGCACCCTCTCCAAAGCATCCACATCCTTTTGGTAATGAGGCGACCAGAACTGTACACAGTATTCTAAATGCATTCAAACCAAAGTCTTGTACAATTTTAACATTATCTGCCAGCTATTATACTCAACACCCCATCCAATGAGGAGAAAGTGAGGACTGCAGATGCTGGAGATCAGAGCTGAAAATGTGTTGCTGGAAAAGCGCAGGTCAGGCAGAATCCAAGGAGCAGGAGAATCGACGTTTCGGGCATGAGCCCTTCTTCGGGCTCATGCCCGAAACGTCGATTCTCCTGCTCCTTGGATGCTGCCTGACCTGCTGCACTTTTCCAGCAACACGTTTTCAACCCCATCCAATGAGGGCAAGCATTCCATATGCCTTCGTGACCACTCTATCTACTTGTGCAGGCATCTTCAGGGTACAATGGACCTGAACTCCCAGACCTCTCTGCTCCTCAACTTTTCCCAAGGCTCTTCTGTTTACGGTACAGTTCGCTCTAGAATTAGACCTTCCAAAATGCATCACCTCGCATTTGTCCGGATTGAACTCATCTGCTACTTCTCCGGCCAACTCTCCAGTCTATCTATATTCTCAGACAGTCCGCTATGTTTTCTGCCACTCCACCAATCTTAGTGTCATCTGCAAACTTACTGATCAGACCACCAATGCCCTCTTACAAGTCATTTACGTATATCACAAACAGTGGTTCCAGCACTGATCCCTGTGGAACACCACTGGTCACCTTACATTAGAGTCTCATTTAAACTTCAAACAAGACCATTTAATGCAGTACTGAAAATGAAGCCTCAAATCCTTTGGGTTTCTGTGGTTCAGCATAATTTTCTTGCATTGCCTGTTCGCTTGAAAGTATGGAACACAGAACAGAACATAGAACAGTACAGGCCCTTCGAACCTCAATGTTGCACTGATCTTTTATTCTACTCTAAGATCAGACTAACCTACATACCTACCCTTCATTTTACTGTCATCCATGTGCCTAATCAAGTATCATTTAAATGTCGCTAATGTATCTGAATCTACCACTACCACTGGCAGTGCATTCCTCACACTCAGCACTCTGTGTAAAGAGCAGACCTGTGACATCTCCTCTAAACCTTAAATTATGCCCCGTTGTGATAGGTGTTTCTGCCCTGGGAAAACATCTGACTATTCACTATCATCTATTCCTCTCATCATCTTCGACACTTCTATCAAGTCACCTCTTATCCTTCTTCACTCCAATGAGAAAAGCCCTAGCTCCCTCAACCTTTCTTTATAAGTCATACCCTCCAGCCCAGGCAGCATCCTGGTAAATTTCCTCTGCACCCTCTCTAAAGCTTCCATATCCTTCCTATAATGAAGCGACCAAAACCGAACACAATATTCCAAGTGTGGTCTAAGCAGGGCTCTATAGAGCTGCAGCAGACCCTCGCAGCTCTTAAACTCAATCCCCCAGCTAATGAAAAGTCAACACACCATACACCTTCTTAACAATCCTATCAACTAGAGTGCCAACTCTTCCAAACCATGGATCGTCAGGCACCAGCTGTACAAATGAAGTTGCCTTTCAGGGTGCTTTGTAAATCCTGAAGCATAGACATGTGGGAAGTTGCAACTTGCAGTGGGCAATTCCACTGTTACCCTGCAAGTGTCTCTGATTCAAAGTTAGAGACCTAGAACATAAAGAAGGTTACAGCACAGAAAGAGGCCATTCACCCCATTATGCCAAAAGTTATTCAGGAAACATCAGACAGATAAAAAGCTAATCTAAAACATCAACTATACACATTACGGCCCACCTTCATCACTGAAGCATACCAAGTCCCCTCTTACAAACATGCCCTGACTACCCTCCTCAGGTAGTCGATCACTCCCCTTTAAAACCTTATCGTACCACAGTTAGTGCCATAGCTGTGTCCAGTCTTCCCTTGACTCTGTGCCGTTTGAGTTCCTCCAGCAGCACTGCATTGCCAATTTCTATGAAAGCCTAGATTGGAAGGGCCAGAAGAAATTCAAAGCAAGATCCAGGCAAACTTGTCTAATACAGTCACCCTCTACATTTCAGAATGGAAGGAACATCAGGTTTTATCTTCAGGCTGTATGGAGTTACATTAGTGCAGTATCACAGTAGTTAATGGTCTGTCAACAATTATTAGCTTGGCTCACAACTGGAGGGCAGCCAATTAACAGTAAATGTTCAAGAGCTTGCAATCCCTCAAAGCCATCTTTCAAACAAAAGTCAGTGTTCAAAGAAGTGGGGACAATTTCCTTAACTTTCCTTGACCCATCAAGGCCACACACAGCTCAATATGGCAAACTAGACATCTTCGATGGCTTTAGGGATAGATGATTGGTAGTACAAACTCAAAAGGCCAAAGAGCCTCTTCAGTACTGTATGACAAACAGGCTCCTTTCTTTTGATTACATAAAAATCATCAACTCATGGTCTACTAAAGCCACTAATGTTATCTGATCACACACACCACTGTAGTGTAATGGCTGAACCTTCACTTCAGGAGATTTCTGTGTTCACCAAGCATTTCTGATTATTTCAGTCTTTGACTGAATCATGGTGCTTGGCCCCTTGAGAGATTCATCTTAAGGAGTCCTTTGAGGGGGAATAAAAGATGAAATACAACCCGAATGTTTAGAGTTCAACTTTTTGACAATCACTAACATTGCCCGAACTTATCAAATAACAGAAAGAATAACAAAGTTAGGGTCCACATCTGTTTAATGCAAAATTGACAATCAAGTCTTAAGTAGCCCGCCAGATAACAGTAGTAACAAACGTGTACCTCTGCAACCACATCCCAACCCCACTGAAGCTGACAAGTGTAAATATTACAAAAATTCTGGCAGTTATTGTACAGTACATTGTATATTTGTGCACACAGAAAAAAATTAACACTGTAATCAATCTTAAGAAAATCCTGGTGCACAAAAAAGTTCAAACTTTATAATTGATCACTGTATTGCAGACAGGACAATGTCTCACTTCCAACTATGATAAATGTTTTGCTGCATTAAAAAAATTGAATTAATAAGCACTACGACATTCTCAACTGCGATCCTTCTTTTTCCAGAGTTGTGTTTTCTTGCTACGAATTCCCATTCCAGCCAAGTTTTAAAAAACTTAAACCAGAGTTAGGTATGCCTGTTGCAACATAAATTGCGATGCAGAGCTGAATTCCTGCATTCCGCAATGCTGCCCATCTTCTGTCTTTCCAGGGTTGCACTAATTGGAGCCACGTTACTTCCAAGATGATGGGACAAAATAAGAATTCTAAACAATGAGGTGGTCTCCAGGTCCTGAAGCACTTCCTCAGAATGTGTGTTGCAAGTGTAATTTTCTCTTTCAGTACTTGACTTCATTCAAGAGCTAAACAAAAATATGCAAAAGGAATCTGTTTTTCTCGTGGCTCTATTTAACTATAGCATATTCTAGACATTAAAATTCTGAGACTGGCAAATAATAACTGCAAACGTTTTGCTTTTACATAAGAATTCAAAGAAAATCACACGCCAATTTCAGCTGATGCTTTTAAAGAATAAAATGGCTTTAGAAGTGGAAATCTTGTCACTGCATGATCCTGTGATCAACAAAAGCCCAGTTAATGTCTTTCAGTGAATGCTGCTGTCAGATTTCTGATCATGCCTCATTTTTTCATTCTTCACCATGTAGATAAAATAGGCTAGAGTTTCCTTTTCGTTGACTGGAATGGTCCTAAAATGACGACTGATTGTCTAGGGGAGAAAAAGATGATATTTATTATTTTAAAAATTAGGACATATTTTCCATTTTCATTGAAAGTGTGTTACATTTCAAGCAGGTACTTTCCCCTGCAGCTTATGGAACCCAGTACAGTATAGATGATCTTTCTGCCCCATTTGCATAACCATATCCACCTGCACAAGGTATTGAGATTATAACTATCACATACACAGTTAATACTCTTCGTTTAAATCATCAACAAATGCACAGAAGATAACAAGAACCACACCAGGATTGCTGTGTTATCTGCAGTTTGAAAAAAAAACCAAGACAGATTATAAAGGGTAACTGAAAAAGTAAAAATCTTACTATGAAGAATGAAATATTTAAACCCAAATTTCAATAGAACAATGGGAGAACTGCCCAAAGACTGTTCAGTCATTTTGAGATTGCGAGTGATCCTTGTTGATATGCACAACAACTCAGCTCTCCAGAAATTGGATTCCCATCAGAGGGAAAACATTTCATGCAAGACTGGCCTCCCAGCAGCACAAGAGGTTGCAAAACATTCAGGGAATTACAATATCAGTCATGTTTCACTATTCCTTGAGGAATCAAAGGTTTCATTCAAAAGGGATTGGGGAGGCTCTGGAAAGCAGAATTACTACACAGAAGCAGGTTACAAAATCAAATCACTAGCAAGACTTAGCAACTGGTAAACGAACTTGGACAAATCCCTCAACTACAATGAATTGCCAACAGCAGGAAAACGAGGAACAAAGAAGCTGATTACTTTGCATTGAAAGGATAGGTCATAAAAATTCTACTGATCTGCACTCCTTGATTAGCTAAATCAAGTCACATAGGTATTGTAAAGCACACAAAATAATGCCAAATTCACCATGTTATGCTGCAGCAGAAACTAATAAACTTTCAAATTTGAATCTTGGAACATGTTAAAATTGCTCATAATATAGTCAGAGATGTACAGCATGGAAACAGACCCTTCGGTCCAACCCATCCATGCCGACCAGATATCCCAGCCCAATCTAATCCCCACCTGCCAGCACCCGGCCCATATCCCTCCAAACCCTTCCTATTCAAATACCCATCCAAATGCCTCTTAAATGTTGCAATTGTACCAGCCTCCACCACTTCCTCTGGCAGCTCATTCCATACACCTACCACCCTCTGTGAGAAAAAGTTACCTCTTAGGTCTCTTTTATATCTTTCCCCTCTCACCCTAAACCTCTGCCCTCTTGGACTCCCTGACCCCAGGGAAAAGACTTTGTCTATTTATCCTATCCATGCCCCTCAATTTTGTAAACCTCTACAAGGTCACCCCTCAGCCTCTGACGCTCCAGGGAAAACAGCCCCAAGCCTGTTCAGCCACTCCCTGTAGCTCAAATCCTCCAACCTTGGCAACATCCTTGTAAAATGTTTTCTGAACCCTTTCAAGTTTCACAACATCTTTCAGATAGGAAGGAGACCAGAATTGCATGCAATATTCCAACAGTGGCCTAACCAATGTCCTGTACAGCCGCAACATGACATCCCAACTCCTGTACTCAATACTCTGACCAATAAAGGAAAGCATACCAAACCCCTTCTTCACTTTTCCTATCTACCTGCGACTTCACTTTCAAGGGGCTATGAACCTGCACTCCAAGGTCTCTTTGTTCAGCAACACTCCCTAGGACCTTACCATGAAGTCCTGCTAAGATTTGCTTTCCCAAAAGTACAGCACCTCACATTTATCTGAATTAAACTCCATCTGCCACTTCTCAGTCCATTGGCCCATCTGGTCCAGATCCTGATGTAATCTGAGGTAACCCTCTTCACTGTCCACTACACCTCCAATTTTGTTGTCATCTGAACGCCTTACTGAAGTCCATATAGATCACATCTACTGCTCTGCCCTCATCAATCTTCTTTGTTACTTCTTCAAAAAAACTCAATCAAGTTTGTGAGACATGATTTACCACGCACAAAGCCACGTTGACTATCCCGAATCAGTCCTTGCCTTTTCAAATACATGTACATACTTTCCCTCAGGATTCCCTCCAACAACTTGCCCACCACTGAGGTCAGGCTCACCGGTCTATAGTTCCCTGGCTTGTCTTTACCACCCTTCTTAAACAGTGGCACCACATTTGCCAACCTCCCGTCTTCCGGCACCTCACCTGGGACTATCGATGATACAAATATCTCAGCAAGAGGCCCAGCAATCACTTCTCTAGCTTCCCACAGAGTTCTCAGGTACACCTAATCACCTCTTGGGGATTCATCCACCTTTAACCGTTTCAAGATATGCAGCACTTCCTCCTCCGTAATCTAGACATTTTGCATGATGTCACCATCTATTTCCCTACAGTCTATATCTTCCATACCCTTTTCCACAGTAAATACTGATGCAAAATATTCATTTAGTATCTCCCCCATTTTCTGTGGCTCCACACAAAGACCGCCTTGCTGATCTTGATTCCTGAAGAAGGGCCTGTGCCCGAAACGTCGAATCTCCTGTTCCCTGGATGCTGCCTGACCTGCTGTGCTGTTCCAGCAATAAAGTTTCAACAATCCTATTCTCTCCCTAGTTACCCTTTTGTCCTTAACATATTTGTAAAATCCCTTTGGATTCTTCTCAATTGTATTTGCCAAAGCTATGTCCCCGTTTTGCCCTCCTGATTTCCCTCGTAAGTATACTCCTACTTTCTTTATACTCTAAGGATTCACTCGATCTATCCTGTCTGTACCTGACATATGCTTCCTTCTTTTTCTTAAGCAAACCCTCAATTTCTTTAGTCATCCAGCATTCCCTATACCTACCAGCCTTCCCTTTCACCCTAACAGGAATATACTTACTCTGGATTCTTATCTCATTTCTGAAGGCTTCCCATTTTCCAGCCGTCCCTTTACCTGTGAACATCTGCCTCCAATCAGCTTTCGAAAGTTCTTGCCTAATACTATCAAAATTGGCCTTTCTCCAATTTAAAACTTCAATAATGCTGATCTTGAGGACATCAAAGCTAATCTCAGCAATTCAATGCAAGGGTGGGGGAAGAACATCAGTACACAGTACATGTAATTGCTGGCCAGGATCCCCAGGTAATAACATGTGTGGACATCAACTGAGGATAGAACTCTTCAATCCAGACTGTGTCCAAATCTCACCCAGGCACATTAAAATAATCTGGTATCACGGGTCCGAAAGGGTTAATGCTTGACTCAGTGCTGGGCCAGTATTTACTGCCATCCATAGATGCTGTCAAGAAGGTGGCAGAGAGTTGTGTTCTTGAACTACTGCAGTTCCCTTGTGCTGTAGATGGACTCAACACCATTGGGGAGGGAATTTCAGTACTTTGACACTGAAGGAATGGCGATATATTTCCAAGTCATGATGCTGATCGGCTTGGATGGGCACTTGCACATGGTGGTCTTCCATGTACCTGTTGCTCTTGATCTGCCAGATGGAAGTGGCCACTGGTTTGGAAGATGCTGTCTAAGCAAGTCAGATGAATTTCTGCAGTACACTGTATACACACTGCTGCTACTGAGCTTTGGTGGTGGTGGAAGTAGTGGATGTTTGCGAATGTGGTGCCAATCAAATGGACTGCTTTATCCTGGATAGTGTCAAGCTTCCTTGAGTGCTGTTGGAGTGGCACTCATCCAGACAACTGGAGAGTGAGTATTACATCCACACTCCTGACTTGAGCCTTGTAGATAGTGGACAAGCTTTGGTGAGTTACTCACTGCAAGATTTTCAGGCTCTGACCTGTTCGTGTAGCCACACTGTTCATGTGGAAAATTCAACTCAGTTTCTGGTCAGTGTTAACCACAGCATGATGGCAGTGTGGTATTCAATGACGGTAATGCCATTGAATATCAAGGAGCAAAGGTTAGATTGTCTGTTATTGGAGATGGTCATTGCCTGACACTTTTGGCATGAATATTACATTCCACTTTTCAGTCCTAGTGTTCCTAAAAAAAATCTCTGCAGTAATAGATGTTGTACTCATGTAGTCTGTAAATAATTGCAGTCATACAATATGCTGTTTCTTGAACAAGACTTTTAGTCAGATGAGAACAGTACATACCCTTATCTATAATAGATCACTTTGGGCATGAAAGAATTCACAACTTCCTGAATGCAACCTGGTGACAAGAGAGGAACACTTTCCACAACGTCATGACCAGTGGTGATCAGCACCATTTCCAAATGGTGCCAAGTAAGAGAAATTAGAATCTGGGACTTCAGGAAAAAAAGCATGTTGGTGACAGAGAAGACTTCAGGAGAAGGAGATGTCACAAATTTTGTGACAACACTCAACAAAGGAGAATACTTCAGAGGACACTACAGAAAGTGCTCAGGAGCAAAGGAAATAAGCAATTCCCAAGGCAGAGGTACAGGCCAAATCACGAGGTGGCCTGTTGAAGCAGTCCTAAGCCCACGTTGAATTAGTGAGCCAACAGCTGCACGAGTCAAAACATGGAAATCCCTTACACAAACAGGGAAGCCTTAAACAGCAACAGTAACTCATGTCAAAATTGCACCAACTTAAAATCTGCAGCTCCTATTGGGGTTCAGTGGCGCAGTGCACAAATACACTGAGGCAGGGCAGGAAAAACAAAACAAAGGATCATGAGAGAATATTCATACATTCCAAGAATGAGAGTCAGCAAAAATCTCTAGCCATGTATATGAAACACACTGGGCAATTGAAAGATGGTCACTATTCTAATTGAACAGAATTATTTTCAGGAAACAAGAAAGCAACAAGAGTCTTAACAAGGTTCTGAAGCAAGGGAGAAACTTTACAAGACGAAGGATGGCAAGATTCCCGTTACTGCAGAATGAAAATCTTAAAGGAACATAAAATACCTAATCATGTTAGGAAACTGTGGTATCAGAAATAGTATTACCAGCAAGATTTATCTTCAGAAATGGGCTAAATAAAAATCAAAACTTGATACCAAAAAAAAATTCTTGAACAGCTCCCAAATTAGACAGTTAAACAGAAGCTTAAAGTATCAATACAATTTGTTACATAATTAGATGTATAGCAGATGATGTTATTGGTTGAACTTGAGAACATAAATACGAGTAGGAGTAAGCCATATGGTACCTCATCAAGTAGGCCTGTCATGTCATTCATCAAGACCTTAACTGATGTAGCTCAGGCCTCAATTCTTTTGACATACCAGCTCTCATAGTTCTCAACTCCCCTGATACTTCAATAATCTTAACTCCTCTTTAAATACTTTCAGAGATCCAAACTCCAGCTCGATCAGTAGAGAACTGCAGACATTCACCACTCCTTGGGAGAAGACATTTCTTCACATCTGAGTTTTAATTGACTGTCTGCTTATTCTATAAGTATGGCCTCTAAGCAAGATTACCCCACAAATTGGAATATCATCTTAATGTTGATCCTATCAACTCCCCCCCGCCCCGCCACGTTGTCTACGTTTCAGTGAGATCATCTCTCGTTCTTCTAAACTCAAATGAATAAAGGCTTAACCTATTCTTGTTAAGTCAAGCCCCTTCACCCCAAGGGGCAGTCTAGTGAATCGATTTTGAACTGCCTCCAATGCCAGTATATCCTTTCTCAACCAAAACTGTGTGCACAACTCCAGGGGCAGGTGAATCTACACCCTGTGCAATGTTAACAAAGACTTCCTTACTTTTAAATTCCAATATTTAAATCTTAATTGCTTGCTGAACCTGCATGCAAACTATGCTCTATGCACACAAAAAAATCAGATACCTCTGTGCTGTGCTTTTTTCAAAGTCTCTATTTAAATAATATCCTGCCTTTGATTCTTCTGACCAAATCTCTGACTTTCCTATATTTCTGTGGCAAGTTTTTTGCCAACTCCCTCCCCATACCCCTTTGCAGCTTTCTTACATCAGAACATGCACTCCCACCTACTTTTGTATTCTCATACATTACATTACGCCCCCTCCTCAAAGTTATTAATACAGATAGCAATTGAGGCCCAAGAACTGGCACTCCACTAGATAAGTCTTTCCAACCTGAAAAAGATCCACTGATGACAATTTTTCTGAATCTAGAATCCATGTTAATATATTAACCCCAATATTATGAGCAACATTACATCAGCTCCTAACTGTTGTAGCCTTTTAAGTGGCACCTTATCAGGCGTCTTATGCAAATTTACTTGTTACATCCCCAAAGAATTCTTGTAAATTTGTCAAACCTGACTTCCCTTTTACAAAACCATTTTGACTGACTCCATTAAGCTTTTCTAAACACTATTTCTTCCTTAACACGAACTCTAGCATTTTTCCAATGAAGATGTTAGGCCAACTAGCGTAGTTTCCTACTTTGTTTCGCTTCTTCTTCAACAGTGGCGCCACATTAGCAGTTTTCCAATCTGCTGTAACCCTCCAACAATCCAGTGAGTTCCGGAATACTTTGACCCACGCTTGCACTATTTCACAGCCACTTCCTTTAAAACCTTTGGATGCAGGCCATTAAGACCTGGCAACTCGCCTGCCTTCAGTCACATTAGCTCGCCAATTATTTTGTCCCTCGTGATAGCAACTGTTACAAGATCTTTTCTCCCATAAAACCTTGCTAATCTCTTGTCTTTGGGATGTATAAAGTGTCTTCTACCATGAAAATCGACAATATATTTGTTTAAATTAACTGCCGTTGCCCTGCTCCCTGTTATTAATTCCACAGTTGCATTATCCAAGTGTCCCACACTTAATTTAGCAATCTTTTTCTTCACATAGTCAGAATTTCTTGCTGCTTGTTTCATTATTCCTTGTCAGTTTACTTTCATAATCAAAACCAAAGAACCTCAGATGTTAGAAATCAGAAACAGCAGCAGAAATTGCTAGAAAAGCTCAGCAGGTCTGGCAGCACATATGAAGAGAAATCAGAGTTAACGCTTCAGGTCCAGTGACCCTTTGTTGGAAATGCACCCGAAGCGTTAACTCTAATTTCTCTTCACAGATGCTGCCAGACCTGCTGAGTTTTCCAGAAATTTCTGTTTTTACTTTCATTATCAATTTCCTCGCTCATTATTGGCATTTTAAGTCAGCCACTGCTGTGTTCACAAAAGATTTCCAATCCAAATAGCCCTTTTGTCTGCTACTTCTGTATTCCTATGCAAAATACAGGATCTCTTGGTTAGTTAAATTGGAATAAAAACAAAGTCTTGCATCATAAGTGAGACGAAAAACTGACTATAGTGGTTTGGATGAAATAATTTCCACAAGTGTCCAAACTAGAGAATCCAGATTCCTAGTGGCAAAGTTTTTCATGAAGATCAAACTAAGCAGCAACTGAATGGACTACACCACTGAAAAGGATGCAAAGTGATAGACAACGAAAGATTCCGCTACAGAATTGAGCCAGATTGCCACACTGCATAAAGTCTGTCAGTCACTGAAGCGACTGGAAAAGGTAAAGATTGAGCAAAATACCCAACCTCGTAACCTCCCAAATAAAGAACCCCAACAAAATAAAAGGCCATTACATCAGTCAGTAACAATTCTGCAGCTATCAAAATTGAGGAAGTGAAAAAAATGGTTTCAATCACTTCTGGAGCGCAAAGTTGAAAGCCCAGAATATTGAAAAAATTGAGGATGTGAAAGCTGAACATAGGAAGTTAGGAGGCAAGTTAAAATGCAGGCCCTCAAAATGGAGTAATCTCAGGATTACTCCCAGTGCCATGTGTTGGCAACAGCAGGAATAAGAGGATCGATCAAATGAATGCATAGCTGGAGAAATGGTGTACCAGAGAGGGGCTTAGCTTCTTGAGGCATTGGCATAGTTTCTGGGAAAGGTGGGACCTGTATAAGCTGGACGAGTTGCACCTAGATGGAACAAATACCCTTGGGGAGGCTTTTGGTAAGGTTTTAAACTAATATGGCAGGAGAATGGGAACCAAAAATTACACTTTGATGGGTCAGATTCAGATGAGGAAACAGAAGATAGAATTAGTTAGTGATGTCGTCAGCAATCTGGAAAGTCAAAAGAAACAAGGGTTAAAAAGCGCCCAAAGGAAATCAAGAGAGTTGAGCTGTTTATATTTCGATGCAAGGAGTATTACAAATAAGGCAGGTGAACTAAGGGCACAAAGAGACTGTTGGAATGGTGTCATTGCTATAATGGCTAAAGGAGGGCAGAATTGGCAACTCAATATCCCTGGATATGCAGTTTTCAGGCACGATAGAGGTGGTGACAAAAAGAAAGAGCAGGGGTGGCAGTATTGGTTACAGTTGTGAAAGGAATGATATACTAAATGGATTAACAAATGAGGCTTTTATGAGTTGAGCTTAGGACTTAAAAACAAAAGTGTGGGCAATCACACTTACAAGACAAACTACAGACAACTCCCTCCCCCCAGCCCCCCCCCCCCAACCAAATAGGAAGAGGAAGATAGAACATATACATCAACAGATTTCTGTCTATAGGAATAAGAGAGCAATAACAGGAGGAGAGGACTTCAACTATTCCAATAGCAATTGGGTTTCAAACAAAGTAAGGGACATGAGGGTGAAAAACTCATACACTGTATTCAAGAATTTTGTTTAAACATTAGGTGACAAGCCCATTGAGAGGAGATGCAATTCTGGATTTAGTTTTGGGAAATGAAGATAGGCAAATGGGTAAACTGATAGTGGGTTACCATTTGGGGAGAGTGACTACAACTTGGTTAGATGTCGTATTATTATGGAAAAAAGGACAGAGGTAAATCAGGAGTAAAAAAGTTTTAACTTGGGGAGAAGAAAATTTTACAAAACTGAGAAGTGACGTGGCTGAGGTGGACTGGTCAGCGCTGCTCAAGGATAAATCAGTAGGAAACCAGTGGGAGGCACCAAAAAGTGAGATCCTTAGGGGAAAAGGCAAGTGTGCCCCCTCCAAAAATAAGAATGGTATTGCCAAATCTATGCCCTCATAGTTCTCTCGAAAAATACAAGGAAAGATTAAACAGATTCTGGGTAATTCAAGATGGAGGAAGGGAAAAGAATGTGGATCTAAGTGCTACGCCTTTTTTTTAGGTATTTTAGGTGTTGGAGGTGATTTCCTCGAATTCCAGGAGCAGCAATTACTGTTTTATATGATGTTGCACTGTTTTGGAACTTTGAGGAAAAAAGTATCAAAACAACTGTACTTTTAAAAAAAGCAGGACAAGAGACAAAGGCCGCGAACACATGGTCACAGAAAGAAACCTATACTGCTGTCTGACACTGCAAATCTGCACAGTTACTGTCTTTGCTGTTTGAGTTCAAATATCTCTGGACATCAGAGTGAGACTAGGAAAAAATGTTAACAACAACAAAATTCATAGCTGACCTTGGAGGAACCTGTGAGGAAGAGTTCACAGCACAGGACCAGATAAATGCATAATTTTTGAGTGTAACCTTGCAGTAAATCTACAATAGTGAGTAGAATAGGTTCTTTCTTGATGTGATCTGTCTGTTGATTAAATCTTAAAAATATAAACCATAGTACTCAGTTAGCCTGGAGCAGTTTTTTTTAGAACAATAAGACAGTGCTATTTTCAGGGTCTACAGATTGTGAAGGAGCAAAGGTAGCCTTTAGTACAGTGATGTACTCTTCCTGTCGGATGTGGGAGTTCAGAGAGAGTTTGAATGTTACCGATTATTATGTCTGCAGGAAGTGTCTTTGGTTGCAAATCCTACCAGATTGTTGGAGCGGCAGTTAGAAGCAATGAGGAATATACAGGAGCTGGGAGTGTGATGGATGGCAGATAGGAAGAGGGAAAAGCTGCAGATAGTCAAGTCAATGGGTTAACTCTACGAGAGGGAGGCAGGCAGGCAGAGTAGGAATCTCCTGTGACTATCCCCATCTCAAACAAGTATACAATCTTGTAGGGGAAAATGTAGGGGATGATGGACTCTCAGGAGAATGTAACATGAACAAGTTTCTGGTACTGAGAATGGCTCTAATGTAGTGAGGGGTAATCGGTTGTGATAGGGGACTCTAGTCAGAGGCACAGACAGATGTTTCTGCGGCTGGAAGCAAGAAATCAGAATGATGTGTTGCCTCCCTGGTGCCAGGCTCAAGGATATCTCTGAGAGGGTGCAGAATGTTCTCAAAGGGGAAAGGGACCAGCAGGAAGTCAAAGGAAGTGGTAGAGGCTGATACAATTACAACATTTAAAAGGCATCCGGATGGGTACATGAATAGGAAGGGTTTAGACGGACAAGGGCCAAATGCTGGCAAATGGGACTAGATTAAGTTGGGATATCTGGTTGACATGGACGAGGTGGACTGAAGGGTCTGCTTCAGTGCTGTACATCTCTATGACTCTGACAAAACAAAAGCTTATGTTAGTCACAAACAACAACACTGCAGATCGCCTAGAGGAGTACAGGGATCAAGTATAAAGAAAAGGAAATCAAACAGAGGGCGTGAAAACAAATTAGCAAGATAAAGGAAACCCCAAGGATATAGCAAACATTTTAAATGAGGTTTTTGACTCTATTCATAATGGAAAGGGATGATTTGGATATAGTAATCTGAGAAAACCAGTGTGAAATACTGGACAAAATAATCAAACAATATAATTATAGACCAAAATAATCATGAAGTTAGAGGAGTTGAATCCTTGAAAGTGGATGGATTGTTCGAGGATTTTGAAAGAGTTCAGGGACAAAATAGTAGATATTCTGAGGATTATTTTCCCTTCTTCACTAGACTGACATGAGGTGTCAGAAGACTAGAGGACTGTAAACGTGGGTCCATTGTTTAAAAAGGTACAAAAGAAATGCTAAACAATTAAAGGACAGTTGGTCTTACTTCGGTGGTGAATAATGTTTGGAATCAATACTGAGAGATCGTATAAACTGTTACTGAGAAAGGCATGGACTGGTCAGGGGTAGTAAGCATGGCTTTACAAATTTTACTGAATTCTTTAAGTGACAAGGAAGACATGGCAGACTGGTCAAAAACGTAAAAGCCTACGGGATACAGGGTGGTGTGTCAAATTGGACCTAAAGTTGGCTTAGTAATAGGAAAGAAAGGGTAATAGTGATGTCTGCTCGTGTAAATGGAAAGCTGCTTCAAGTGGTCTTCCTCAAGGCTCAGTTTTGGGACACCCGCTATTTGATTTATACATTAATAATTTGGACTTGAACAGGTGGGACATAATTGGGAAATTTGCAGATTACACAAAAATTGGCCACGTTGTGCATAGTGCAAAGGATAACTGTGGACTCCAAAATGATATAGATGGATGGACGAGTGGACAAGAAAGTGGCAGGTGAAGTTCAATTCTGATAATTGCAAGGTAATGCATGTAAGGAATGTACTGACCGGGGTTGGGTGTGTGGGGGGGGGGGGGGGGGTGGGGCGGGGAGGTGAAATATTGCGACTACAAGATCAGGTCAGAACTGGTAGGAAATCTGTAGTGAATAACTTGCATCCTGTCTTCCATCTACACAGCACAAGTTGGGAGTATAATGGAAAGCTCTCCACTTACCTGGAACAGTGTAGCTTAATACCAGTCAGAACAAAGCAACCCACTCAACAGACACCCCATCCACTACCTTTAACATTCATTCCCTGATGCACGTCAGCAACAGTGCATATCATCTCTAAGATGCACTTGAGCAACTCACTCAAGTTCCTTCAACTGCAAATTCTACAACTTGGAAGGCAGCTGATATGTGATATAACATTATCACCTGCAAGTTGTTTCCCCCAAAGTCACACATCATAAGAACCTGGAATCATACCACCACAGATTTCTCATCAGTAGATCAAAATCCTCACTCCCCCTTTCCAACAGCAGGTAGATCTATACCAGGCACACTGTGGTAGATCAAGGTGGTGAACCACCACCTTAAATGCAATTGGGGAATGCTACAAATTGTGAACTCAGTAGCAAAACCAATATCTATGAATTGAATTAATTCAAATCACTACCATAGCAGTTTACATGTATTCAAAGAAATCCAAGGAAATGAAGTGTTGAACATTTCCAGTAGAGACTCTCTATCCAATCCATTTGCTTTTGTAGTGCTGCTTACCCAGTGATTAAAATGTTCAGTTTTCAGTGAGTCTTGACACTGATGAGATGGTGGACCCAAAACATTGCCCTAGGCTCCACTCTTGAAGGATCCACTAAAGATAGTTCCCCAAGTATAATGTGACATCTTTTATATTTTTAAAAAACATAATTTTAAGTTATAATATATCAATTTGGGAATTTATTCATTTTAAAGCACCATATTCCTAATATGCAGGTACAAAGAAGTTTTAATTTCTTCCCTGCTACAGAAGCCTGAAAGAACCTTATTCATTTTAACATTGAGTGGTATAGAAATCAATGCTTCACATTAAGTCGTTTCAAGTGATTTTCAGGAACGCAAACATAATTTTAAGTGAGGATTCCTGCACATCAAACAGGGTCAATGTCAGAGAGCTTCCACAAACTACAACAAGCAATGTATGACTAAAACTATAGCAAAATCTCCTGATTGAAGCAGGATTAGTTCTCCAGCAAAAAGCAGTCGCTGGAGGATAATTACACAATACAAAACCACAGACATCAGAGCAAACCAGTAACTTAGAGCAAGGGAATCTCCAGGGATGATGGCAGTGCAATTACCCATTGATATCTATTCTCACTGGTACTTGTATTGTCATCATGTACAGTGCCTTAAATACTTCCTGCTAAGTGTGCCATACTAAAATGTAATAGTTTAAAACACATTAGTAACTTGGGCAAAAAGAAATGTTGCAAACTTTTCAATGTAGGATCCTATTCACAATTCAGCAACTTAATTTGGCAAAATAATTTTAAAGTGTCACACACTCCACAGTCAGCTTATTTTGTGACAATAGTTAAACAACAGCAAATAAATACGCTGAAATGAAAAGACCAGAGAATGTATAATACCTCAGCTAGCTGAGCTTTATTTAGTCCAGGTCTGGTCTGTAGTTTGAAGTGTCTCTTATAACGCCTCAGCGTGTTTACTTGCAATTGAAACAAATCAACCTAAACAAAAAAAAGAAAAAAAAGGTTTGAGTATTTTTTGGGTAAATCAAGTTGACAGCCACAAAACAAAGTTAGAAATAATCTCAAAAAGATAGAAATGATGATTGACAATATGAGTAGAGGATTATTTCAGGAAACAAGGATTGAAAAAAGGAAAAGCTATACGCAAGACTTCTGTACCCTAATAACAAACATCTACAGGTCTGTACCAAATTGCAGGCTGTGAGATTGCTCATTCCAACTATGATACATTGTCTTCGATAGTTAAGTGGCACAAACTAAAATTGGGAGCATACAAAACAACAGTTTAAAATGATACTACAAAATCCACAGAATTACAGAAATGGTACAAAATAAAATATTTATGGTGTTGTAAATTTGAAACCAAGTTGTATGGCTATAGGCAAAGAGTGAGGGAGCATTGCTCTTTTAAAAAAAAAATCACAAACAATTGGTTTCGGCTTCTGCTGTATGCTTCTACACTTCTGCACAAGATGAATGTTCTCAGAGCCACATCCTTGCCTCACCCTCAATTATCTTCATCCAAAAGTAGCCACTTTCTTTTCAAAGTTTGGACAGGACAGTACCTGTTTTCTGACTGGAGTATAACAGGCTGGAGACAAGACATCGGCACCAAGACATCTACATAAAAGTATGAGTAGGAGTAGGCCATTCGAACACTTCAGGCGAAAGTGAGGACTGCAGATACTGGAGATCAGAGTCACAAGTGTGGTGCTGGAAAAGCACAGCAAGTTAGGCAGCATCAGAGAAGCAGGAAAATTGATGTTTTGGGCCGAAGATGAAAGGCTTTTGCCAGAAACGCCTATTTTCCTGCTTCTCTGATGCTGCATGAACTGCTGTCCATTCGAAGACTTCAGCATGCTCAGACATTCAATAAGATTGTGGCTGAGCCCACTTATCCTGATAAACTTTCATACCATTTCTTCACCAGAATCTATCCACCTCTACCTCACAAAGTATTTTAGGACTGCTTCCATCATTTTTCAAGAAGAGTCTAAAAGATTGTCAACCTTCAAAGAAAAAAAAATTGCTTCATCCGTTAAGTAGGCAACCCCGATTTTGACAAAGTTCCCACAAGAACAAACAGCCTCTGTACATCAATCACCTCCAGAACTACTAAACTTTAGTAGCTGTAAGCTTAGTCTGTCTGACCTTTCTACATAACACAACTTGTTAATTCCAGGTATTGGACTGGTAAACCTCTGAACTGCTTCAAACACATTTACATCCTTCCTCAAATAAAATGAACTATACAACACTACTATTCCAGATGTGGGCCTTAACTGCCTTCCATAGCTGAGGCAAAGCTTCTTGACTGTTGTATTCTTTTCCCTCATAACAGGTTATAACATTCAAATCAGTTTTCATAACTACTTCCTGTATCTGCATACTAATCTTTTGTGATTCATGCACTACGCCAAGATCCTTTTGTACCGCAAAGTTCAGCACTCTCCCATTTGATAATTTTTTTTTCAGAAAGGATAACTTCACATTTTCCCATACTATATGTCATCTGCCCAGATCATTGCTCACTCACTTACACTATCTATATTCCCCTTCCCTTGCCTCTATGTCCTCTTCTCAACTTACTTGCCTCGCCAGCTTTGTCATCAACTTTGGTAATTAACCTGACAATCCATCCCTTCATCGATGTAATTTATCTAGATTGTAAACAAATTCCAGCACCAATCCTTGTAGAACACCACTCATTACATCTTACCACCCTGAGGAAGACCCATTTATGCTTACTCTCTGCTTTCTGTTAGTCAGCCAGTCTTTAATCCAACTCGTAAAAGACACTTATTATACCTCAGGTACTATGTGCAGTTCTGGGCACCACTTTACAGGAAGAACGAGAAAGCACGAGAGAGTGCAGAAGCGGGTAACTAGAGTGGTTTCAGGTGGGAAACTTGTTATGAAGATAGATTGAAGGAGCTGGGAATGTTCTCCTTGGAGTGCAGATAGCTTAAAGGCTTTCAAAAACAGATTTTCAAAGTCATGAGCAGGCTGGATAGAGATGAATGGGGGCAACTGTTTTCACTCAAAAGGAACAGGCAGCACAGAACTAAAATAATCTGCAAAAGATGCAAAGGTGAAGTGAGGAAACACTTTCACTCAACAGATAAGTAGGCATGGAATGCACTGCCTGGAAGTGCTGAGGAGGCTTGTTCAAATGAAATAGTCAAGAGCTCATTGGATGATTACGTGGATAAAAATAAACATACAAGGGCACAGGGATAAAGCAGGACATTGGCACCAGTTTTTAATGCTCATTTAATAGGCCAGTGCAGCACAAGAGGTTGAATGGTCTCCTTCTAGACTGTAATCTTTGTGATTCTTTAATCTACTAATCACTGATAAAAGTTCTCCATCAAAGATTATTGTGGAATAAAAAAAAACTTGTATAATATCTTCTGGAAATCCAAATAAAGTACATCTACTGATCTCCCTTCATGGTCGGCATATGTTACTTCTACAAAGTCATCAGTAGATCAGCAAAACGTTTTGCTTTCACAAAAACCATCTTGGATCTGCCTAATTACTTTTACCTCAGTGCCCGGCTTTAACAATATTTTCTAATATTTCCAGCCACCAGAAATGGAAAACTGGAATAATTATTTTTGACTTTTTGGAATACCAAGCATCAGAGTAACGATATAACCCAGGAACACCAAGCTAATTTCAGTGAAAAGGAACAATTCCATTCATAATGTTAAACTACAAATTCTTCTACCTCGGGTAACTGGGTCATGATTTTAGTTAATGACCAGATCTGGAGTGCTACACAATTATCACAAGAAAGGAAGATTTTGTATTTATAACGTAGCTTTCACTCACTTGGAATTTAACAGAATAGTTCCAAGGTACACTCCCTGCTCTAATTTAGGAAAATGTGGCCAATTCGTGCACACCATTGCACCACAAACAGCAACAATCATTTACTTTTGAAGTCAGGATAAATATTGACCGGGACAGAGAAAAACCCGTAAGATAATAACAGCCATAGAATCTTTCAACTTTTATCTTCTGGGGCTTACAAGGCCTCAGTTTAGAATCTCACCTTAAAACAAGTATTAAAAAGTGCAACATTCATTCAGTCCTGCACTGAAGTATTGACCTAGACTTCATACCCAGTTCTAGGGAGTAACACTTGAACTCTCAGTGTCAACTCAAGCAAAGTGCTTTGTCTGATAACCCCTTAGCTAAACCAAATCATATCACTATTCTACCTGATTTTGACAGCAGTTATTCAAAGTTCCAAATATTTAACTCTCCTCAAACAATAAACTTAATGTATTAACAAATACAGATTTGACTCAACAGTAACTCTTCCCCAACTTGGACAGGTATTGAACAATAGTTAGCTCCCACAAAAGTGCATATTAGCATGAAACAGTACCATTCGGAGTGTGCCATCATGGCCAAAATGTTAGATATCTGAACAAAAAAAAACACAGGTTGACTGAAGGAATAGTGCACTTTGTTATACATGTCATCTTGTGGATGAGACATTTGTCACAAATGTGAAGTTTGTAAGATTGTTATGTTTTGGGACTCTCTGCAATCTAGTGCAACGAGGAAACAGAAATTTTCCCCAAGATTGGGTGGCTTGGTTGTGAAAGGCAAAGAGGGCCCAGGCTGTTTGAAGGAAGAAAGCGCAAGATATCTGCACCTGTGGACAACGACAAGACCAATCTGTGATGACTCTAATCACACACTGCTAATCTCAGTCTTACAGGGTGGTGGTAGGAATGTCAGATTTTATAAATGGATGTACTTTATTAAATGCAGAGAGCAAAGACAACCATTCTACATCATCTTCATTGACCTCACAAAAGGCCTTTGGTGTTGTGAGCAGAGACGGCCTGTTCAAAGCCCTCACCAGGATTGGTTGTCACTTGAGGCTCTTCAGGATAGTTCAGTCATTCCACAGAGACATGAAGGGCATCCAATCATCACAGCTCTTCTTTGGAGGCCTTCAACATTCACAGCGGTGTGAAGCTGGGATGTGCGCTCACCCCCCACCCTGTTTGGCATCATCTTTGCAGTCATGTAAGCACGCCTTTGGAACATCATTTGATGTACCTCCACCAGAAGGCTGTTCAATCTGACCCAGCCGAGGGTGAAAACCAAGGTTTGTGAAGTACTTATCAGGGACATGTTGCTTGCAGACCACGTGGTACTGGAAGAGCAACTGCAACACTTCATGGACAGCTCAAGACCCTGCCAGGACTTCAGCTTGACCATCAGCCAAGACGACTAACGTGTTGGGTCAAGGCGTTGAGCACTCCTCTACCATTACAAACAACAACTATGCGCTGGAGATAGTCCACAAGTTTACATACCTTGGCTCCACTATCACAGACAGTCTCTCCCTAGACTCCAAGATCAACAGACAAATCGGACAAGCAGCCTCAACATTCGTCAGGCTAACAGACAGTCTGAGAGAACAGAAAGCTGCTGACGAATACTAAGATTGCTGTCTACAGGGCCTGCTTCCTCAGCACACTGCTTTATGGCAGCGAGACCTGGAACCTCTACTCCAGACAAGAGCAGCGTCTCAACACCTTCCACCTTCCCAGCCCGAGACGCATCCGGGACATCAAGTGGACTTGCAGAGTCACCAACAATGAGGTCCTGGCCCATGCCCAGACACCCAGCTCCAACAACACCATTACCGCTGGCTGGGCCACGTGCATTGCATGTCAGACAGGAGGATCCTGAAAGACCTGATGTATGAGGATCTGGCCTCCGGCAAGAGAGCAGAAGGCTGGCCCCATCTTCATTTCAAAAATGTCTGCAAGTGAGACGTGAAGTCACTGAACATGAACATTGAGAGGTGGGAGGACATTGCAAGCGATCGCTCTCGCTGGAGCCTGGAATTTCGCAGAGGTCTAAAAAGAGGAGGAGAAGAGAAGCTGAGGCTTGCTGAAGACAAGCGCACCCACCGAAAAAACAGCCGCACCAAGACAACACCTTCAAGTGCAGTCGCTGCAGGCGCGTCTGCCACTCCAGTGTGGGCCTCTACAGCTACAGCAGACACTGCTCTACCAACAAAGACTGAAGCAAAACTTCCCAGGCATAGATCCATGGTTTTGCGAGACTAACGGATGTCACCACTTTAATTCTAAGATAGAACAGAGTTGATTTAGGAAACAGTCAATCAGCACTTCCACCTGGATACAAAGCCCATGTGATTTCTGCCGACATTGGTTTGAGACAGGAACTAGTCGTAGAAAGCATTGAAGTATCAGCATATAGGATTTTTTTTAAAAAGGTAACCCTGAACCCCTCAGACAGATAAATCTGCAATAATCATGGAAAGCGAGAAAAGGCAGAAAGGTAAAGATAGCTATCGTTCATTACACAGGTGAGAGCTCACGCTTGGATTTAAGACACTACCTACGTCAGCACAAGGCTGGAAGAGCTGTCAGACTTTAGCCAGATGTGGACATCACTTTGAAAGTGAATTTGGGGTTGGAGGTTATCTGGCTGGAAAAGGGAAAACAAACCATCAGGAGGGAGAATGCCTAAGACCTACCTAGTCCATAGCCAATGTCCAATAGCAGGGGAATTAAGGTTAAATGGGGGTGAAGTCTTCTGGAGTTTAAAGTTGCTTATTGAAATAGTGTGTAATCATTAGTGTTTTTAGTTTGTTACAATAAAAATGGTGTTAATCTTAAACTCTTGAAAGACCCTTCCAGTAGCTTGGGGATATTTAAACTTTTATTTAAAGGTTGTTTGCCTTTATATTTATCTTGCAATCAATCTCACTTATACCAAGTATAACAGTGATTAATCAAAAAAAAAAACTATACAGTGTGTTCTGGGTTGTACAATATGCTATACATCTGTCAACATTTCTTCTAAAGGGTTAAACTGCAGAGGTAAAATTTGAATACAGAAGATAGAACAATCTCATTTGTATATAATGATGTCAGAAGGATATAGAATTGTATGAGTAGAATTGTATGATTGGATTGCAAAAGTCCCAAACCAAAAATCACCTAAACAACCAGCGCTGCACACACTTACCTCTGGAGACTCCGCATCATGGTCTGGTGAATCACCTCCATCATCATCACTACCTTTTCTCTTCCTCTTGTTTCGCACACTTTGTATGAAACTTTTATGAAAGTCACATATGTACAGATGTCGAACCTGAGAAAGAAATATTTAACAAAAAGAAAAACAAATTACAACAAACTGATTCTCATAAGAAACAAGAAGCAAAAAACTCATTGCAGAATGGTGATGATTCAAATCTGAGAGAGAGGGGGAAACTGGCAGTTGAATTGGAATAAAAAACACTTCTTCCCAAGTTCTTGACAAAAGTTTGCAACCACTGCAAATTCATTTCATGAGACTCTAAAATCATTACCTACTAAGCACCATCCTGATTGGGTTGTGTTGGGGAGGAAGGGGAGATTACAAGATTGCTTTTGTGATTAAAGTAGACTACAAAATTCAACCACCTGATTACTTAGACAGTCGTGAAGAATTATCACATATCTCAGTCAAAATAGGCCTAAATTGCTCCAAAATACTGTTCATTGACACCCTGACTTATTGTAGACTCATTCTACCCGTAGGGCAGAATCATCACTGAAGATGGGGTTCTTTCCATTCAGGCAATGCTGCCAGTTAATGAATGTCTTGCAGTTATATGGTGCTGCTCATAGTCCCCAAAATGTATGAAAATATTTTACAGACAAAGATGCACACCATGAAAGGAAATCATCATTATGACATAGGGAACAAGACAGGGAGAAAAGTGAGGACTGCAGATGCTGGAGACCAGAGTTGAAAATTGTGATGCTGGAAAAACACAGCAGGCCAGGCAGTGACGTTTCTGCCATTCCTGAAGAAGGGCTTATGCCCGAAACGTCGATTCTCCTGCTCCTCGGATGCTGCCTGGCCTGCTGTGTTTTTCCAGCATCACATTTTTCAACATAGGGAACAAGACAACCAATTGGCATCATGCCAGCAGCAACCAGATCATCTGCTTTTCAAAACATCTAAATTATCATAACACCAGGGATAAACCTCCCTTTCACCTTCAAAACAGTGTCTTTTTTCAAAATGCCCACCTGAGAGTAAATAGGGTTATGGTTAGGGTTAGGGATAGGGACTGATTCCTCACCTGAAGGATGACACCTCTGACAATGCAGCACCCCCTCAATACTGGACTGGAGTATCAAAAAGGCTTTTATTTTGATGTGCAACTTCTCCTGTGAACTTGAACCCATGACCTTCTGACACAATGGAAATGCTACCCATTAAACTAAGGCCAACACTGCCCTAAGGCAGTGACTTAGGTAAACAAACGGGCAGCTCCTTACAAGAGTGTGAACTCCACAACTGGGAAATAGAATTGCCCAAATGTCCAAAGTAAACCAAAAAAGCAACATAGGTGGTGGTCATTGTTAGGTCTCGAAGTAGCTGCACGCAGGGAGGTCAAGGCAATTTCTTATTTGCTAAACTGGTGCGGATCTAGAGTGCACTATCTGAAGTAGTGGTGGTGATTCAGTAGTGACTTGTAAAATGGAATTGGATACTTAAACCAAACAACATTTCGCAAATATCTTATTGAAATTTTCAACTGACATTGAAAACTCTGAAGATGGGCAACAGATCTAAAGCAAAACTTAAAGCTTTAAATCAGCTAAGTCAAAATTTGACAGAACAAATCATAACCTTTTTAAAAGTCATTACTGAGTCAGCACTTCTTTTAAAAATAACCTAGTGAATGACATTGTAGCAAAGAAAGCAAGTTCGGTGTTCTGCATGATACAAAGGCACATTTCCCAATACAGAGGTGTCAGCCTTGACTGAGTCACATCTGATTCAGAAGGCTGTGGGTTCAAGTGCCACTCAAATGACTGCAGACCAAAATCTTGCCACTGTCATCGTCAGCATTCGGAAAGCCTTTTGACTGTTAGCAACTATTGTGGCACTTGCCAACTATAGCTACTGCACTAACTGCAATTAATGTGCACTTGGCCATAAAATTGCAACGGCCACATTTAAGTGACAGATTTAAATGTAGCAAAATAGCGACTTACAGAAGTGTTATCAGACATAACTACTCTTTACATAGTTTGATGTTAATTTAAGATGAGTAGCAAAATGTCTGGACAAAACGATCGGCCAGAAGGAAGTTCTTGAAGGTGAGAGTGAATGCTAGTGGGGTTTAGGAAGGGTATTTTAGAGTCCACAGCCTGTTGAAATCATAGCCATAAATAACTCATCGAGAATAAGATGTCAGAATTAAAGAATGCAGAGGATTGAACATTTTAGAAACAAGGAGTGGTAAAATCTGTTTGAGGAGTGATTTAGGTACAGGTTCCTTGACAGTGCTACTGTGCAAGAAGTCAGTGGAAGATGTGCAACAGATGTCTTATTTTTCATTACTTTGTAGGTAAACTGCTCACCTAGTTTTCAATGTTCCTCCCAATATTACATAGTATAACTATTAGCACACTAACAAAAAACTCTTAGTGCCCTCCAGACCCGGACAAACCTGCTTCCAAACCAACTCACGAAGCAGAAATTAGCTTCAAAGTGTTCACAGTCAAGAGGCAATAGTCATCAAGCTGCAGTCCCTGGCACAGTTGCCAAATACATTGACAATACTGACTGCTCTGAATACTAGAAACTTTCAGCACACAACTATTGGATGGAAATTGCTCCCATGCAGAGACCAGACGTCTCTAAGCCACAACCCAACGGAACAGGCAGCTGTCAAGATGGGTCTGCAGCCTAAGGATTATTTGGTCTCTGGTAAGGAAGCACTTGTGGTAGCAAAGTTGGTTTACAATGCACCATGGATAAAAGCAAGGAGACACAGGATAGTTCTTCCAAAAGGTTTTCATAGTTTAGCATGGGCTGAATGGTTCCCTTGTGCACTGAAAGGCTCTTAACCCACACCTATGTATATGAAAAGTTAGGCAGAATGCATTTGTTTGATCTCTCAGCAACGATGGAAGCTGCACAATTCGGATGCATCTGGGTTTGGATGCAATACCCTTGTGATCAAATGGCTTTCCCCACTGACTTATCCCTACTCAAATTTCAAATTAGCAGCAGAGAAAGCTTCTAAAGGATATTCCCTGTTGAAGATAGCAAAATGTCAGCTCAAGACAAACAAACAATCAGAAAAATCAAATTTCCCCTTTCCCACTCTGTTCCTGAACACATCATACAAAACCACCTCTCATTAAATATATTCTCCAATTCTGGTAGATAGCAGCCACAGTCACTCAGCATCTGAGACCAAAAGGTTTATGGTTTTGTGTCCCAGAGACATGAATACACAATCCAGTCTGAGACTCTTGTACAGTACTGAGGGAGGGCTGCACTGCCACCATTGAATGGAAACTCAGACTGGCATCTTGGCTGGTTGTTTTAAGATTTCATTGCAAAGATCAGGACGGTCTCACCAATTCAATATTTACTGATCAAACCTTTTAACAACATCATCAAAAAAAACAGTCACAATGCTTTGTGTTACCCTTCATCTTTAAATTGGCAGCAGTGAGCATTATTTAAAATCATTTCAGTGGCTAAAAAGTGTGTTGAGTTGGTCTGAGGCAGGAAAGGCACTATATAAATGCAAGTTCTTTTCTCACCCTTCTTCCCTTCACAACACCCTATAGTAATCCCTTTTCTTCCAAAGCTTCCCATACTCTAGAATTGATTGTTCCTTCACTGCCCATATAGCACCAACTTGTGGAGTCAGTGTACGGTCCAACATCACTAATTCAACTCAAATACTTCAAATAAGTCGCAATTATAGGTGATAGCCCACTGAAGTACTTTACCAACACAAGCCAAAATATATCCTTGCCTGACATTTGAGGACAGACACTCGTGCTAGTCAGGGAGCATGATCATGGTCTCAGCATACAGGGCAGGCCACTTCAGATTCAGACAAGGTGAAGTCTCTCACTCAGGGTGGCGAATGTGAGAAATTCTCCACCACAGAAGGCAGGGAGGCCAAATAATTCAATGTTTA
This sequence comes from Chiloscyllium plagiosum, assembly GCF_004010195.1. Taxonomy (NCBI): domain Eukaryota; kingdom Metazoa; phylum Chordata; class Chondrichthyes; order Orectolobiformes; family Hemiscylliidae; genus Chiloscyllium; species Chiloscyllium plagiosum. Next base: position 14,492,199 of record NC_057711.1, on the reverse strand, counting down.
AGAAAGAAATTGAAAAATTTCTAGAGGCTAAAACGTTAAGGAGAGAATACAGCATTGAGATAGAGGATCAGCCATGGTCATGTTGAAAGGCTCAATGGGTCAAATGGCTTACTGTTTTACAGAGTCATATGGCACAGAAACAGACGTTTCGCTCCATCCAGTCCATACTGAACGTAATCCCAAACTAAACTAATCCCACCTACCTGCCCATATCCCTCAAACCCCTTCCATTCATATACATAGCCAAGTGTCTTTTAAACATTGTAATTGTGCCCACATGCCCTACTCCCCTCTGGAAGCTCATTTTACACACTAACCACCCTCTGTGCAAACTGTTGCTCTGATTCTGTGTTTTCAGAAAGTACAGAAAATAAAAGATTGGGACCAGATCTGTAAGGAATGAAGTTCAGATACATTACTATAAAAGGTTTGTAATGCTCAATGCAGGAAACAGCCAGATTAGACCGCTTGGCCCCTTGAGACTGCTCCCCACTCAATATGATCATAGTTGATCATCAACCTTAACTTGAATCCCCTTCCTGTTCACCATCTCTTTCGATCTTAGACAAAAAATTCTGTCAAAATCTTCAGCAATTGATGGTAAAGCACCTGTCTTTTTAAACTTAGATTGATAGACACCTCCTAGCAAAGAATGTTAAGAGATAGGGAGAAGGGGCTATATGGAGTCAATCTCAGGTCAGCCACAAGCTCAGTGAGTGGGTGGTTGGAGGGCCTGAATGGTCTCTTGTTTATTTTGAATGTCAGGATTAGCATGGACCCCTTCGCCGATTTCCCCCTTTCTTGAAGCCAGTCAATCAATCTAATGATTAAGCACCCCCCTATCTCCCGCCCTCATGACACTAGCTAAAGTAGAATAAGATCAAGAATGAAAGCGGGAGCTTTCCTAGTCTGCTACAGGGGCTGCTCAATTACTAACTCGAAGACTCAAAAGAACATGACACATTCTGGCCCGGGGAAACTCAAGTAAGGACCGCGATTACTCCGTCGCCACAGACTCCCCAATGTTAATCTGGAGGTCACACCAGCGTCAGTTTAAACACAACAGCGAGCGTGTGTGGAAACTGCTGGCCTTTTAACCACCCGGAGAAAGGGAACTAACAACAAGAAAAATCCCCACCTGGTATTTTAACCTTTTAAATAAACAAAGATAGCTCAAGTTTGTACAGGCAGTTCAAATCTACTATTTTCAGGCCTTTAATCGACCGCACAATGTTGTTTCACATCAGCTTCTACACAGTACTGTATATGTGTTCAATCTTCCTCTACCAACGATGTTACTTTGCAGAATGTATATTTATTTTTAAAAGGGGGAGGGGAGAGAAACAATTAAGAGTCAACAGACTTACGTTCTTGTCGGTTTCCAGTTTGAGTTTCTTCTGTGAAATACTTTTCTGGATTCTCTTGCTAAAGCTGGCGTTGCCGGCTGGGCGGTTGCACCTCTCTCCATCATCAACCAGACAACAAATGTGGCCAAAGCCTGGAGCCCCGGCGCCGCCATCCCGGCTGTCTTCTTCGGTACTGAAACCGTTCATTTTTTTTTCCTACTGTCCCCCCCCCCCCAACCCCCTCCCACTTTGGAACCCCTTTCTCGCTCTCCTCAAATACTCTTCTTCTACCCCTAAACCGGGTTCAGAGAACGGTTCTATCAACTCAACGCAAGTGTGTGGGGATTCGAAACCAGCGGTAGCACTCTCAGTTCCACAACAAGCAACGGAAAAAAACTCATATATACACATATAAAAAGAATTCAATATGGCAGAAAACGTCTCTTTAACGGTAGGTTAAAGAACTCACATTGCAACTTTCTTAGTGAGAAGTGGTGGGGGTGGGGGAGATGGGAACAGAAGGGTGATCGAATTCTTATTTTTAAAACAAAAATTACAACTCTCTAAGAAGCTCACAATGGCCGGGCTGTTCCATGCAAAGCCCTTTATGACAATTATTCGCTTTCCTGCGCCGATAACGCGCGTCTTTGCAGAAGAAAAAAATGACAAAAAAAGGGGTGCTGAAGAGGAAGAAAAAGAGATGGAAAGAAAAATTATCCACCCGGATTAAAGTACGGTGTTTTCATTCAGTCTTATTGGACACACGTACAATACAAACCTCGAGCTTAAATGGATAATAAAGCAACGCGCACCATACGTCTTACACACGTCTCCCTCCCCTTTAAAAAGACGGTAAAAGGGTGGGAATGGAAACAAAAAACACAAACGACAGCAACAAAATATAATAAATTACACTGACGTCCGCCCGCTGCAGTGCTTGGGCTGCTGCTGGCGAACAGCTGTTGCCATGTACCAACGTTCCAAATGGAATCCAGGAAATAATGCCCCTGCATTGATACATTACCAGCGTTCCAAACCCGAGGAGCCTACCGCTTCGCCCGCACTGCAACACGGGAACTGTAGTTCCTCCCGGCTCGCTGCCACACATGTCACGTGTTGTTACCAGGAGGCAGTGAGGACTACAACTCCCAGGAGGCTGCACGCTGCGTTTAGCCTCTGCGCATGCACATAGCTTTAAACACGGAAGAAGCCTATGTGTGTAAAAAAATAAATGAGCGCAGCGATTTTTTTCTGTCTCAAAACTGTATTTTGGCTCAGCAGTTAACGTCTCGTTTTTTTTCAGTTCGGCAAGTATTGCCATAAAACGAAACTGTTTTAGATTAAGGTTGTCATAGGATCGATTATTGCTCCAGACCCTGTAAAAGTGCCAACAAATAAACAAATCTTTCTTTGAAAACAATACATTGTGGGGAATTCCGTTTTCTTTTGCTCCAATGTTGTACCGGTGGAGTTGAAATCTTCCTAATCGTGTGTTTGTGAATGTGTCTGTTTTTAATACCAGTTTTGCAATCATTCTACGGTCTCTCTTCCTGTTTAAGTTGTTCCGCGACAAACAATGTTTTAAGCTTCTCACTTCAACTGGCAAAATGATTGAGGACCTTCTGTGGTCGTCGCTTAAATAGCTGCGCCAAACCCGAAAATCTGGCAGCTACAGAGAAGAGGATTGACTGTACAATTTACATGTTTTCTGGGAGGTCACAAGTTAACCGAGAAAATGTACACGGGCAACAGACTGCCAATGTCAAAGTTAAGTTTTAAAAAAGGTAAAGATTCTGCCGCCTCAGAGACGTAGTAAATTACGATTGGATGAAAAAAAAGGCCTATTGTAAAGATGTAGCGTGGGTAAAGTCAACGCGAGTGTGAATGACAAGTTAAAGCACAATGGCTGATTCTGCAGTGAGAAGCGGTCCGGGCCTGTAATACCATACATAACAAATTAGTTCTTAGTGTGACGTTAACAGGAAGCGTTGAGCACAGGAAAAGAAATCGAGTCGATAGGATATATTTACAGTGTCCTGGGCCAGCCTTCTTTTACATATTTCCTAGTGCTCGTTCAGGGCAGCTTTGAAGATGTACAGAACAAACCTTGAGTACAAAAATGCACGTGTACGATGCTCTTTTTTTTTTACGCTAGTACAACGAGTGAGGCGCAGTGCACGATTTAGCGAAGAGCATTATATCATGAGGGGAGAATCCTTCGACAAAAGTAGCAATAAACTCGCCAAGGCGTCTTCAACAGCACCTTCCAAAATCCGGGACCCGTAGCAGCAAGAAGCAAAGGGGCATTAGCTGCCTGTAAGCACCAACAAGAACAATTAATTCCATCGATCCTGTTCGGTCATTCAATGACTCATGATTGATGGAACATTTCAGTACGTTTTACTAACTCAATCCCCATAATGTTATATGCCATTGGTACTCAGAAATCTATCAATGTTTACCGTAAAACTACTCATAGCCTGAGCTTCCACAACCCCCTATAGTAGAGAACACCACACGTGAACTGCCTGAGTAAACTTATTTTTCTCCTCATCTCTGATCTAAGCGGCATCAACTTTATTTTAAATTGTGCTCTGATTCTGGACTTCTCAACCAAGGGAAAACAAAACCAAAAAAAAGCAAACTGTGGGTTTTTTTAATTTCAAAAATATACTTTTTCATTAAAAAATATACATAATCAGAAATGCATTGTAGTTCTGTACAGTAGCATGAGGAAAAAAATCGAATATTGGAGTTTGACTAATAAACAAACTAAAGACATCTCTTACATAAATCTCTTATATTTGAGGTACAGGGAGAATCCGATACTGAACAGACCCCGTTTAACTTTGGCAGAAAGATCTCAGACAGTTGTCTTTTCCCAGTATGCCTTGCAGCAACTGCGCCAAACTTTAGTCTATCCATCAGCACATAATCCTAGATTTTGGAATGTGCCAGTCTGCAACATTTGATCGGGGTCAACTCTTTGTTGGAAGACCAACATATTTTAGGCAAACCAAAGAGCGTCTTACATTGAGTTGAGGGTCTTCCAGGCGCAGATGATGTTTGTCTTGGCGTGGGTCCTGGGCCACAGACTGTACAGCAGAGTTCTGCAGGAATTGGTTGGGATGAACCTCGACAAAAACCATTGAATCTTTCTCCGACGTACTTTGCAAAGGCACATTGCAGAAGAAGATGTGTGACAGTCTCGTCCCCTCCACAGCTGCCTTGAGGGCAGCGTGCGGTGGTGCAGGCAGACCGGGCATGCAAGAAGAATCTCAAAGGTAGTCTCACCACCAGCCAAGTGGTGTCTTAGTGTTTGTTGGATAATTAGGAACAAAAACAGAAGAAATTGATGGGAAAACTAAGCAAGTCTGGCAGCATCTGTGAAGAGAGAGTAGAGTTAACGTTTGAGCTCTAGTGACCAAAAGTTCTGAAGGAAAGTCACTGGACCTGTAGCATTATTTCTGTTTTCTCTCCAAAGATACTGCCAGAGCTGCTGAGCTTTTCAACCAATTTCTGTTTTTGTTGTAGGGGAAAACTCTATCCTGCATCTACTGGTCTACCCATTTAAATATTTTGCATTCTTAATAAGATCTACCTCTCATTCTCTGATGTGGCTATGTTCCCTTCCAATTTGCATATTAACTGATATTTACGTAGCACCCAGAGTAATAAATTTGAAGACACTTCTCTGGGCTACTCTTAAACAAAGTGTAAAATCAAGCTATAAGGAGCGTGTAGGTCAGTTTCGAAGCTTTGTCAAACAGGTACGTTTTGAGCCGTGTTTTAAAAGAAGAAAGCAAATAGGGAGACAGAAGTGTGGGGAGGGAATTCAGAGCTTGGGCCCGAGAAAACTATGGCCTGTTCCCTGGGATGCACAAAAGTCATTTATCAGAATGCCTCATCACCAGAACTTTCAACAAGCACCAAGACACTGCTGGGCTGGTGGTGAGAAGGGCACTACCTGTGATATCCCTCATGTATGCCCAGTCAGTCTGTGCCACTGCACACTACCGTCGAAGCAGCTGAGAGGATAGGGGTTGGGACTGTAACACATCTTTTTCTGGAATGTCTCTTTTAGATTAGATTAGATTAGATTCCCTACAGTGTGGAAATAGGCCATTCGGCCCAACAAGTCCACACCGACCCTCCGAAGAGCAATCCACCCAGACCCATTTCCCTCTGATCAATGTGCCTGACACTATGGGCAATTTACCATGTCCAATTCATCTAACCTGCACATCTTTGGACTATGGGAGGAAACCCACGCAGATACAGGGAGAATGTGAAAGCTGCACACAGCCCGAGGCTGGAATCGAACCTGGGACCCTGGTGCTGTGAGGCAGCAGTGCTAACCACTGAGCCATTGAGTTGCCCTATTGCAAAGAAAATCTGGAGAAAGATGCAGAGGTTTTTGTCAAGTAGCTCCATGAGGCAGGACTTTATGCGCAGGCTCTGTTCCCCAGGATGCACACCCGAGACAAACCTCGACTGTACTTGGAGGACCATCAACTCAGTGAAAGGCATTCTTTGGTTTGCCTGAAATTTGTTGATCTTCCAGAACAAGGAGTGATCTCAACAGAGTGTTGCAGACTGATATATTCCAAGGTTCAGGACTATGTGCTGACGGACACGCTAAAGCCTAGGCAACTGCCACCACAGCACTGTGGGGAAAGACCACCATCTAAGGCCCACCAATCCTTGAGACCCTTCACCATGAGGACAGATTACCTGAAGGTGCTGGGAATGTGGTCCGGAAGAATCGGGGAATGTGGAAAATCTTGGAGTGTAGCTCCAAGGTGTGGCAGAAACTGGGCATTGGCAGCATCTCTCCGTCTCCATTGCAGGTAAAATTATAGTCTTTAGATTTGTGGTATTCTCTTGGTTGAATGTACATGGCGCAGGTCTGGCCCATTCTCAAATGGAGTCACCTTAGCCATTTTTCACTATCTGGGGGTGTGAGATGGAGCGTGTCCAAAGGGACACCATGTACAAAACTCTGGCTAAGGTGCGGGTTACAAACGAATCCAATGCTGTGTCACTATGGACTGAGGTTCTACCTATCCTCAGTGTTGTGAAGGATGAGACTGATCTTGTTGCTATGGAATGCTCCAAGTAGTTGGACTGTCCTTCATGGAGAAATTAGCAAAGCGAAACAACTTTGACCGCAAGTTCATCAGGAAGTGGTCAGCACGTAGTATTGTGAGAAACCATGTGGGAAGAGGAGAAGGTGGATACTGTTGGGTTGTTTCCATTTGCAGACTGTCAAAGAACTTTCCAACAAGCACCAAGACATCGCTTGGCTGATAGTTTGAAGGGCATTACCAGTGAGATCCTTCATCTATGCCTGGACTCTCTGCACCACGACACAGTGCCCTTGAGGTGGTTGTGGAGTAGATACTGACATGCATGTCCTGCTGGAATGTGTCCTTGCAAACAAGTCTGGAGATGGATGCGTTTGTCCCAAGCATTTCCATCACACTCTATGCTGTATGGTCTGATAGGAGAAAGTGAGGACTGCAGATGCTGGGGATCAGAGCTTAAAAATGTGTTGCTGGAAAAGGCAGCATCAAAGGAGAAGGAGAATCGATGTTTCGGGCATAAACCCGAAACTCCTTCTCCTTTGATGCTGCTTGACCTGCTGCGCTTTTCCAGCAACACATTTTTAAGCTCTGTATGGTCTGATCTCTGGAATGCACACAGAGACAAACATCGAGTGCGCCCAGAAAACCATAACTTTGATGAAAGACGTTCTTTCGTCTGCCCAAAATTTGTTGGGTCTTCCAGAGTAAAGAGTTCATCATGACCGAATGTTGTAGGCTGGCATATTCCAACGTCCAGGAATATGTGCTCAGGGATGCACCGAAGCCCGGGTTAGCTGCCACCAAGGCACAGTAGGGAAAGACAAGAGTGTGAGGTCTTTATGCCAAAGTAAATGGAAGTCTGTTCAGTTATTGGATTCTCCCAGTACCTCAAATGTGTTTAAATATGGTCTTGTACAAGTAAGAAATGCCTTTGGTTTATTTGCTGGATAGAGTCAAATTCCAATGTTTGTTTGTTTCTCCTTATGCTACTGTATAGAACTGAACTGCTTCAGAGGCTGTCAATATAAATATATTTTTATGAATAAAGTACATATTTGAAATAAAAAAATACAATTAAAGAGGTGCATAATAGGCCAGAATTAGTACAGTATAGATATCTTGGAGATTTGTGAAGCTGGAAGAGATTACAAAGATAAGGAAGGCTATACCATGTAGAGATTTGAGTGGTTTTAGAGATTTACTGCACAGATATAGGCCCTTCAGCTCATCATGTCTGCGCTAGTCAAAAACAACCAGCTAACAATTTAATCCAATTTTCCAGTATTTGACCCTTTGCATCACAAATGCACATCTAAATACTTAAACGATATGAGGACTTCTGCCTTTACCATGCCTACAGGCAGTGAGTTCCAAATTCCCACCACTTCTCCACTAAACCTCTGCTTCTTACCTTAAATCTATGTTTCATTGATCCCTGCACCAAAGGGAAAAGTTTTTTTTTCCATCTACTCCATCTATGCCCCTATAATTTTATACATCTCAATCAAGTCTTCTCTTAATCTCCTCTGCTCTAAGGCACGGTGGCACAGTGGTTAGCACTGCTGCCTCACAGCGCCAGAGACCCGGGTTCAATTCCCCCCTCAGGCGACTGACTGTGTGGAGTTTGCACGTTCTCTCCGTGTCTGCGTGGGTTTCCTCCGGGTGCTCAGGTTTCCTCCCACAGTCCAAAGATGTGCAGGTCAGGTGAATTGGCCATGCTAAATTGCCCGTAGTGTTAGGTAAGGGGCAAATGTAGGGGTATGGGTGGGTTGCGCTTCGGCGGGTCAGTGAGAACTTGTTGGGTCGAAGGGCCTGTTTCCACAGTGTAATGTAATCTAAGCAATGAAACAATTCCAGTCTATCCAATCACTCTTCATAACTGAAACTCTCCAACCCAGGTAACATTCTGGTAAACCTTCTCTGCAGCCTATCTAGTGCTGTCATATCCCTCCTAAATGTAGACTCCAGAACTACACACAATACACGAACCAACTTTCTATACAGTTTCAGCATAACCTTCCTGCTCTTAAACTCTATGTACCTCTGTACTTGTCTGAAAGGGAAGTATACCAGATGCTTTCTTAACTTTATTCACCTGTCCTGTAGAGTGTACATGCACATCAAGGTCGCTATGATCCTTGTTACTTCCCAGGGTCCTACCGTTCATGATGTATTCACTTGCCTTGTCCTGCCCAAGTGCATCCTCACTTCTCGTTGCTGTGAAAAAGCTGCCAGTATCATCAAAGACACCTCTCACTCCAGTAATGCACTCTTCCAACCTCTTCCATCAGGCAGAAGACATGGAAGCTTTAACCAATGCAAAGTTCTCATTCAGAATCTCACCCATTTTCTCTGACCCCACGCATAACTTGCCTCTTTTTTCCTTGAGTGGGCCAACCCTTTCTCTAGTTACCCTCTTGCTCGTTATATACAAATAAAAGGCTTTGGGATTTTCAAACAGATTAAAGAGCAGTTTCTTCTCTGCTGTTATTAGACTGCTGATTGGACCTCTCTAACTTTAAACAATGTTGATTTTGGTTGGGGAAAACCACCTATGCAGCTGTAATAGCGTTGCTTGCCTTGCCTAAGCACCTTATGTCCTCGTTTGCTATGATCTGCCTATACTGCTCACAAACTAAAAATTTTCACTGTACTTGACTACAATAAATCAAATCAGATCACAAGGATGAAAACTTTAAAATGAAGACATTATTTGATCTGGAACCAATGAAAGTCAGTAAGCACTGGGAAACAGTTTTTGCTTGAAATTAAGACACAAGCAGTAGGGTTTTGGACAAGCTCAAGTTTACAGAGGATAGAATTTAAATAGGTAATTCAGCCAAGAGTGTGTTACAATAGTTGAGCCTAGAGGTAGCTAATGCATGAGTTTCAGCATTGAGAGTTGAGCTGAGGCAGGACTGAAGCCTAGTGATCTGGAGGTGAAAATAGGTGATCTTAGAGACAGCACAAATATGAGGTCAGAAGGTCATCTTGGGATTAAGTTTGTTTGTAAACTGATTAGCTTAAATATTTTCTAATCAACCTGTTCAGAGATGTTATTATACAATTCTAGGACACGTAGAATTTGAACTGATTGGCTTAATGTTAGACAATTGTTGAGGAGAACAGTGAGTTGGAAGTTAAGGAACAGAATTTGAATCAGTGGATGAAAACCACGGCTTCAGTCTTAGCAGTGTATCTTTAAAAGGAATTTTTGCTTATCCGTTACTAGTTCTCGGGTGAGCAGTCTAATAATTTAGCAACAATACAGGAGTCAAAAGAGATAGGAGTCAAAAGAGGCAATAGTGAGATAGAGCTGGGTGTTGTCATGTGTGCAGATGAAAATTAACATGCTTTCAGATAAGAAAGGTTAAATTCTTTAGGAGGGATCAATGATGTAGAGAACAAGAGAAGATAATATAAGTGATTCTACTCTAGCGACAATTAAGCAGGTACGTTAGGATACAAACTCAGTGAATACTGGACAAACTCAGTAGATCTGGCAGTATCTGTTCTGAATAATTCTGAAGAAGAGTCATACTGGATTCAAAATGTTAACTTTGTTTCTTTCTTCACAGATGCTGCCAGACCTGCTCAGTTTCTCCAGCATTCTGTGTTTGTTTCAGATTTTCAGTATCTGCAGTATTTTGCTTTTATTATACAGTAAGAAAGGATATTTTGTTTTGTTCCAAGTAAGTCATATCAGACTTAAAATGTTAATTTTGTTTCTCTGTTTTATCACAGATGCTGTTGCACCTGCTGAGTTTCTCCAGCATTGTCTGCTTTTAATTGGGTAAGAAGGTAACCGGGAGAGAGCAGTGCCGCCTAGCTGCACGACCGTGGAGAAGTTTTGGAAGTGAATGGTGTGGTCAGTCATGTCAAAGGTTGCAGGCAGTATGAGTAGCATGACGACAGTAAGTCTACGTGTCACAGTTACATAGGACATCATTTCTGATTTTGATAAGAGCAATTCTGGTGCTCTGGCAGAGATAGAAATGCAATTTGAGGGATTCAAATGATCATCATATATTATTATTCTTTCTTTGTGAGTTAAAATTCCTGGAAGACTTTACCTTACAGCCACTTGTTGTTTATGTAATTTAGAATGTAATTACTGTAGCAGACAACACCAGGAAAATAAAACTGAGCAGTGTTCCAAAACCTGTGCCTAAGAGAAGTGGGGTAGCTGCTTACACAATGCTTCTTCGTTCACGCAATTCCTGAAACTAATTTGGTACAGTGCAATCCAGTGTAACATCCTACAATAGGTTCGAAAATTACCTACTTACCCCACCACAGCAGTGATGTTCCTATAAAAACTTCTAGAGACCATAAAAATATACGTTTCTAAGCAGAATAAACTGCTATGATATTAAGTAATTTGCATGCACCCTCAACAAGGCTACCTATATTAAACCACATAATTAGACAGAGAAAAATGATTCAAGCTAACTCAGATTAATTAACACAGGTTTATAATTTATATTCAACAGTTCATCATTACAAACCACTGTATTTCCTACAATACAATGATGACATTTCAAAAGCACTTAATTGAATGTAATGTGATGTCCAAGATTCTTAAATTTTCTACAGTATAGCCTCATGGAAATGCAAGTCTTTCTTCCTTTCCGTTTAAAGATATACACTTTGTCTGAATTTTTGAACAATGCCACATACTGACCAGATTATTTCCTGGTAATGAACTGCAAATTGTTTCTCAAACTCGGGAGAATCATAGAATCCCTACAGTATAGAAAGAGGCCATTCAGCCCATCAAGTCTATCCACTCGCCAAAGAGCATTCCACACTGACCTAGTCCCTAACATATCCCTCTAACCCTGCATTTATCATGGCTAATACACCTAGCCTGCACATCCCTAGACACCTCGGAGACACAGGGAGAATATGCAAACTCCACACAGTTACCAAGGCTGCAATCAAACCCAGGTCTCTGGTACTGTTTGGCAGCAGTGGTAACCGCTGAGCCACTCATTAAGTGTTTAAAATAAAGCTCATCACATCTCAGGTACATCATGTAGGGTCTTCAAAGACAATGCACTATTTTAAGTACATTTGCTTCTTACGTCACCAAATTCCACAACTAACTGGCATGCAGCAAAATCTCATGATGGTCAACAAGGGAATAACTAATTTTGGTTTGGACAACCACTGATTGACATAAAGAATGTGGATGTGTGTATATAAACTCTAACTCTCATCAATACTGCTTTGGGATAGGTAACATCTACCTGAACCACCAGAAAGGGCCATCTTAACTGAAAGACAGAATCTTCCATGGAAGAAGGCTAATTTTGATGGTATTAGGCAAGAACTTTCAAATGTTGATTGGATGCGGATGTTTGCAGGTAAAGGAACAGCTGAAAAATGGGAAGCCTTCAAAAATGAGATAATGAGAGTCTAGAGACAGTATGTTCCTGTTAGGGTGAAAGGCAAGGCTGATAGGTGTAGGGAATGCTGGATGACTAGAAAAATTGAGGTTTTGGTCAAGATAAAGAAGGAAGCATATGCCGGATATAGACAGCAGAGATTGAGTGAATACTTAGAAGAGTATAAAGGCAGTAGGAATATACTTAAGAGGGAAATCAGAAGGGCAAAAAGGGGACATGAGATAACTTTGGCAAATAGAATTAAGGAGAATCCAAAGGGGTTTTATAAATACATTAAGAACAATAGGATGACAAGGGAAAGAATAGGGTCCCTCAAAGAGCAGCAAGGCAGCCTATGTGTGGAACAGCCAAAGATGGGGGAGATACTAAACAAGTATTTTGCAAGTTTTATTGTGGAGACGGACATGGAAGATACAGAATGTGGGGAAATAGAAATGGACACCTTGAAAAAGAGGAGGAGGTGCTGAATGTCTTAAAATGCATAAAGGTGGATAAATACACAGGACCTGGTAAGAACTTAGAACTCTGTGGGAAGCTGGAGAAGCGATTGCTGGGTCTCTTGCTGAGATATTTGTATCATCGATAGTCACAAGTGCGGTGCTGGAAGACTGGAGGTTGGCTAATATGGTGCCACTATTTAAGAAGGGTGGTATGGAACAGACCGGTGAGTCTGAAATTGGTGGAGGGAATCCTGAGAGACAGGATTTACATGTATTTGGATAGTTAAGAACTGATTAGGGATAGTCAGCATGACTTTGTGCATGGAAAATCATGTCTCACTAACTTGATTGAGTTTTCTGAAGAAGTAACAAAGAGGATTGATGGGGACAGAACAGTGGGCATGATCTATGTGGACTTCAGTAAGGGGTTCGACAAGGTTCCTCATGGTAGACTGGTTAGCAAGGTTAGATGACATGGAATACAGGGAGAACTAGCCATCTTCCTTCCCACCTATCCCTCCACCCTCAGCTCTGACCTATCACCATCATCCCTCACTTGCATCCACCCATCATCATCCTAGCTATCTACCCTTTGGTACAACAGCACCCCTCTTCCTGTTTATCTCTCAGCCCCCTTGACTCCCAACCATTCCTGATGAAGTGCATATGCCCAAAATGTCGATTCTCCTACTCCTCCTGCTGCCTGACCTGCTGTGCTTTTCCAGCGCCACAATTTTGACTAGTGAAGAAGGCTAGGAGAAAGTGAGGACTGCAGGTGCTGGAGTCCAGAGTTGAAAAATGTGGTGCTGGAAAAACACAGCAGGCCAGGCAGCATCCGAGGAGCAGGAGAATCGACATTTGGGCATAAGCCCTTCTTCAGGAATGAGGCTGGTGTGCCAAGCGGGCTGAGATAAAGGGTAGGGGGGAGGGAATTTGGGGGAGGGGCGCTGGGAATACGATAGGTGGAAGGAGGTGAGGGTGACGGTGATAGGCCGTAGAGGGGGTGGGGGCGGTGAGGTCGGGAAGAAGATAGGCAGGTGCTGAGGAAAGAGATGTGGCTCTGGTAGCGAGTCTGTTTCAGGACATGGCTGAAGAGCTTCAGGGCAGAGGAGATGACCTGGGGGGGGGGGGGGTGCAGTGAGAGAGGGACTCACTGTGATCCTTGTAGAGGGAGGAGGAGAGCTTCTTCAAGGTAGGCATCCTTGCAAGAGGATTCACAGTTGGTTAAGGTCAACTAGGAGAAAGTGAGGACTGCAGATGCTGGAGTAGAAGGTGTTTGGTATGCTTTCCTTTGTTGATCAGAGAATTGAGTGTAAGAGTTGGGATGTCATGTTGCAGCTGTACAGCTCATTGCTTAGGCCACTTTTGGAGTACCGTGTGCAAGTCTGGTCTTCCTCCTATCGGATGTTGTGAAACTTGAAAGGGTTCAGAAAAGATTGTTTTGCCATAGTAGGAGGGTTTGAGCTACAGGGAAAGGCTGAATAGGTGGGGCTGTTTTTCCTGGAGCGTCAGAGGCTGACGGGGTGACCTTACAGACGTTTATAAAATCATGAGGGGCATGGATAGGGGAAGTAGACAAGATCTTTTCCATAGGTTGGGAGAGTTCAGAACTAGAGGGCATAGGTTTAAGGTGAGAGGGGAAAGATTTAAAAGGAACCTAATGATGAACTTTTTCACGCAGAGGGTGGTGCGTGTATGGAGTGAGCTGCCAGAGGAAGTGGTGGAGGATGTCATTTAAAAGACATCTAGATGGGTATGTGAATAGGAAGGGTTAGAGGGATATGGGACAAGTGAAGGCAAATGAGCCTAGATTGATTTGGGATATCTGGTTGGCAAGGAAGAGTTGGACCGAAGGTTCTGTTTCTATGCTGCATATCTCTATGACTCTCTAATCTGTAAAAATGCAGCTTTCCATCAATATTATGCTGAAGTGTCAGTATTAGTAGGGAAATGATTTTGGAAAAGTTGATGGGAATAGAGGCCAATAAATATCCAGGGCCCAAACATTTACATCTCAAGAGTATTTAAGGAAGTAACTCTAGAAATAATGAATGCATTGGTCATCTTCCAAGATTCTATCCAATACATAACATTTGCCACAGGTTGGAATGAAGCTCATGTAACCTCACTATTTCAAAAGGGAGATAAATAGAAAACAGGAAATTATAGACCAGTCAGCTTCAACCTTGGTAGTGGGAAAAATAATAGAGTCCATGATAAAAGATTTCATAGCATAGCACTTGAAAAACAATGATGTGATCAGATATGCTCAGCACAGATTTATGAAAAGGAAATAATATTTGACAAACGACTGTAGCTAGTAATGTTGACAAGGGGGAATCAGTGCATGTGTTTCACTTTGACCTCTAGAAAGCTTTTGATAAGGTCCCACGTAAGAGATTGGCATGTAAAATTCAAGTACATGGGTTTGAGTTTATGTAATGATGTGTTTAGAGAAATGTTTCCAGACAGGAAAGAAACATTGCAAATTAACCTGTTTTTCTCCAAGTGACAGGCAGTGACTCATCAGGTACTGCAGGGTTCAATGTAAGGCCTTCAGCTAATCACAATATAATTATTGAATAATGGGAGGCAATGGCCGAGTAGTACTATCACTAGGCTGTTAATCCAGAGAGGAGAAAGTGAGGACTGCAGATGCTGGAGATCAGAGCTGAAAATGTGTTGCTGGAAAAGCGCAGCAGGTCAGGCAGCATCCATGGAACAGGAGAATCGACATTTCGGTGATAAGCCCTTCTTCAGGAATCCTGAAAAAGGGCTTATGCCCGAAACGTCGATTCTCCTGTTCCTTGGATGCTGCCTGACCTGCTGCGCTTTTCCAGCAACACATTTTCAGCAGCTGTTAATCCAGAGACCCAGGTAATGTTCTGGAGACCTGGGTTCAAATCCCACGATGGCAAATGTTGAAATTTGAACTCAGTAAAATCTGGAAGAGCCAAATGATGACCATGAATCCGTTGTAGATTGTTGGAAAAATCCATCTGGTTCACAAATGTCCTTTAGGGAAGGAATCTGCCATTCTTACTTGGTCGGACCTACATGTGACTCCAGACCCAGAGCAATATGGTAGACTCTTAGCTGCCCTCTGGGCAATTAGGGATGGGCAATAAATGCTGGCTTGGCCAGTGATGCCCTCATCCTGTGAATGAATGTGAGAAAATAAAGAAACTTCACAAAATGTCATTGAGTCCTACACCATGAAGACAGGCAATTCAGCCTAAACTGGTCCAGCCAACCAAAAATGTTCATCCATGCTAACCCCATTTCCCTGCATTTGGCCCATATCCCTCTAAGGAGAAAGTGAGGTCTGCAGATGCTGGAGATCAGAGCTGAAAATGTGTTGCTGGAAAAGCGCAGCAGGTCAGGCAGCATCCAGGGAACAGGAGAATCGACGTTTCGGGCATAAGCCCTTCTTCAG
>NC_057711.1:14442044-14476405 GCF_004010195.1 Chiloscyllium plagiosum | reverse complement strand
CTGACGAGGGAGTCGCGGAGGGAGTGGTCTCTACGGAAGGCTGATAGGGGAGGGGAGGGGAATATATCCTTGGTGCTGGGGTCTGTTTGGAGGTGGCGGAAGTGACGGCGGATGATGCGCTGTACATGGAGATTGGTGGGGTGGTAGGTGAGGACCAGTGTGGTTCTCTCCTGGTGGCGGTTGGAGGGGCGGGGCTCAAGGGCGGAGGAGCGGGAAGTGGAAGAGATGCGGTGGAGGGCATCGTCGACCACGTCGGGGGGGAAATTGCGGTCCTTGAAGAAGGAGGCCATCTGGGTTGGGCGTTTTTGGAACTGGCATATCCCTCTAAACCTTTCCTATCCATATATTTGTCTCAATGCCTTTTAAATGGCCCTAATGTACTCACCTCAACCACGTCCGCTGGCAGTTCATTCCATATATGTACTATCCTCAGTATAAAAAAGTTGCCCTTCAAGTTCCCATTTATTCTTTCCCCTCTTACCGATGCCCTCTAGTCCTCAATTCCCCAACCTTGGGAAAAAGACTGAGTGCATTCACCCTATCCATGCCTCTCATCATCTTATACACTTCTATATGATCCCCCTCAGTCTCCTATGCTCTAAAGAAAAATGTCTGACCTTGTCCAACCTCTCCCAATAACTCAGTCTCTTGAGTCCTGGCAACATCCTTGTAAATCTCCTCTGCACTCTCTCCAGTTTAATAACATCCTTCCTAGAGCAAGGTGACCAAAACTGAACACAATACTCCAAGTACAGCCTCACCAATGTCCTGTACAACTACAACGTAACTTCCCAACTTCTATACTCAATGTCCTGACTGATGAAGGCCAGTGTGCCAAAAGCCTTCTTCACTGCCCTGTCTACTTGTGACTCCACTTTCAGGAACTCCAAAGTCCCTCTTTTCCACTACATTCCTTAAGGTCATGAAACTCCTACTTTGATTTGACTTTCCAAAATGCAAGAATTCACACTTGTCTATATTAAATTCCATTTGCCATTTCTTGGCCCACTTCCCCAGATGATCAAAGTCCTGCTGTAATTTCTGATAACATAGAATATAGAACATAGAACAATACAGCACAGAATAGGTCCTTCGGCCCACGATGTTGTGCCGAACATTTGTCCTAGCTTAAGCACCCATCCATGTACCTATCCAATTGCCGCTTAAAGGTCACCAATGATTCTGACTCTGCCACTCCCACAGGCAGTGTATTCCATGCCCTCACCACTCTCTGGGTAAAGAACCTACCCCTGACATCCCCCCATACCTTCCACCCTTCACCTTAAATAACCTTTCTCACTGTCCACAATACCATCTATTTTAGTGTATTCTGCAAACTTGCTAATCATGCCTTGCACATTCTTATCCAAATCATTGATATAGATAACAAACAGCAATGGACCCAGTACCGACCCCTAAGGCACACCACTAGTCACAAGCCTCCAGTCCAACAAGCATCCTTCCACTATTGCCCTCTGCTTCCTACCATCAAGCCAATTGTGTATCCAATTTGCCAGCTCTCCCTAGATTCCATGCAAACTAACCTTCCAGAGCAGCCTTTGGAACCTTATCAAAGGCCTTACTGAAATCCAAATAGACTACGTCTACTGCCTGCCCTCATCAATCTTCCTGGTCACTTCATCAAAGAACTCTAACAAACTTGTGAGGCATGATCTCCCACACACAAAGCCATGCTAACTACTCCTGATCAAACCCAGTCTTTCTAAATGCATGTATTTCTTATCCCTCAAGTAACTTACCCACCACAGATGTTAGGCTTACTGCTTCATAGTTCCCAGGTTGTTCTTTGCAGTCCTTCTTAATAAGAACACAACATTCACCCCGGCAAGCTCCTGTATAATTCAGGTAAAAACAATGACTGCAGATGCTGGAAACCAGATTTTGGATTAGTGGTGCTGGAAGAGCACAGCAGTTCAGGCAGATGCTGGAAACCAGATTTTGGAAATGCTGGAAACCAGCGTGGAGAGATAAGCTAGAGGAGGGTGGGGGTAGGGAGAAAGTAGCCTTTATTCCTGATGAAGGGCTTTTGCCCGAAACGTTGATTTTGCTGTTCCTCTGATGCTGCCTGAACTGCTGTGCTCTTCCAGCACCACTAATCCAAAATCTGGTTTCCAGCATCTGCAGTCATTGTTTTTACCTAGTTGATTTTAACCCTACTGCGAATCCTCCTACAAGGATGCCTGCCTTGAAGAAGTTTTCCTCCTCCCTCTATAAGAATCTCAGGGAGTCCCTCTCCCACTGCAACTCCCAGGTCATTTACTCCATGCTACTTTCTCCCCACCCCTACCCTCCTCTAGCTTATCTCTCCACGCTTCAGGCTCTCTGCCTTTATTCCTGATGAAGGGCTTTTGCCCGAAACATTGATTTTGCTGCTCCTCTGATGCTGCCTGAACTGCTGTGCTCTTCTAGCACCACTAATCCAAAATCCTGTATAATTCAATCAAAATTTACCTTGCCCCAATCTAGAAATCGAATCTGTGGACTAGTTTTGTCCCTCTTCATAACTATTTTAAAACTAATAGAACTATGCCCACTGGTCCCAAAGTGCTCCTCAACTGTCACCGCAGTCACCTATCCTGTCCCACTTCTGAAGAGTAGGTCGAGTTTTGCCCCTTCCAGAGTAACACCACCCTATATATATAATGCTTGAGGAAGCTTTCCTGAACACACTTAACAAATTCCACCCCATCTAAACCCTTAACGCTATGGCAGTCCCAGTCTATGTTAAGAAAGTTAAAATCCCCTACTATGATAACGCTATTGCTCCTGCAAGTTTCCCCTAATCTCCATAAGACATAGGAATGGAAGTAAGGCCAGTCAGCCCATTGAGTCCACTCTGCCATTGAATCATGGCTGATGGGTATTTCAACTCCACTTACCCGCACTCTCCCCATAGCCCTTAATTCCTTGTGAGATTAAGAATTTATCAATCTCTGCCTTGAAGACATTTAACGTCCTGGCCTCCACTGCGCTCCGTGGCAATGAACTCCACAGGCCCACCACTCTCTGGCTGAAGAAATGTCTCCTCATTTCTGTTCTAAATTGACTCCCTCTAATTCTAAGACTTTGCCCACGGGTCCTAGTCTCCCCGCCTAACAGAAACAAATTCCCAGTGTCCACCCTTTCTAAGCCATGCATTATCTTGTAAGTTTCTTCTAGACCTCCCCTCAACCTTCTAAACTCGAATGAATACAATCCCAGGATCCTCAGCCATTCATCGTATGTTAGGCCTACCATTCCAGGGATCATCTGTGTGAATCTCTGCTGACACGCTCCAGTGCCAATACATCCTTTCTGAGGTGTGGGGCCCAAAATTGGACACAGTATTCTAAATGGGGCCTAACTGGAGCTTTATGAAGACTCAGAAACACATTGCTGCTTTTATGTTCCAACCCTCTTGAGGTAAATGACAACATTATATTTGCTTTCTTAACCACAGGCTCAACCTGCAAGTCAACCTTTAGAGAATCCTGGACTAGCACTCACAGGTTCCTTTGTACTTTAGCTTTATGAATTTTTTTCACCGTTTATAAAATAGTCCATGCCTGTATTCTTTTTTCCAAAGTGCAAGACCTCGCATTTGCTCACATTGAATTTCATCAGCCATTTCCAGGACCACTTTCGTAAACTGTCTAAATCTTTCTGCAGCCTCCCACCTCCTCAGTACTACCTGCCTGTCCGCCTTATTTCATATCATTGGCGAACTTTGCCAGAGTGCCCCCAGTCCCTTCACCTAGATCATTAACATATAAAGTGAACAGCTGCAGCCCCAACACTGAACCCTGCGGGACACCACTTGTCACTAGTTGCCGTTCCGAAAAACAACCTTTAACCCAACTCTCTGCCTTCTGTCAGACAGCCAATCCTCAATCCATGACAGTAGCTCACCTCGAACACATGGGCCCTCATCTCAGCAGTCTCCCGTGAGGCACCTTATCAAAGGCCTTTTGGAAGTCTAGATAGATAACATCCATTGAGTTTCCCTGGTCTAACTACTTGTTACTGCTTCAAAGAATTGTAACAGGTTTGTCAGGCACTACCTACCCTTACTAAATCCATGCTGATTGTTCTAATCTGACCCTGCACTTCCAAGAATTTAGAAATCTCATCCTTAAGGATGGATTCTAGAATTTTACCTACAACAGAGGTTAGGCTAATCAACCTATAATTTTCCATCTTTTGTCTAATCCTTTCTTGAACAAGGGGTTACAACAGTGATTTTCCAATCATCTGGGACTTTCCCTGACTCCAGTGATTTTTGAAAGGTCACAACCAATGCCTCCATTATTTCCTCAGTCACCTCCCTCAGAACTCTAGGATGTAGCCCATCGGGCCAGGAGATTTATCAACTTTTTGACCTCTTAGTTTTTCTAGCACCTTCTCTTTTGTAACGGCTACCATACTCAACTCTGCCCACTGACTCTCTTTAATTGTTGGGATATTACTCGTCTTCATGAAGACTGACACAAAGTACTTATTAAGTTCTTCAGTTATTGCCTTACCTCCCATCACTAGCCTTGCTGCATCAATTTGGAGCAGCCCAATTTCTACTTTTGCCTCTCGTTTGTTTCTTATGTATAGAAAAATGCTTTTACTATCATTTCTAATATTACTGGCTAGCTTACCATCATATTTGATCCTCTCCTTCCTTATTTCTCTTTGTTATCCTCTGTTTGTATTTGTAGTCTTCCCAATCTTCTGATTTTCCAGTGCTCTTGGCCACTTTATAGGCTTTCTCTTTCTCTTTGATACATTTCCTGACTTCCTTTGTCAGCCATGGCTGTCTCATCTCCTCCCACCACCACTTCACACACACCCCCCTCACCCCACAACCTCTCTCGCCCACCCACCCCCACCCCCACATAATCTTTCTTTTCTTTGGGATGAACCTCTGTACTGTGTCCTCAATTACACCCAGAAACTCCTGCCATACTGTCTTCCCCACCAGGCTCTGCTTCCAGTCGATTTTCATCAGTTCCTCTCTCATGCTCCTGTAATTACCTTTATCTAACTGTAACACCATTATATCCGATTTTGCCTTCTCTCTTTCAAACTGCAGACAGAACTCTACCATATTATGATCGCTGCCTTTCTCCCTGTCATGTTGCAGCCTGATCTGTCTCTTTTAGCTGGCTATTTCTGATTACTGTATCTCCTCCCAGCCTTGCATTTCCCTCGCTGCTGTTGATGATTCCAACCCCCTGCTAATCTAGGTTAAATGCTCCCTTGTAGCACTAGCAAATCTGCCCACCAGGATAATGGTCCCCCTCCAGTTCAGGATTAGAGTGGTGCTGGAAAAGCACAGCAGGTCAGGCAGCATCCGAGAAGCAGGAAAATCGACGTTTTTCCTGCTCCTCGGATGCTGCCTGACCTGCTGTGCTTTTCCAGCACCACTCTAATCCAGACTCTGGTTTCCAGCATCTGCAGTTCTTGTTTTTACCCCCTCCAGTTCAGGTCCGACCCACCCCTCTTGAACAGATCACCTCTGCTCCAGAAAAGATCCCAATGATCTAAGAAATCAGATTCTTAGCCATACATGCATCTGCCATATCCTCCTGTTCTTATCCTCACTACCATGTGGCACTGGAAGTAATCCGGAGATTACCATCATTGAGGTCCTGATTTTTAACTTACTTCCTAGCTCTCTATAATCATTCTGCAGGACCTCATTTGTGGCAACGTGCACAATGACCTCTGGCTGCTCACCCTCCCCCAAAAACAATATCTTCAAGTTTGCAAATGACACAAAGTTGGGTGGAAGGATGAATTGTGCAGAGATGCTTCAGTGTGATTTGGACAAGTTGAGTGAGTGGGCAAATCATGACAAATGAAGTACAATGTGAGGTTTGCATTTTGAGATCAAAAACAGAACAGCAGATTACCTCACTTTACTAACTTAAGGACTCAACATTGAGGAGGGGTTTAACATTTTCTGAATGTGAGCACTATCCTTCATGTTCCTTACCTTCCTCCACACCCTATTCATTCTGTATGCTCCTAATATAACAAACCCATTTTCAACCATTTACACTTCTCAATAGCAATTTACTCAGTATTTACTTCTTTCTTGGCTTACCATGAGCAATCTTGTGTTTGTCTTTTTTTTCTCTCTCTGAGCAATGTCTCGATGTACTTTACCCACCCCCCCACCCTGTCACCACCATAATACCATATATGAGTATGGTAATGAGTTTTAACAAAGGGTCACTGGACTCAAAATATTAACTCAATTTTTTTCTCTACAAATGCTTCCAGAGCTGTTGAGTTTCTCCAGCATTTTCTGTTTTTGCTTGAGATTTCCAGTACATGCTGTCCTTTGGTTTTATTAAGATCAGTTATGCTTCAATGTCTCCACTTTGCCTTCACTGCCAAACTCAATACATAGCCGTTGTACTCATCGGAGAACACATACCCAGCCTCCAGTCAATAAAGTCACGCCCACTCACTCCTGACCTGTTCACAAATATCAGGTTGAACATCTTCATCACTTTATACAGTATATTGTATTTGCTGCTGCGAAGATGTTCAGAATATGTACATTTAACCTGAGTGAGGAGCTGTACTTGCAGGGTGTGAAGGGCTAACAATCCCTGGTGTTACAAGCCTGTCTCCAAGCTGCACTCGGACCTTGCAATCAGCTGCATGCAACATAGGAACTTGGCTGTAGAGGTTTACCAGCAAAAGGCTCCTTAAACAGATCACCATCTAGATGATTTGCAGATTAAATTACAATCAACGGGAATTTTAAAATAAGCATGTGCCATACCTTTCAGGCAAGCAGACTTAAATAAGGAAAATGGAATTGGGGGTTCCAAAAGGTACCATAATATTAAATGACCATGGGTCAGCAAATATCCAATTTGCTTCTATCGACTTGTTTCATTATAAATCCTGATATATTTATAGTAAAAACTATCAATGTTAAATTATAATGCTGTAATTACATATTTCTCCAATTGAGGCACTTTATGGAAGGATGTAATTATAGGATGACAAGTTTAGATTAGATTTTTCATAATAAATACAATAATAACAAATATAAAATAAGATTGTAATGCATCTCTTTAAAATAGAGACTAAATTATATCTGCATGCCTTGATCTGATTAACCCTGTCATTTAACCATGTTTCACTTATTCTTGTCAAACCATTGAGATGTGGTGCAAAGAATATTTACTAGAAAATTAATTTTCCCACATTCACTGAACAAATTAGGACAGAAATTAAGTGTCCTCCAAGGAAATGTGGGAAAAGTAAAAAAGCAATGGAGATTGGAGCTAAAATAGTCAGCCGTTGAAGACAAATAAAACACAATATCAACCCACATTATAATAAAGAGTAGTTCAAAAATAGGAGGAAACAGACAGGGATGCAGTAAGGAATGTGAGGTCGATCAAGACAGCCTTTGGTGCATTTGTGTAAATGAATGAAGCAGGTAACTGTGTTTGGTGAACAAAAGGCCCAAACAACCACAGGGGATTATGCCATAGGGTACACCTCTGGTATTGTCACTGGATTAGTAATCCAGAGACACAAGCAAATGCTCTGGGGACATGGGTTCAAATCCCATAACAGCAGCTTCTGGAATTTGAATTCAACCAATCAGTCTGGGATTGAAAAGCTAGTCAATGGTAATGAAACGATCACCGATTGTTGAAAAAATAATTTGCTTCTATAATGTTCTTTAGAAAAGAAAATCCTCCACCCTACCAGGTCTGCCCTACACATGACTCCAGATGCACAGCATTGTGTTTAACTCTTAACTACCTTCTGAAATGGCCTAACAAGGCACTCAGATTAAGGGCAATTAGGGAGAGGTAACAAATATTGGCATTTCCAGTAATGCTTACACTCAATGAAAGAATAAAAGATTAAAAAGAAGACATTTAGCTGAAACAAGAGGAGGAATGGGTACTTTTATTCCTACTGCACTGTATTCATGAAAAAATGAGGAAGGATGAAGAGGAATAATAGGGCGACAGTATTGCTAAAGATACTGTTTAAACACTGGAAAAGGATGATGTACTTGAGGATTCAAAGATAGGCTCTACTTGGTTGAAGGTAAGGTACAATTGGGAAGCTATTATACTAAATAGACCATAACATGGTGATCAAGCAGCAAGTTTTCAAGATAAAATACAGAAAATGCTGGAGTTTTAGTTATAATAGGAGTCCCAAGTTATCGAAATGTAGATTGACAAAATGAAAATTAGAAGGGTGAAGAAGATGAGGAATTCCTGAATGATATTCAAGAGAACCTAATCAGTATGCTTTCAGCCCAAACAGAAAAGCTGTAATGCTGGATTGAGCTTTGAGGAATAATATTGGGGCAAGTGGAGTACATTTCACTGGAGGCATTCAAAAAGGTGATGATTTGGAGGTGCCGATGTTGGACTGGGGTGTACAAAGTTAAAAATCATACAACACCAGGTTATAGTCCAGCGGGTTTATTTGAAAGTACTGGCATTTGGAGTGCTGCTTCTTAATCAAGTGGTTCGTCAGCTTCCAAATAAACCTGTTGTACTATAATCTGGTTTTGTGTGATTTTTAACTTAAAAAGGTAATGGTTGAGGTACAGGTGAGAAACATTCCCAGAGGTTGTGGTTAGGGGGTGTGGTCGAGGGTTGGAACAGAAGGGCATCTAAAGTAGCACTCCCTGGATTATTAAATATTGAGAGACCATCATGGACAGCATGTTTAGTGAGGCAGTCACATTGAAGCTAAAGGCTGAACAGACAGAAGGAGGTTGGGTGACCATTAGGCAGTGTAAAGGAAAGCAGTTATGTAGGAGACCCCTGTGGCCATTCCCCTCTTTAACAGATACATTTAGACTGTAGATCATTTAGGCTTTGGGTGATACCACCAGGAGAGACAACTTCTCAAGGGATAGCAGCAAGAGCTAAGTCCTTAGCACCATTGGTGGCTCTGCTGAACAAGACAGGAGGAAGAAGAGCAGCAGGGCTATAATGATAAGGGTTTCAATAGTAAGGGGAACAGATAAGTGTTTTTGCAGCCAGTGAAAAAACTCCAGAATGGTGTTTTGCTCTCCTGATGGCAAGGTTAAGGATGTTTTGCTGAGGTTACAGAACATTCTGAAGAAGGAGTGGGAACAGCCAGTTGGATGTGTTTACGCCAACAACACAAGTTTTAAAAAAAGTTCTGCAAACTGAGTACAGGGAGTTAGGAGGCAAATTAAAATGTAGGACCTCAAAGGTAGTAAGCTCAGGATTACTCCAGTGTTATGTGCGAGTGACTGTAGAAGTAACAGATATATCTGATGAATATATGGCTGGAGAATTGGTGTATGGATGAATTCAGATTCCTGGGACATTGAGACTGGTTGTGTGGAAGATGGGGCCAGTATAAGCACGAGGGATTGCATCCAGGTTGGACTAGGACCAATGTCCTCACGGGCTGATTGCTAGTGTTGTTAGGAATGGTTTAAACTACAATGGCATGGGGATGAGCAAGAGAAGGAGGAAACAAGGATAGAAACAAAAGACCGAAAATTAAGAAGTAAAAATGAAAGGCAGAAAACATAAGGACGAGAAACAAATGAGGCCATAGTGCAAAATAAAGCAAAAATGACTCACAAGGTTAAAAAGATAAGCCTAAAGTCTTTGTGTCTTAATGTGCAGAGCATTTGCAATAAGATAGATGAATTAACAGCATAAATAGATATACATGTTTATGATAGACTTGCAATTACAGAGACAGGATGACCAAGGATAGGAACTGAATATTCAAGGCTATTCAATATTAAGGAAGGACAGACAAATAGAAAAAAAACAGGTGGGGTAACATTGTTAATAAAGGGAGAAATTGATGCAATAGTGAGAAAGAATGCTGACTTGGAAAATCGAGATGTGTAATCTATACGGGAGGAGATATGAAACACCAAGAGGCAGAAAATGTTGGTGGGGGGGGGGGGGGGGGATTGTCTTTAGGCCCCAAACATTAGCAGAGCTGAAGGAAGGCACTAAACAGGAAATTAGAGATGCATGCAATAAGGCTGACTTTAATCTCCATTTAAATTGAAAAAAACAAACTAACAATAATACTTCGGAGAAGAATTTCCTGAAGTTTATATGTGATACCAATTTATTGAGCAACCAACAAGTCATCAGGCTATCCTAGATTGGTATTGTGCAATGAGAGACGATTAATGAACAATCTTGTGTGTCCGTTGCTCCCAATGCGGTCTCCTCTACATTGGGGAGACTGGGCGCCTCCTAGCAAAGCGCTTTAGGGAACATCTCCGGGACACCCGCACTGCCCCGTGGCCCAACATTTCAACTCCCCCTCCCACTCTGCCGAGGACATGGAGGTCCTGGGCCTCCTTCACCACCCCTCCCTCACCACCAGACGCCTGGAGGAAGAACACCTCATCTTCGCCTCGGAACTCTTCAACCCCAGGGCATCAATGTGGACTTCAACAGTTTCCTCATTTTCCCTTCCCCCACCTCACCCTAGTTCTAAACTTCCAGCTCAGCACTGTCCCCATGACTTGTCTGGAGTTGTCCTACCTGCCTATCTCCTTTTCCACCTATCCACTCCACCCTCTCCTCCCTGACCTATCACCTTCATCCCCTCCCCCACTCACCCATTGTACTGTATGCTACTTTCTTCCCACCCCCATCCTCCTCTAGCTTATCTCTCTACGCTCCAGGCTCTCTGCCTTTATTCCTGATGAAGGGCTTTTGCCCGAAACGTCGATTTCGAAGCTCCTTGGATGCTGCTTGAACTGCTGTGCTCTTCCAGCACCACTAATCCAGAATCTTGTGTGTGGTCCATTGCGGAACAGTAACCATAAAGTGATAACATAAAAGCAAAATACTGCAGATGCTGGAAAAACTCAGCAGGTCTGGCAGAAACTGTGGAGAGAGAAACTGAGTTGATGTTTTAAGTCTGGTCAGTTCTGAATACTGGACTTGAAACATTAACTCTGGGTCTTTAAAATATACAAGATTGAGAGTAATATACTGGCATGGATTGAGAATCGGATGATAAATAAGAAAGAGATAATGTGGGGATAAATGGGTCTTTTTCTGGGTGGTAGGTAGTGTACCACAGAGATCAGCGCTTGGGTCCTAGTTAATCATGAGATATATATATAAAGAGTTAGATAAAGAAACCAAATGCGAGACTTCCAAGTTTGATGACCACACAAAACTAAGTGGGATTGTGAGTTGGGAGAGGCTTCAGAGTGATCTCGACAAGTTGAGTTGTGGACAAACACATAGCAGATGCATGGATAACTGTGAAGTTATACACGTCAGTGTGAAAATCAGTAAGGCAGAGCATTATTTAAACAGTTATATGTTGGGAAGTGTGAATGCCCAAAGAGATATGGGTAACTTATACAATCCATACAAGTAAGAGGCAGATTGCAGCAGCAATTAGGAAGGCAAATGGAGAGACAAGGAGAGATTGGTTAATCTGGGCTTGTATTCACTAGTGTTTAGAAGAATAAAGGAGAATCTGATTGAAACGTATAAAATTCAAACAGGATTAGATAAACTAGATGCAGGGTGGATGTTTCCTCTGGTTGGGGAACCTACAACTTGGGGCCACAGTTTTAGGAAATGGGGTAGGCCATTTAGGACAGAGATGAGAAAACCTTTCTTCCACTCAAGAGAGTGGTCAACCTGTGGAATTCGCTCCCACAGGAGGTTTTAGAGACCAGGTCACTGAGTATATTCAAGAAACAGACAAATAATTTTTTAGATATGAAAGGTATCAAGGGATAAAGAGAGAAAAGGGGAATATGGTGTTGAGATAGAGGATCAGCCATGATCATATTAAATGATGGAGGAGGCTCAAAGGGTGACATAGCCTTCTCCGCTGCCTAGTTTCTATGTTAGAAATTAAAATGTAATAGAAGATGACATTTATGACAAATATTATGTTATTGATCAGTAGAAAATAAAGTTGCAAACAAAAAGTAAACGGGTGAATTGAAAAAGGAAGTAAGAGAGGCAAAGAGAGAATACAAAAATAGATCAGTGAGTGACACAATAGGAAAACCAAAGTACAGATATAAAAGATATAGTGGGGCTGATAAGAACCCAAAAATTAAATCTTCTTATGGAGGAAAATTAGGCACACTGAGGTATAACTGAATACTTTGCATCTGTCTTCAGTGAAGAAGAGATGCTATCAATGGCACAATAAAGGAGATACTTGACAAATTGGACTAGATAATAATAGGTAAATTAGAGGTAATAAAAGGTTAGCAGCACTCAAAATAGAAACGTTACCTGGTCTAGATGGAATTCATATGCTTGTTGAAGGAAGTTGGGCAGCACAGTGGCTCAGTGGTTAGCACTGCTGCCTCACGGTACCAGCGACCTGCGTTGGATTCCACCATCGGGGACTGTCTGTCTGGAGTTTGTACATTTTTCCTGTGTCTGGATGGCTTTCCTTTCGTTTTCTCCCACAGTGCAAAGATGTACAGGTCAGGTGGATTGGCCATAATAAATTGCCCAGTGTGCAGGCTAGGTGGGATAGCCATGGGAAATGCAGGGTTACAGTGATGGGATAGGTCTGGATGGGATGCTCTTCGAAGGGTGGGTGTAGACAGAATGGACTGAATGGCCTGCTTCCACGTTGTGGGAATTCTATTAAGTAAGGATGGAAATTGCATAGGTTATTTTGACTGGCCAAAGTTTTCCAATCCTCTTTAGCTAAAGTAATGGTATCAGAGGATTAGCTGCTTCCAAGTATTGTATTACACCTGGTTCTGAAAAGGAGATAGGGATGATCTAGCAAGTACAGTCTTGTGAGCCAAACGTCACCAGTGAGGAATTGCTTAGACACATTTAATGCAATGTCAAATGATTGAACTGTGGGTCAAATGGCACTGAGAAAAATAAGGAACAGAGATTTCATAGGGGCATTTTAAATTGGGAGATTGTCTGGATAAGGTAGGTAGCGAAAAAACTGGCAGAAACGTTGAGGACAGATTGAGTATGTTTGATTGATCAACCAAAGACAATATGATAAAAAATTGTCTTTTTTTGAACACTGACTTGTTAAGATCTGGATTGCACTGCCTGACTGATGGAGGAAGATTCAATCATTGCTCTCAAAATAAATTTCATACTTATCTACATATAAATAGCATGCAAGGCTATGGGTCAACTGCTGGGTAATGTGATTAGAGTAGATGAAAGGTGTGGAAATGATGGGCCTCTTTCCACATTGTCATCCATGATGACACCATAATTGCATATGGAAAATTGCACTTTCCCAATATGGGGAAAAATACAGGCGAATGGAACTCATTGAGTTGCTCTTGCAGAGAACTGGTATAACCATGTTGGACCAAATGGCCTCCTTGTATGCTCTAACTATCCTATCATTCCACAGGCAAAACTCTGTTTTTAAAGTCACAAATACTTTTACAATCAAATTTTATGATTATTGTGACTATTAGATTACTAAATATATTCAGCAACCTGATGGCATGAGTTGTAATAGGCATTAGCTCTCAGAACAGAATCACAGATACTGAAAAACTTCAGAACATTTCTCTTGATGTCAATCCTACAACTTTACAAATTAGATGCTTTATCACAATGCAGTGGTCTTATTGGAATCAATTGGAACAGCAAAATTATCCTGCTATTTTGAATGGAGCTATCTGATATTCATGAAAATTCATCTCCTAACAGTGAAGTGCATATACTCCTTTGCACCAAAGTTATCATGGTTTCTTACTTTCTTTCTATGCCTTGAGGGTATAAAGAACCAGCTATATTTCCAGTTCCAGGGAGGAGCAAAAGTAAGAACAAATTTAAAAACAGAATTCCTGAACTGGGAGCCAATATACATCATGAGTACAGGGATATTGATTGAAGGTGCCATGGTGAGAGTTAGGATACAAGCAGAGGAGGTTAGATTAAATTAAATATAAGCAGATGGAAATGTGAGGCCAGGCAGGTGTGTGTAAATATTGCCAAGTCTTTAGGTAACAAAAGAGGTTTAAGTAGATCAGCTAATACAAGGGTAGAAACTGATAATCCAATAAGAGATTGTAATGACAGGATAGTGTGTTAAAGGCTTGAGGTCAAATAAGACTTTGAGGTAGCAAACAATCTGTTTTGTCAGGACAACAGTTACAGAACTGAATAGAGTCAGTGGCTGGGGAACCAAGTTTACCTGGAGGAAAAATAACAGTTTTTATCCTTTCAGCATTTGAAGAAAGTAAATTCTGGTTTGTGAAGATATGATGTTAAAACAAGCAGTCTGATAGCAGAAATGAGTTGTAGAGATTGACTGAATCTGAAGTGTGTTTTTGGATGATTTTGTCAGGAAATGCCAACATTTCTGTCTCAGGCCTGCTGCAGTACTCCAGTGAGGATCAATGCAAGCTGGAGGAATAACACCTCATCTTCTGCCGAGGTATCTTACAGCTTTCAGGACACAATTTAAGATTAACAATTTCAGAATGTGAACACCCTCTTCCAAGTTCATTATCCTTCCCCTTCACCCCAGGTCCTGTTTTGGACCCCAACCCACCTTCAACCATTTACACTTCTCATTGGCACCCTACCCAAGATTTATCTCTCTCTCAGCTTATCATCAATAATCTCTTTCTTTGCCAATACCCTTTCACTCTCTTTGGGAACTCTCCGAATATAATTGTTTCACCCACCCCTCCTCACATCAACATGAATATTACCCTTTCCTAGCTATTTTCATTTCTGACAAAGGTTCACTGAACAGGAAATGTTAACACTGTTCTTCTCTCTATTGAAGTTGCCAGACCTACTGAGTTTCTCCAACACTTTATGTTTTTATTGCAGAAGATCTTCTGACCCTTTCTGTCAGTGCCAGCTCTCTGCAAGGGCTACTCAGTTCACCCACTCCCTTCATCCCGTTCTCCACGCCTAGTAAAAGCCTCTTCAGATGAGTGTAGAATTTCATTTTGACAGCTTCCACAGGATTTCAGGCTGTGTATTACAGATCTTAACCGATGATGTATAAAAGCATTTTCCTCCTATCACTTCTGGTTCTTTTACTAATCGGTGTCCTCCAGTTCACAAAACTTTCACCACAGCACTGAGGATGCCACCTACAAAGGAAATGAAACATCTACAAACCAAATTCCCAGTTTGGCAAACATACCCACACCAACTGCAACCAGCATCCGAGCTACAAATCTTTATGCAAACCTTGAACTGTTGTTTCAGCTGTGGTCAAAATTGCACTTTCTATATATTTAACAAAATTTCTATTTTAATACTCCCCTACCTTTGAAATAAAGGTCAACACTCTATTTGAGTTCACTAGAACTTGAACCTATCTTCCTGCTTTTGAAGACTCCCCAAATCCCTCTCTCCATTTAAATAATATTCAGCTTCTCTATTCTTCCTGCCAAAGTGTATGACCTCACATTCTCCCACATTACATCTCCCAAGTTTCTGACCATTGCTTAACTTGTCCATATCTATCCAGACTTTTTGTCATTCTCACCATTTGCTTTCCCACCTATTTTTCTTTCATACATAAATGTGGCAATAGCACATTTTCTTCCCTCATCCACGTCAGTAATACACATTAATAATTATGGCATCAGTGCAGAGCCTTGTCGCACTAGTGAGCATTCTGAAAATGCCCATCTTTCCCAACTCTTGGTCTTCTATTAGTCAGCTAATCCTCTGTCTATGTTAAAATACTACCCCTAACATCAGGAGCTATTATGTTATTAAGCAAATGTCTTCTGGAAATCCAAATATAATACATAGGTTTCTTTATCTATCCTGCTTGGTACCTCATAGAGTCATAGAGCTGTATAGCATGGAAATAGACCCTTCAATCTAATTCATCCATGCCTGCCAGATATCATAAATACATCTGGTCCCATTTGCCAGCATTTGGCCCATATCCTTCTAAATCCTTCTCAGTCATATACACATCCAGATGCCTTTTAGATGTTGTAATTGTGCCAGTCTCCACATTCTCTGGCAGTTCATTCCATACTGCATCACCCTCTGGTGAAAAGGTTGCCTCTTAAGTCCCTTTTAAATCTTTCCACTCTCACCCTAAACATATGCCTCTAGTTTTGTACTCCCCCACCGCTGAAAAAGACCTTGTCCATTTACCCTATTCATGCCCATCATTATTTTCTAAACCTCCATGAGGTCACCCCTCAGCCTCCAGCACTCCAGGGAGCCATGGCTCTATCTCTTTCATCATTCAGGGCAATGTGTTTTTTTAACCTTCTTTTCGTCTCATAGGAACATAATTTGACTGCATCCAAATCATTACCTGCTTAAAGGCATGATGTGCAGATGCCGGTGTTGGACTGGGATGAACAAAGTCAGAGGTCACACGACACCGGTTATAGTCCAACAGGTTTATTTAAAATCACAAACTTTCACAGCGCTGCTCTTTTATCAGGTGAATTGCAGATCATTGTTTCATTGATCCATTTACCTTGGTCAAATCTGCTCTTTCCCAACTAAATTGCATGCCCCTCAATTGAGTATCTTTACTCTGGATTGTTCCTTGTCTTTTTCCAGTGTTGTTTCTTCTTAGACAGTCCCTTGGGATGTGTCCTGAGATGACTAAGTAGCCCAATGCTGGCTTGCAAATCTGCCATAGGTAGGACAGGTTATATTTGAAGAGGTAGCTGGGTGCGATATGCCAGGTTTTTATATACTCCTTCCACTGTTTATATTTGGTGTCCACCTAGACCTTTCAGAGATGTTGAAAATGATTTGCACCTCCATGGATTTATCTCCAATTTGGGTAATCTTTGATAAGATATTATAGGGGGAAAGGGGGTGTTTCAGGTCATCCTTAAACAACTGTTCTCTTGGTAACGACTTGTCTTTAGAAGTCTTGTGTCAGGCATTCAATCAATGTGGTCTGTCAAACTCAGCTACTTCAATGCTGGGAATGTTGGCCAGAGAGCAGACTCTGATTGGACCAACAATCCTGCTGAGGATTTGCAGGATTTTGCAGATGCATCGCTGGTGATATTTCTCTAGGAACCTAATGTACATTATCCATATCTACAAAACAGCTGTGTGTAAGTAACACTGCTACCCTGGAGAGCACAAGTCTTTGTCTCTTTTCCTCTGACAGTCAAAGGCATACTTTGGCAGTGTTGAATTTCACTGTTGATATCTGCTCTAAGAGGCTCCCAACATGAGAATTTATTCACATTGTTCAGTGATTTGCCATGGATCATTACTTAACCCTATACCTAATGAAAGCATGTTCCCTTTCCCCATATATGCATCCCTACTGACATCTGACTAATTAGATTCCCCAGAATTATAATTCTTCACTGGGACAAAAACATGAGCTAGAAAATTCTCATGAACATACTTCAAAATCGCTTCCCCTTCAGCTGTATAAATTTCAAATTCAAACACCTAAGCCACCTCAACTTAAGACACAAGATAAAAAAAATGCACAAAGTTAGGTCAAAGATCGGGAGTGATATCTTAAAAAGGGTCGCTGGATTCTAAACGTTAACTGTTTATCTGTTATCTCTCTCCATAGATGCTTCTGAGTTTCTCCAGCAATTCCGTTTTTTTTGTTTGTTTCAGTTATAGTTTTAGAAGTGATCCCCCATAATAAACCAGATTCAAGGGTCTAAATGCCTTTCCTAGGTTCCTAAAATTGCATGACCCAAGGAAACAATCAAATAAAGTCGCCTAATTAGCAATCGCTGAATAATGAAAAATGCTCAACAGTACGTCTAGTTACACAATGGTGATTCTTGAGAGACCAAAAAAAGAGAAGCAACACTACCACTTCTGACCATAATTATGACCCCACAAAAAGTATACGATCTGACAGCACTGGATGCTTTCCCTCCCCCAGTCTGTGTGGTTGCAATAACATCTTTTTGCTTCCCTGTCTACTCTGTCCCATATGTTGCCCTAACTCCAGGCTGTTCACTTCAGCACAGCCTTACTCTGACACCTGTCCTTTTGTCTCTGTGCGGCTGCCGAGCGTCGCCGACCGTTTTTTTTCAAATTATCACACGTGACTTCCTAACGGCCCCTCGGAGGCGCGACCGGTCGGAGACTGGCCAATCGGCTTCCGAGTTGCCACCAATTCGAATTTTGTCTGGCCGGGACGATGACGACAGCGGGTAGCCGCCGACCAATCAACTGGCGACCGCCTGCGATTCAAACTGGTACATCCCGTAGCGAGTTGGGGGAGGGGAAAAGGAGAATTTTTGTGTATGTTGGGGCGGGCGTTTGTCCCGAGCGGAGGTAGTATCAGTAACAGCAGGCGCTGGTGGCAGCGACGGCGCATCCGAACTTGTTGTTAGCGCCCTTCAGCGTTCGATTGATGTGGAGCTGGGCCAATCGACAGCTGCCTTATACGTTCTGGCCCACCCTCCTTACCAATGAGCGCTGACGACGGGCCTGATTGACAAGGCGCGGCCCGGGAAGGAAACGTGTAATCATGTTAGGGTGAGAAGTAGTATAGTGAGAACCAGCGCCCTGTGTAGCTTTGTAGTCCATTGACGCCTTGTGTAGTGTGAGCCTGGTAGGTATCCCTATGTATATAATGGTACGGTATCTATATGTAAAGATGTGTGCGCGGGAATACGTATTTTTGAAAAAAAACAAACGTTACGCGTGTTTTTTTTTAAAACTACACTTTAATCGACTTTTTTTAAGAACGCAAATTTAAATGTGCAAACACACTTTTGGACTTTTATTTTTTTTAAAAAAAGTACGGTAACTTTATTTTTTAGAAACGCGTTTCGCACCCCTCATGAACGTTTCCAAAAGTGAGAGGAGCCCGAATTAAAACAGTTTTAAGATTCTTGTAAAGCGAGAAAAAAAAGGTTTTACTTTATTTCTGGCAGTTTTTTTTTCAAAAGAAAGTTACAACGCGCTCGCGGGTAGACGAAAGGTGAATTCTTCTTGTGTTTCTTTATTTTGTTTTAAATCTAAGAAAGGTGGGGGTGGGGGTTATGATTTTTTTTTGGAAATGGCCGCCTCTGGGTTGCAATGCTCAGTATGTTTGCTTAATGGAAGTGCGCAGTGATTGCAAGAGCGAGAGGAAAAGCCTACCTCAGTTGCTGACATTTGCATTTTCTCGGCGAATTTATCGCATTCGGCGGGTTAATTTTGTTGTTTCTCTGAGCGTCGTCAGAAATGCAAAAGGCTATTTACTTTTTTTTTGGTCTTGTGTTTTTCTCCTCCTCTGCTTGTTGCAGTGTAGTTTCTTGTGCAAGTGCTGCCCCCCTTCTCTGTTTCTTTTCCTGCTCCATCTGCTTGGTATTGTGTGTGTAAAATGGAGGTAAATGGACGCCCAGGCAGTTGCACATCTGTACAAGCCCGCCCCCCCTTTTTCTTTTCATTCCCTTTTCAATTAATTTTTTAAAAAATAATTTTTCTCCCCCTCTCTATCAAACGGTGTCCATTGCAGTCTTGTATATTTCCACTATAAATAGCTGCGAAAAATCTTTCCCTGTCACAAAAATATTGGATCAAGTGTTTAAAAGTTTTTTTCTGAAGTGCAAATTAAATTGGAGTTTGTGTATGCAAATATTTTATTGGGTGTGTGTTTTAAGAATAGTACTTTAATAGATTTTGGGAAGAACTTTTTGTGTATTTTCAGAAAGTCCCACATGCAAGTTTGACATGTGGGCCACTTCACTGTAATTTTTTTGGCTTAGATTTTCATTTTTGTCGATGGGTTATATACAAAAAAATACAAGCTTGATTCAGTTTCTGTTGGAGATGAGTTTTTTTTTGCTTTAGAAATGTAAAAGTGTGTGGATTTGATTGTTGAGCAACAGATTGTAAGATTATTTTAATTATTACCTAAAAGTTATGTTTTTGGTGGTGGATTGTCATTGAACATATTTCATTGAACACCCATCATTTGAGATATATGCACCTCCATTCCTAACACTTTGAACTTAATACCTTCACTGAGACCATTTTTAAAATTAACTATGTACTGTTCTGACCTGTTTTGTTTGTGAAAGCTATGGTGATAGATATCAGGAACCACAGATTTCTTTTTTGTGTGAGCACTTCAAGCAGAAATGTATTGAATTATTCTGTAACTGCAAATCCAAAATGTTTTCATAGTCCTGTACCTTTCCAATACCTATGTTTAAGCACAATGGTTTCTTCCAGAAGAAATTTTTTGTCAAGCCGTTTTCCCATTTACTCTGTAAAATTGACCGATCCTGTATAGGCTTTGCAAAAGAGAACTTTTTGAATCAAATCCTTTTGAACTACAAGATTAATATTTTGCCTAAACATTTGTAGCAGAAACTTCAAGATCTTTGCTTTGTAAGGATTCACATTTGTGCCTTGTTTAACACCAAAATACTTCTGGTCATGTATCGCATTACTAACTGTGTGATGCATACTTGTAACGTATTGGCTGTGATGTCCTGAAGAGAAACATCCCTGTATGTATTTAAATTGCTTGCTTAAAGTAACTTTGTTTTCCTTCAGCAGTTTTCACAAAACAATAACAAATCAGCTCGGTGACATCTTAGAGATTGACTTTTCTTGAGATGGTGTTTAACTGAACTTGATGTCCACTGTATGCAAGCGTTTCTGAATTTTCACTCTCTGGAGTACCTAAGTTTTCTTTTGTTGCAGATACGAACTAACAATGGTTAGAAAAGATCCCAATAAACCCCGGGGCAAAATGTCCTCTTATGCATACTTTGTGCAGACTTGCCGGGAGGAGCACAAAAAGAAACACCCTGAAGCCACTGTCCACTTTGCAGAGTTCTCGAAGAAATGCTCAGAAAGGTGGAAGGTGAGACTGATTTGATTTTTTAAGTTTTTAAATTTGCAAATTTCTTTCATGTGTTTCATGGCTTGAATAGTGGTCTTCTTGTTTAGACCATGTCAATCAAAGAGAAGTCCAAGTTTGAAGACCTGGCTAAAAATGACAAGGTCCGCTACGATAGGGAGATGAAGAACTATGTCCCTCAAAAGGGGGAGAAGAAGAAGAAGAAGGATCCAAATGCCCCCAAGAGACCACCGTATGTACTGCAGTTGAAGTATTTCGGGAGTTTTATTGTCTGAACTGTAACCTTGATCTTAATAACTTATTCATTCTTGCAGATCAGCATTTTTCCTTTTCTGCTCGGACAACCGTCCAAAGATCAAAAGTGAATCTCCTGGAATGTCCATTGGAGATGTTGCAAAGAAGCTGGGCGAGATGTGGTCCACAGTGCAACCCAAGGATAAAGTACCATATGAGCAGAAGGCTCATAAGTTAAAGGAGAAGTACGAAAAGGTAACTGGCACACTTGAAAACTTGTATGTCTTAAATATTTGATTGCTGCATAGTACAAAAGTCCAGTGTTTTAATTCCCTGCCTCTCTCCTGGTGGGGGGGGGGAGAGAAGAGAGAGAGAGTGAGGAGAGAAGTTTTAACTAACTTCCACTTGTTTTTGTGCTTGGTTTACCACGGCACGATTGTGGGGTTTTATTAGATTAGATTACTTACAGTGTGGAAACAGGCCCTTCGGCCCAACAAGTCCATACCGCCCCGCCGAAGCGCAACCTAACCTAACACTATGGGCAATTTAGCATGGCCAATTCACCTGACCTGCACATCTTTGGACTGTCGGAGGAAACCCACGCAGACACTGGGAGAATGTGCAAACTCCACAGTCAGTTGCCTGAGGTGGGAATTGAACCCGGGTCTCTGGCGCTGTGAGGCAGCAGTGCTAACCACTGTGTCACCGTGCTGCCCAGTGTGGGTAGCTTATCCATGTTAGATTTATTCCTTCTCCTTAGTGGCCATTTTTCCAATTTAAGAGTTGTGAAGAATATCTTAAGTCAAATGAGGAAGTGGAAAAGGACTGATGCGTAATTGGAGGCGTATCTTTTGTGCAATGTAATGCTCTTAAGACCAAGCACGTTTTCCAGCATGCTTTACAACCTTTATTCTAAAATTGAACGTGGTTGACGGCTGTCCTTTCTTCAGAAATATCTCATAGCTACCATTTACTAACGAATGCAGATTTGTAAATAGATCTGACCCATATGTTCCAGTAACTTGGAAATTTGTCCTAGACACAGTCTTGCACTCAATTACTAACAAAGTTTATCATTTTTTTAGATCAGGAGCTAAGATGGTGTTTGAAACTTGAGCAAAACCTCTATCTCTTGTGAATTGTCTAAGGCTTATCTCCATAAAGGGCCAATTTACTTAGCAAGTTAGTCCCTGAATCTGCTGCTTCCATGGCCACATTCCATGGTAATTTATCTGAACTCTCCAAGTACCACAAATTCCGATTCTACGTTTTGCATCATCTGATTATTTATCTCATTTCAATAATACACCTTAACTCAATTGTTGTATATTGACTTAATCTTGCTGTATACTTGGGAAGGGTCTATATAGTGTGAGGAAGTAGTGTGAATTGTAAAGTGTGTGTGTGTACACAACTGGATTAGAGAAGTATGGATATGGGAATGAGTATTTTCAAAAAAGTGAGCAAATCATAATTACAGAAAATTTTGAGAATTTGGATCTTTTTATTGGGAGAGGATGGTAAATTCAGCAGGATCAAACAGTTTTGCATCCGAGCTGTGGGGCTGCTAGGTGTCTATATGCCATTTGGAGCGCAGATGTATTGATTTTTGGTTCAGGAAGTTGCTGCTGTGCACTTAACTCCAAGATGCTTGCAGTGACAGAAAAATAAGGGACCAATGTGGCAACTTTTAAATAAGTTGCCTTACAGGTGTAGTTGAGTATATTGGTCTGTTGGGTGCTTGTTTTTTCATTGCTGCAAGTTAGACAGCCCAGTAAGTGTATTGGAAAATATAGCAAAGTAGTCTTGAGTATACTGCAATAATTATTTTAACTTTGCTTCATAGGAAGTTGCAGCCTATCGTGCCAAATGCAAAGGTGACGCTGGTAAGAAACCTGCTGCCAAGCCAGCTCAGGCTGCAAAGAAGAAGAAGAAGGAAGAGGAGGAGGAAGATGAGGATGAAGATGAAGAGGAGGAAGATGATGAGGAAGAAGAAGATGATGAGGAGGATGACGATTAAATAAATCCAGATGTAAAAAGATCTTTGTCTAAGCTTGATCTATTTTTTTTTTTGCAAAGACAGGAAATGTGAGCTCATTTGTAATTTGGATCAATGGCTTAGGTGTAAAGAAACTGTACAAAACTGTGTATAGTTAGTGTTGTATTTTTACACTGCGTAGCCAGACCCTGTACTGTTTTAATTGTAAGTAGCTGATTTTTTTTTAAGGCACAGCCTTTCAAAAAGAGAGGGACTCCAGAGTGATGGAATGTTATTGCCTATTTAATGTTTTGTGTGGAAATTTCAATGGCCAAGGTAGTGAGGATTTTTTTTGTCATGCAGTTCATACCAATTTTTTGCGGATGGTTTTTGTAGATCTTTTGTCACTACATGTGATTGCTAACTTTTCATGTTAGATCATGATAAGAATCAATACTTTTTTTAATAAAACTGAAACATTATCTTGCAGTTGGCAATTATTTTTGCAGTCATTTGTAAAGCAGGTTTGGGATTGAAATTGAGACAGCAAATGTGAAGTGATGTGGATAGAATGGCGCAACCTTCCAAAAGAGACATTTGTGATAGTGGGCTTGAGATACTTTGAAAATGCAGAACTTTCTCAGCTCACTTGGAACCTGGGTATACAAAATGTACTTGAGTATATAATGATAAAACTTTGGTGTTTTTTCAAAATTAGTTTGCATGCATGAGTTGGCTGCTTGCGTAGGTGTTGGAAAACAAAAAGAAAGTACCCATGCAAATAAAGTTGTAGAGTTTTTTTTTGTATGAAAATGTCTTACCCTTTCGCTCTGACTGAGAATTTAAAATCACAGGGATCTTGCTGCCCTGTTCTAGCAGTACAGTGGACAAAGTGATCCAGCTAATATAAAGGCAAAATATTGCTAAATGTGGAAAAATAAATTCTGAAGGATCTCAGCCAGTCTGGCAGCATTTCTCAAGAAAGAGTTCCAGTATGATGCTGTAGAAACTGAATCTCCTGGTTTTATTTGTGACTCAGCTGCCAGTGTAATACCTTTTCTGTTTTTAATATTTTGGGCAAGCATTGAACTGCTTGCATAGTTGGTAGAAGTCAATCACCTCTAAAGAAATGGCAGGCCGAATTTAATTTATTCTGAAGGAGGAATTAATGTATGACTGAATTGTCCATGTGTATTTAATATCTTGATTGACAAAACTGGAACAAGTTGAGGACCAATGTGGGGGGGAGAATTGAATGCATCCTGAAAGTACTGGCATGGGTAGATGATTGACTGCCTGGCAGAGGTCAGTCAGAATAAAGGATCTTTTAATTTCATTAATTAATACATTAATGATCTGGACAAAGGAAGTGTGAGGGCATGTTGCTAAGGTTACAAATGACCAAGAAGTGGAGGCACAAGTACTGAAGTGGGGAGGCTTGCAGAAGAACTTGGGTAGGGAGAATGGGCAAAGTGGCAGATGGAAAACAATATAGGAAAGTGAGATAACGCACTGTTTTCTGAATGGGAAATAGCTTCAGAAATTAGAAACATGAAAGGAATTGGATGTTCAGAGTTCTCAATGTTAACCTGCAAGTTCAGTTGGCTGTCAGCAAGGCAAATTCAATGTTAGCATACATTGCAATAGGGCTAGAATACAAGGACAGAGATGTACTGCTGAGGTTGTATAAGGCTCTGGTCAGTATGCATTTGGAATATTTTTGCAGCCTTTGGCCCTGTATCCATGGAAGGATGTGCTGGTCTTGAAAGGGGTCCACGGGAAGTTTGCAAGAATGATTCTGGGTAGAAAGAGCTTGTCATAGGAGGAGCAGTTGAGTCTGGGTCTCAGGATGGGGGTGGATTGGGAGTGCAGGGCACGGTTCATTGATAGTTAGAATACTGAGCGGCTTGGATATAATGGACTGCAAGATGGGCTCGGACCCAATGCCACTGCCTCAGAGTGAAGGGGCTTCCCTTTGGAACTAAGATGAGGAATTTATTCAGGCTGATGGTAGTGAATCTGTGGAAATCATTGCAGAGGGCTGTGGAGGCCCTGTTATTGAGTGTATTTAATGTGTTCTTGATTGGTAAGGGGTGTGAGGAGAATGGTGTTGCAAAACATATCAGCCATGATTGAATGGCAGAGTAGACTCAATGGGCCAAATGGCCTCATTCTGCCCCTCGAATGGCCTAATAGGCTTGGCGATCATGATTAACATTAACCTGTGGTAATATAGGCAGCGTACAAGTTTGGACTACCTGTTCATTTAAATAATGTGCAATGAAGTCGTGAATATGCCTCTTTTGTGGGCTTTTCACCCCACATCTTACAAGGGGATTGTGTGTGTGTGTTGGAGGTGGCAGTTGTGTTCTGTCTGCAGCAGTGCTTGGAAAAAAAATGTAGAAGACCAGTGAAAAATGGCTAATTGGTGTATAATTGTAGACCTAGCTACAGTCAAGGAAGGTATTTAATGACCTCATGATTTGTTAATATAACTTCAAATATATCCTTACAAGTAAACCTACAGCTGCATTCAGCCACCTTTGTTCAACCACTAACATCAAGTGTGAATCTCACCTGTCATTTGTAACCTTATCTCATTCTCGCCTAACAGTGCTGTAAGCCACATCTTTGTCTCTTTGTTCAAACATGTCAGTTATTTACAGCAGGCACATCACCTAAATGGATTGCACCACTGCCTGGTGAACGTTCCATCTCTACTACAGGACAAGATTACATACTACTAAAGAGAGCAACAGGGCAGACACAGGTGTCTGGCCTCACTGGTGGAAGAGCTGATGTTTGCTGTTGTTAGAGAGACAAATTCATTTTTATCCGTCCTAACTTCCAAGCTTTCCCCTCATTACAGAATGATGCAAGCTGTCTTCTATTACAGAAAATACACCTTTTTGTGTGCTTGTCACTTATGATCCCCAAGCATTGCACCTGGGTAAGGTAGTCACAGGAATGGAAGATTAAGAAAAGACATTATGGATAATGTATGTGGTCATTTTAGGCAATGCATTTATTACTCTCCCTAGTAAAACTACATGGTGTTTCTTTGTGCCTGATTGTCTTTTGTAGGTGGACGGGTCAGGGTCTGGAAGGGTGCTGTTGAAGACACCCTGGTGAAGGCATCATCTGCAGCGCATGAAGTAGATATTACACATTAACAGTCACCACTGCAGGGTGGGGGATATGAATGTTTCTTCTGTTTAGCTACTCAGCGTATGCTGGTGGCAGTTACCATGTTGGTCAGGTTGTCGAGAAGAGCAAGATGGTGGCTCAGTCAATAGCACTGATGTCTCACAGTGCCAGGGACCCAGGTTTGATTCCAGTGTTGGGTGAATGTGTGGAGTTTGCCCATTCTTCTGTGTCTGTGGGTTTTGGTGTCTGCTCTCGTTTCTTCCCCCAGTCCAAAGACTATCCCTGGTAAATGTGGGGATTTGGTAGGAGGCTAGGTCTGGATGGGATGCTCTTTGGATGGTTGGTGTGGATTTGATGGGCCAAGTGCTCTCCTTCCTGTAGGGAGTCCATGAATACATCATATCAGAACGAATTGCAGCAGACACCCTGGAGAAGACTTGAACTTTTCTGAATCATTGATTGAGGAGCCTTTCTTGAGCAGTACAACAAGCAGTTGAGGTCAGAATGAGGAACAGAAGGAAGGAGAGAGACGAAAGTTAATGGAGCCATCTTACATGTCAGATGTGAAACCACAGCCCTGCTTGTCCTATCAGGTTGCTACAATAGATCCCTTAGCAGGATTTTGCAGAAGAGCTCCCTCCAGTGTCCTGGGCAATATATATCCCTCAACCAATATCACACAAAAATACCTGGTTGGTATCATATTTCTATTTGTAGGAGCTTTCTGCGTGAAAATTATATAACGTAGAAATGTACGCCACAGAAACAGTGCTGAAAAATGTGTTGCTGGAAAAGCACAGCAGTATCCAAGGAGCAGGAGAATCGACATTTCGGGCATAAACCCTTCTTCATATGCCCGAAACGTCGATTCTCCTGCTCCTTGGATGCTGCCTGACCTGCTGTGCTTTTCCAGCAACACATTTTTCAGCTCTGATCTCCAGCATCTGCAGTCCTCACTTTCACCACAAAAACAGCCTCAATGTTGTGCCGAACATGATGACAAATTAAACTAACCAAGGACAAACTTCTGCCTGTCCTTGGTCCATTTCCCTTCATTCTTGTACATTGTTGTGCTTATCTAAAAGTCCCTTAA
Source organism: Chiloscyllium plagiosum (assembly GCF_004010195.1). Classification (NCBI taxonomy): domain Eukaryota; kingdom Metazoa; phylum Chordata; class Chondrichthyes; order Orectolobiformes; family Hemiscylliidae; genus Chiloscyllium; species Chiloscyllium plagiosum. The sequence goes on along the minus strand of NC_057711.1, from coordinate 14,449,163 downwards.
ATGCTCCTATCATATCTGCATCCTCCACCACTCCTGGCAAACCGTTCCAGACACCTATCACTCTCTTGCCCCTCACATCTCCTTTGAACTTTCCCCCTCTCACCTTAAAAGCATGCCCCCTAGTATTAGACATTTCAACTGTGGGAAAAAGATTCTGACCGTCAACCCCATCTATGCATCTCATAATTTCATAGATTTCTTTCAAGTCTCCCCTCAGCCTCCACCACTCCAGAGAAAACAACCCAAGCTCATATCCTCTAATCCAGGTAGCGTGTTGGTAAACCTCTTCTGCACCCTCTTGACAGCCTCCACATCCTTCCTGTAATGCGGTGACCAGAATTGAGTGCAATACTCTTGAGTGTGGCCTAACCAAAGTCTTATAAAGCTGCAACATGATATCCTGGCTCTTGTACTCAATTCCCTGACCAGTAAAACTAACCATTCCATAAGTTTTCTTTAGCAGCCTATCAACTTGAGTGGCCACTTTCAGAGAGCTACGGACTGGAACCCCAAGATCCTTCTGTACATCAATGCTGTTCAAGGTCCTCCCATTAAATGAATACTTTTCCTTAACATTTGATCTCCAAAAGTGCAGCATCTTGCATCCAAATTAAACCATTTCACCGTCCATATCTGCAACTGATTTATATTCTGCTGCATTCTTTGACAACCTTCTACGCAACGTACAACTCCACTGATCTTTGTATCATCCTTAAACTCACTAACCTACCCATCTACATTTTCATCCAAGTCATTTACATATATCACAAACACAGAGGTGCCGGTACAGATTCTTGTGGAACACCGTGGCTGCTTTGCCCGATATCACAACATTTCACTTCCAAAAGTAGTTTATTAGCTACAGAACAATTCGGGGTGGTCAGTGGTTGTGAAATATATTGTATAAGTGCAGGTATTTTCTTTTACTGCAGGCATAGAGAAGCATCCCCTTGCTGTGATACGATTTCACCTGTTGCCGGTTGTAAGGATCCCACCATGGTCACATACATGGCCATTGGCAGAACTCTTAGAGTCATAGAGTCATAGAGATGTACAGCATGGAAACAGACCCTTTGGTCCAACCCATCCATGCTGATCAGACATCCCAACCCAATCTAATCCCACCTGCCAGCACCCGACCCATATCCCTCCAAACCCTTCCTATTCATATACCCATCCAAAAGCCTCTTAAATGTTATAATTGTACCAGCTTCCACCACATCATTTTGGCAGCTCATTCCATACATGTACCACCCTCTGTGTGAAAAAGTTGGCCCATTGCAGTTCTGTTTGAAAAAAACTGCGGCATGTCTTAGTGAAAACCACTTTCCCATCACTTAGCTTTGGAGGAGGAAGAAGATCCTGGGAGGTTAAGTCCTCTTGCTGAGAGTTCCTCCCCCTTCACCGTGCCCGTGGAGAATCTTTATTGACCAAAAAGTCAAAGGATGTAGGGGGCAGGCAGGAAACTGGAGTTGAGATGACATCAAACCAACCATGATCATATTGAATGCCGTTGCAGTGTTTCGAGTCCAAACAGCTCACTGCTATTCTTAATTCACAGACTCATTTGTTTACCTTCTCCTCCCGGGGTGAGAAATTTGTCCTCTTCTTCCTGTTGTTCAAACTAGATTCTAAGATGGTTGGGTGGGGGGGTGGGAGGCGGGCAAGTGCTTGAGGGACTGACACTAAAAGATTGTATCCGCTAATCATGGAATTATTGGAATTATTATCCTGAGGGCTCAACCTCAGGATAAGAGGTTGATGATTGAGGACTGAGATGAGGATAAAAGGCTTCACACAAAGTGTAAATCTTTGGTATTTTCTGCCCCAAAGGATTATGAATGCTCCATCTTTGGACCGTGAGCATGCAGGCTGAAGATTAGAATTGTAGCCCAAGTCACAACTTTTTCTGTTTGTTTGTTTGGGCAGGCTCAATGAGCCATTCCACTTCTATGACATGCTTCGAAGATGCTGGTGTTGGACTGGGGTTGACAAAGTTAAAAATCACACAACAGGTCATGGACCGACAGGTTTATTTGGAAGCGCTAGCTTTCGAGGCGTTGCTGCTTCATCAAGTGATGAAGAGGCAGCATCTCGAAAGCTAGTGCTTCCAAATAAACGTGTTGGTCTATGACCTGTTGTTGTGTGATTTTTAACTCTATCACTTGTGTTCATTTTCCCATCATAAAATAGGAGCAGAGGTAGATCATTCAGCTCTTTAAGCTTGCTTCACCATTCATTAAGATCATGGCTCTAATGTGTTCTGACAAGTTCTGGATCCAAAACAGGTTAACTCTGCTTTCTGTCCACAGGTCAGTTGAGTTTTCCCACAGATTCTGTTAGAGTTCCAGATATATCAATACTTTACCGTCAACCCAAGTGCTTTAATTTTGCATGATAATCTTTTACGTGGAACTTCATCAAAAGCCTTCTAAAGTAAACCACATCCACTGGATTTCTTTTAGCAACCCTACTAGTTATATCCTCAAAAAAAACAGTAGATTTGTCAACCATCATTTCCCTTTTGTAAAGTCATGCTGACTCTGTCTAATGTTTTTACTATTTTCCAAGTGTTCTGTTTTTAAAATCGACTGAGCAGTTTCCCTAGTATGATTGTCAGGCTAACCTGTCTATAATTCCTTGTTTTCTCTCTACCTCCTTTTTAAAATAATGGATTACATTGACTATCCTCTAATCTATAGGAACTAGTCCGACGCAGCATCAGAGAGAGAAATAGAGAAAAATAGAGCTGAGAGTCCCATGTGCTCACCCAGAAAAAGCTGGGAACCATCCTCCTCAGAAGAAAAGTGGAGAGGAAATTCTTTCTAGACAGAGTAGAGGAGGAAGAAAGTGTTGCCGATGAAATGCGGAAGATGGAAATGTGAGAAAAGAACTCCAAGCAGGCAGATTTAGCGTTTTGGAGAGAGTGATCTTCTTTCCAAACTGAGAAAGCCTTCCCACTGGTGGAAATATCAAGGGCCAGATGGGAACTGGCTTCAAGACGATTGGCAAAATCAGCAGTGGTGAATTGAGAGGGGGAAATATCAACTAAAAGCGAGCAGTTAGGGTCTGGGTTGTGCTGCCTGGGAGTAAGGCTCAATGGAGAGGGATTGTTTTCTGAAGGGAGGACCATTTGCTGGGATACAGGGTAAGGGCAGAAGAGAGTGAGATCTTATTATTAGAGACTTTACCTAGTAAGCCACACCAAAATTGGTGGCGTAGGGGACAGCACTACTTCAGAGTACAACTGGACCTTAATCAGATGGGATGATGTGCCGAGGAGTGGCAGATGGAGTTTAATCAGAAAAATGTGAGGTGCTACATTTTGAAAAGGCAGGACTTACACACTGAATGGTAAGGTCTTGGGGAGTGTTGCTGAACAAAGAGACCTTGGACTGCAGGTTCATAGTTCCTTGAAGAAGGAGTCGCAGGTAGACAGGATAGTGAAGACGGTGTTTGGTACGTTTTCCTTTATGAGTCAATGCATTGAGTATAGGAGTTGGGACGTCATGTTGTGGACGTACAGATCACTGGTTAGCCCACTTTTGGAATATTGCACACATTTCTGGTCTCCCTTCTAACTTGATAAAGTTCCATATAAAAGATTATCATGCAAAATTAAAGCACTTGGGTTGACAGTAATGACATATTTAGAGAACTAAAAAGAAATTGGTAGTAAAACTCAACCGACCTGATAGCATCTGTGGACAGAAAGCAGAGTTAAGTTTTTAGATCCAGAACTTGTCAGAACAAGTGAGAAAGATGTTGTTAAACTTACAATGGTGCAAAAAAGATTTACAAGGATGTTGCCAGGCTTGGAGGGTTTGAGCTATAGGGAGAGGCTGAATTGGCTGGTGCTGTTTTCCCTGGAGCGTCAGAAGCTGAGAGACCTTACACAGGTTTATAAAGTCATAAGGGGCATGGATAGAGTGATTAGACAAGGTATTTTCCCCACAGTGGGGGAGTCCAAAACTAGAGGATTAAAGTGAGAGGGGAAAGATTTAAAAGAGACCCAAGAGGTAACTTTTTCACGCAGAGAGTAGCGCATATGTGAAATGAGCTGCCCACGGAGATGGTGAAGGCAGGTATATTGCAGTATTTAAAAGACATCTAGATGGCTACATGAATAGGAAGGGTTTAGAGGGATATGGACCAAATGCTGGCAATGGGACTTGATTAATTTAGGATATCTGGTCAGTATGGATGAGTTGGACCGAAAGATCTATTTCCATACTATATCTCTCTATAACCACCAATGCATCCACTATTTCTCTGGCCACTTCCTTGAGTACTCTGGCATGTTGACTTTTGGGCCCTGGGGATTTATCAAACTTTAATTCCATCAACCTCTCCAACATCATTGCCTTCAGTTCCTTCTTCTCTCTAGGAATAGTTTTGGGACGTTATTTGTGTTCTCCTTTGTGAAGAGGGAACTAAAGTTTAATGAATCTTCAATTTCTTTGTCGCCCATTACAGCTTCGCCAGTTTCTTATGGGAAGGGACTACATTTGTCTTCATTAATCTTTTGCTTAATGTATCAATAAAAGCTTTTGCAATCAGTTTGTATGTTCCCCACATGCTTTCTCTCATCCTCTATTTTCCCCCTTTTAATCAATCCCTTTGTCCTCCTTTGTGGAAATCTGAACTGCTCCCAATCCTCACCTCTACAATATTTTTGGCCCAGTTTGTGTGACTCTTCCTTAGGTTCAATACTATCCCTAATTTTCTCTTTAAGCCATATTTTATTTTATGAACTATAAGAAACTCTTCTGGTTAGACTTCGATGTGCTTTTCCTCTATCACACAAGTCCAAGCAGGCCTTGTAAATATCTACACATGGGATATGACGGCAACCTTCCTTATGAGCAGCAGCTCACACAGTGCAATGCCCATATTCTAGGCAAAACTTCAGATTTGATTTGATCCACAAAGGAGGGGATTCCTCCATGTTAACCCTGACCGGGTGGGAAATCTGCATTTTACTTGCAAAAAGGTAGGAATCCTCTAGTTCAACTGTACACTGTGGAAATTCCTCTAAGTAAAACAACAAAGAGGACCAGAACTACTATTACTAATGTTTTATTTTAAGCAAGGTAAGCATATAATTACATGAGGGTGGGTCAAATACAACACAAATTTGGACATCTTAGAGAAAACAATTTCTGATATACCGAATAGGTTCCAAATTAGATACCAAATCAGAAGCTGAACAAGTAAATGCACTTCTATATTATATATAAGTATACGTCTTTGGTATACTGATGACACTAATGCCTATCAGAGAATGAAAGAAGTAACAAGTACTTTCGGGAGGTACTGAAAGCCTTTGATAATTACTTCAAACTCAGAACTAATAAAGCCTTCAAAGAGAGAAGTTTAATGAAGAGTTCAGCAACCAGGGATTCCAAAGATAATTTCATTAATAATATCTACCATTTAGAAAAGTAATGTAACTATTATGACTTCGAGTCAGAATTCATAAGAGACAGAATTGTTATAGAAATGGTGAGTTTTGTCAGATCTATTACTGTCTGATTCTAAACAAAACTATTTAGATAGTAAGTAAAGTAGAAGTCTGGAAGCAATGCAAATTATTCTTAAGAAGAGGAGATCAACTTTGACACAGGAGATCAAAACCACAGCAGACACAATAGATAAGTTGGGCAAGTATGAGACACAAAGTTCTTGTCAGTGCTGAGGAGCTAAGTGTAATGAAGGTGTAGGTGTTTACTTTACCTTTAGGAGAGTTGAAAACCTAGCAAGGACTGACTGAAAGCACAGAGTGTTTTCTGAACAAAGTAAAAGCTTAACACTTGATTGAAACAAATAGCTAAAGTTGTGTTACTGTAAAACAAAAACACATTCAAATACGGCCAATCCGTAAAAATTATGCTCCAAATACCAAATTCCAATCAAATTTGAATTTTACTGGTTTGGGATTTAAAACCAATGAAAGTTTTGGGGTATAAAACCAGATATACATTGAACATTTGGGGAAAACTGCCAAGGACATCCACAAATATAGACTGCTAGCTGAAGAGGTTTCTAAAAGTTACCTGTCCATAAGAAGTTTGTGCAGCAGAACATCAAAGCTGAACCAGAGAAAAATCTACAGAGGAAAAGCTACAAAGGAGATTTGACAAATTGTTTTTTTTGATAAATCTTAACTGGGTTTTTATTGGACCAGTATTGTACAGTGGGAGGTAAAAGATAGGTTTTCATATTCTCTGTTGGACTTCAAGTAAAAATTAACAATTTTATTCTTTAAATAGTGACTTCTAGGATACTTCTTTGCCTATTGAAATCTAACAGATTATGGCACCAGGTGAGCTTCTCTGTGTGTCGGGTTTAAATTAGCAGAGGATTTTACACCATGTTGGAACAAAAGAAACCTCACAGGCACAGAGTACCCAGCATTCAAAAGTAAATGCTTTATCTTCGATATAATACAGACTTCCAGAAAATATGCAAATCTGGGACACAGTTTCAGGACAGCAAGAAATCAAATAGCTACACACTCAAGAAATTAATGAGCTAGAACAACAAAACAAACACCGTAAGTGTTCCTGTGGGGAAAAAAAAGACCCAGATTTAAATTTTAGCAAACATATTTATGTCAATGTTCATCTCACAAATTTCAAGGTATCCACCAAGACAAGTGAACTACATTATCAGATTCTTAACTATGGTTAGCATCATATTTACCTTTCGCCTCTCACATTTCTAAACTCCAGAGAATGGGCCTAAAATGCTCAATCTGTCTTCTTAAGACAAATCCCCTCATCTCTGGAATCAGTCTAGTGGACTTTCTTCGAACTGCAAACTCTGAACTGAGACTCTTCTAGTTAGACCAGGAAATGGTTTTCCAATATCAAGCTCTTTAGTTTCTTATACTTAAAGAGGATGGTTTCAGCAATCTTCATCATAAGCAGTAGCTTGCTCAGGTAGGTAAAAACAATGACTGCAGATGCTGGAAACCAGATTCTGGATCAGTGGTGCTGGAAGAGCACAGCAATTCAGGCAGCATCCGAGGAGCTTCGAAATCGACGTTTCGGGCAAAAGCCCTTCATCAGGAATAAAGGCAGAGAGCCTGAAACATGGAGAGATAAGCTAGAGGAG
>NC_057711.1:14433666-14439685 GCF_004010195.1 Chiloscyllium plagiosum | reverse complement strand
GAGCAGAGGGATTGGAGGGCTGTGTGTTGTGAGGGTGAGAGGTTGAGTGGGGGAGGGGGGGTCGACAGGTTGAGGCGGTTAATGTCCCGGCGGCAGTTGGAAATGAAGAGGTCGAGGGCAGGTAATAGGCCAGCACGGGGTGTCCAGGTGGATGCAGTGTGTTGGAGGTGGGCGAAGGGGTCCTCGGAAGATGGGCGGGAATCCTGATTGTGAAAGTAAGCTCGGTAGCTTGCTCAGTCTACTGAGCTGATATGCCCGAATAATAAAGCCCTCATCCATGCCTTTATTTTCCCTAGACTTGATTATTTCAATGCATTCCTGGTTGGTCTCCCAACTTCACGCCTCCATGAACATACGGTCCTTCCAAACTTTGCAGTCTGTGTCCTAACCTGCTCTAAATGTTGTTCTTCTATTACAGCTGATGTTGCTACTCTATCTGGACTCTCAATGAAGCAAAGGCAGAATTTCAGAATTCTCACTCGTTTTGAAATTGCTTCATGACCTTGACCCTGAACATTACTGTATTCTCCTGGGCCCCACATCATCCTCATTTCCTGCCCCCATCCCATATCTCAGAAACTGCCATCCATAAAGTCTGCAATATTCAGCATTCCTGATCTTATTCATTCTGCTTTTCAAGGATGTTTCTTTGATTCTTTGGGCCTTAAACTTCAAAATTCCCCCCTTTTTCGACTCTCTTCCTCACTTACAATAGGAAGGATTTAGAGGGATATGGGCCAAATGCTGGCACGTGGGACTAGATTAAGTTAGGCTATCTAGTCTACATGGATGAGTTGAACCAAAGGGTCTGTTTGTGTGCTGTACAGCTCTATGACTCCATGACTTATCCCCTTTACATCAGTCGTCAAAGATTTGTTCACTCACAAAACCTTTGATCATTTGCCCTAATAGATTAGATTCCCTACAGTGTGGAAACAGGCCCTTCGGCCCAACAAGTCCATGCTGACCCTCCTAAGACTAATACACCCAGACCCATTTCCCTCTGACGAATGCACCTAAAACTTCTTAAAACTTGTTTGGCGCATTTTTGACCATATTACATTTGTCTGATTTTGCAATAAATCCTAGTTGACCAGGTTCAAACAAGTGATTTTCCAGCATGTTGTGAATCTCTGTTCCACCTGCACTTGTTTTTCTCATCTTAAATAATACGAATGTTATTTTATTGCTTCTGATCACCCTATATTCACAGCGTACATGGCTAACAGTGAAACTCTGGTGTATGAATGCAATTTTACAAATTTCCTTAAACCTCTTGCGTAATCTTCCTAAGACTTCCCATGTCTTTTCCCTAAATACAAAAGTGTGTCTAACTGCTCCAGTATTTCAGTATTGGCTAGTCTGACTGAGAGTTTGCTTTGTGAATGTCTACCACTCTTTCTACCTTACTGTTATCCTCTGCTATGCTTACCTCCTAACAAACCTGCTCCATCTGATTTTCCTCTCTACAACTGTGTTGCTTTAACATGTTTCTGTGGGATAACAAATTATTCTTCTTGTGATCTGGAGTATCTACCAGATACATCAGTTGAATAACCATCCCAACTATATTGTCCAGATCATCAAATTTCAGAGGTTCATCCTGTAAAGGTAAAAACGCGAACACTTTGTCTGCTATTTGAAATGTTAGACTGATATGTGCTGCAATGTCAAATGCTGCTCCATAGATTATAGATTTTGTCCTATGATTTCACCATGAAATATACCTTGGGGTATTTTATTGCATTAAACATGCTGTATAAACATAGGTTGGTGTTTGTTTTTCTGACACAATAAACTCCACTCCCTGTCAACGTCACCAACTTTAAACAGCACCAGAAACTGCACAGCCCCTGTTTACAAACTCAGATAAAATTTTAAACAGCGCTGGTGGGGTGGGGAGATGGTCTTGGGGAGTGGTGGTGGGGTGCTGTGAGGATGTCCTTCCTGCTACTTTATGTCAACTCAGCTGTGTGCTGAGAAGAGGGTGTCAACTATCCAACAAGGGTTCAAAATGGCAATGCTGACCCAGCTGTTTGGTATCCTGATTTGCCCACTTTTCACTCACACTAGCACCCTTACCAAAAATCACAGCCATCACCATTGGTACCATTTTGGCATCAAAATGAGCCCAAGTGCTGGGTTTTGCAGCCTATGACTATTTTTTAGGCAGTGCGTTATTTGTAACTTTCCAAGCACAATGGGTTAGCAGAATTAACTGTTAGCCATTTTCTAGCTGTAGAGCATGTATTGAAATACATAAAATGTCCTAATGCAAGGAATTGAAATTCTATTTGTATCTTACAATTCTTATTTGGTACTGCCTGCACCTTAAGGTTATAAATAATTCTAATTTAACCAGTCAAAAAGCTGACTTGGATTTACCATTGGATCCTAACAGGGTCATAGTTTGATTCAGTACATGTTACCTTAATTATACCTGTATTAACCTGTAACATGCTTCCATATCATAGTGTATGTAATGTGCTACAGCCCATTCAGATACAATTCCACAGGTTCCAAATTGCAAGACATAGACTACTGAGAGGAAAGGACAGTCAGTTAATTTTCAGGCAGTATTGAGCACTTTCTAAGACTGTCCTCATTTCTGACAATCCTATGCTTGGCTTGAAATTCTTTCTAATTTGGCGATCAAAGGAAGTGAATTTTCTTAAGATTAGATTCATAATGTCGTAGAGATGTACAGGACAGAAACAGACCCTTTGGTCAAATCGTATGTGCCGATCAGACATCCTAAATTAATCTAGTCCTATTTGCCAGCGCTCGACCCATATCCCTCTAAACTCTTCGTATTCAGATGCTTTTTAAATGAAGTAATTGTACCTTAACCACTTTCTCTGGCAGCCCATTCCATACACGTACCACCCTCTGCATGAAAACTGTCCCTTAGGTCCCTTTTAAATTTTTACCCTCTCACCCTAAACCTATGCCTTCTAGTTCTGAACTCACCCACCCCAGGGAAAAGCCCTTATCTATTTACTGTATCCACGCACCTCATGATTTTATAAACCTGTATAAGGTCACCCCTCAGCCTCTGATGCTCCAGGAAAAAACATCCCCATCGTATTCAGCCTCTCCAATAGCTCAAACCCTCCAACCCTGGCAATATCCCTGTAAATCATTTCTGAACCCTTTCAAGTTTCACAACATCTTTCGATGGGAGGGAGTCTAGAATTGCACGTAATATTCCAAAAGCAGACTAACCAACCTCCTGTACACCCACAACACGACCTCCTTACTTCTATACCTGATGGTCTGGACATAGCTTTAGGAGAAGAGACATATATGATGAGGGTGTATATTATTTTTGGGATTTGGATCTAAAATAGAGCCAGATTGATTTTGGTCAATTCTGTGAAGGTAATGTGTTTACTTAAAAAAATAGGTCAAAAAGTCATTTGAACAATAACTAAAATACACAATTTCTGAGAAGGCATATGGCTACAATTAAGTGCCTAGGAGAAACCCTGTAAATATTAATAGATAAAATTCTTATATTGTTGAGTTTTTGACAGATAAATACATTAAGGCAATTAGTGTAGTCTCGACTTTACAAGAGAAGGTTCAAATATGCAGTTCATTAGAGCCCAGAGTTCAGTTCCATAAAATCAAACGTTTTGTTCTGTCACTTCAGCAGAATGATTTCTAGTCTTGAAGCTTCCAAGTCAAAAGAGTTTAGATAGAAATCTTCAAGTTGGTAGAAAGGAAAATTTAGGCTGTCTGAATTGTGAAAACTTCATGTCAGTGGACTTGGAAAAGAAGTGAAAAATGTGTCTGCAGTCCAAGAAAAGTAAATTGTAAGAACTCAGTTAAGTAAAAACATTAAAAGTTGAGCTAGGAATAAAATTACTCTGTATTTGTGTAATTGTGATGTATAATGTCGCTGAATAGGTTGCAACTTTTGCTGTTTGTAATGAGACCTTTCGGTCTTCTATATGTATACACAACATGTATATATATGTATACATAGATTTGTTTATCTTAATAGATTTATGTTCTGTTATCACATAATATCTACAGTCTCTTGTGAACATGCGATTAACCACCAAAGTAACAAATGAAAAGAATAGTCAGAGCCTTGCTGGGTTTAGGACTGTGATCAATCACTCATGGAGAAACTGATCAAAAGTGTCATGCCACAGGAAAACAGGTAAATGCTGTGTGGTGGGTAACCATATCATCCTGCACATTTATCTTTTAAATACAGGAAAATAATTCAGAATTGTCATATTTTAATAAGTGATGGTAAAAGTTTCTATCAGTAATAACACATTGGCTATAATAGGGTTATTGATTGCAAGTTATGTATAGAGTCATAAAGTCATACAGCACAGAAACAGACCCTTTGATCCAACTCGTTCATGCCAACCAGACATCCCAATCTGACCTTGTCCCATTTGCCAGCATTTGGCCATATTGCTCTAAACCTTTCCTATTCAGATACCAATCTAGGTGTCTTTTAAATGTTGTAATTGTATCAGCTGCCATCACTTCCTCTGGCAACTCATTCCATACACTAACCACCCAGAATAAAAGTAACAAATTAATTTGCATAGAATAAAGATGGCACAGCAAGTGATGTGCTGTGACCGTGGGATATGGGAGATTCGTGATGTCCTTGCAATCCAGGGCAAATGTCATTACAGGAAGTGTCTAGTTACGATCCCAGGTGATGTTACTACTGGGCAAGTCACACCCCAGGGTGAAATCTGGCTTGAAAGATCATATTTTGGTCTTTATGTAAAATGTAACATGACACTTTTTCACTGAAACAATCTTTTGCGCAAAAGGAAGAAAAATAAATCAAAACCAAGCTATTTCTAATAATCCAGCTTTTAAATACCCAACAAAATAAAATCCTATCTACTCTCCAACACCTTCAGTTTACAATTAATCAAATTCCAGAAAAAAAGTCCGAAACAAAAACAGAAATTGCTGGAAAAGCTCAGCAGGTCTGGCAGCATCTGTGGAAAGAAATCAGTTAATGGGCCGAGTGACCCTTTCTCAATTCTCCAACAGGAGACCAACACATCAGTAGAAAAAAAAGGCATTTGCAACAATTTTCAGCTAGAAGTAAGTGCTGAATGGATGCTCCATTTTGGACACCTCCAAATGATCCCCAGCATCACAGATGCTAGTTTTCAGCCAATTTCATTCACTCCACACGATATTAAGAAACAGTTAAGGCAGTGGATACTACAATAACATTGAATCTTGAGAACATAGCGCAGTAGTACTGAAGACTTGAGCCCCAGAGCTTGCTACATCGCAAAGAAGAACGTGCGACCTCCACACAGTCATCTAAGGGTGGAATTGAACCCAGGTCCTTGCTGCTGTAAGCCAACAGTGTTAACCACTGAGTCACGGTGCTGTCTAGTGTCTCAACTTTCTGCACTGGTTAAAAAGGAGAAAACATTAAATTACAATGTGCTTATGGAAGGATGATTGAGAATTGAGATAGAAATTTGTTTTTAAACTGACATTCTGTCCATAACAATGTAATTGTCGAATGGGAGGTCTGAAACAGATGCCTTCAAAGTATCCCTGTTGGTGAGGAAGTGGGGGGACATAGAATCAGGAGATGTAGAGTCAGTTTGGATAGAGCTGAGAAATTCTAAGGATAGAAAGACCTTAAATAGAACTATCCATAGGCCTCCAAACAGTAGTCTGGATGTAGGGTGTCAGTTGAATAAGGAATTGAAATTGGCCTATCGCAGAGGTATTACTACAATTGTTATGGGGGATTCCAACATGCAGGTAGACTGGGAGAATCAGGATGGTACTGGACCCAAAGAAATCGAGTTTGTGGAGTGCCTCCAAGATGGATTCTTAGAACAGCCTATACTGGAGCCTACCAGGGAGAAGGCAATTCTGGATCTAGTGTTGTGCAATGAACCGGATTTGATCAGGTTGAGGGGAAAGTGAGGTCTGCAGATGCTGGAGATCAGAGCTGAAAATGTGTTGCTGGAAAAGCGCAGCAGGTCAGGCAGCATCCAGG
>NC_057711.1:14335724-14433226 GCF_004010195.1 Chiloscyllium plagiosum | reverse complement strand
CACACATTATCTATTGCATCCTCTGCACCCGATCTGGTCTCCTCTATATTGGGGAGACAGGCTGGCTACTTGCGGAGCGTTTCAGAGAATACCTCTGGGACACCCGGACCAACCAACCCCACCACCCTGTGGCTCAACACTTCAACTCCCCCTCCCATTCCACCAAAAAAATGCAGGTCTTCGGATTCCTCCATCGCCAGACCACAACAACACGACGGTTGGAGGGAGAGCGCCTCATCTTCCGCCTAGGAATCCTCCAACCACAAGGGATGAACTCGGGTTTCACCAGTTTCCTCATTTCCCCTCCCCCCACCTTGTCTCAGTCAAATCCATCGAATTCAGCACCGCCTTCCTAACCTGCAATCTTCTTCCCGACCTCTCCGCCCCCACCCCAGTCTGACCTATCACCCTCACCTTGACCTCTTTCCACCTATCGCATTTCCGACGCCCCTCCCCCAAGTCCCTCCTCCCTACCTTTTATCTTAGCCTGCTGGACACACTTTCCTCATTCCTGAAGAAGGGCTTATGCCCGAAAAGTCGATTCTCCTGTTCCCTGGATCCTTGATCAGGTTGAAGTCAAGGAGCCAGTAGGAGGTAGTTACCATAATATGATAAGTTTAAATTTGCAATTTGAGAGTGAGAAAAGAGAATTGGGAGTGTCAGTATTGCAGTTGAACAAAGGGAACCATGGAGCTATGAGGGAGGAGCTGACCAAAGTTCAATGGTTCAATACCCTAGCAGGGATGGCTGTGGAACAATAATAGCAGGTATTTCTGGATATAATGCAGAAGGTGCAGGATCGGTTCATTCCAAAGAGGAAGAAAGATCCTAAAGGGTGGCAGGGGTGGCCGTGGCTGACAAGGGAAGTTAAGGGCTGTATAAAGATAAAAAAGTACAACATAGCAAAGATGAGCAGGAAGCTGGAGGACTGGGAAACCTTTAAAGAGCAACAGAGGATAACTAAAAAAGGCAATATACGGAGAAAACAAATGAGGTATGAAGGCAAACTGGCCAAAAATATAAAGGAGAATAGTAAAAGCTTTTTTTAGGTATGTGAAAATAAAAGAAATGGTTAAGACTAAAATTGGGCCCTTGAAAACAGAAATGGGTGAATTTATTATGGGGAACAAGGAAATGGCAGAAGAGTTGAATACATACTCTGGATCTGTCTTCACTGGGGAAGACACAATCTCCCAGATGTAATAGTGGCTGAAGGATCTAGGGTAATAGATGAACTGAAGGGAATTTATATTAGGCAGGAAATGGTGTTGGATAGATTGTTAGGTCTGAGAGGTTGTTAAGTCCCCGGGCCTGACGGTCTGCATCCCAGGGTACTTAAGGAGGTGGCTCTAGAAATCGTGGAAGCATTGGTAATCATTTTCCAATGTTCTATCAATTCAGGATCAGTTCCTGGGGATTGGAGGGTGGTTAATGTTGTCCCAATTTTCAAGAAGGGAGGGAGAGAGAAAACTGTATATAGCATATTTCTGAAATTAGACCGGTTAGCCTGACGTCAGTGGTGGGAAAGATGCTGGAGTCAATTATAAAAGATGAAATTACAACTCATTTGGATAGCAGTAACAGGATAGGTCAGAGTCAGCATAGATTTACAAAGGGGAAATCATTCTTGACTAATCTTCTGGAATTTTGAGGGTGTAACTAAGAAGATGGACAAGGGAGAGCCAGTGGATGTAGTGTACCTGAACTTTTAGAAAGCCTTTGGTAAGGTCCCACATAGGAGATTAGTGAGCAAAATTAGGGCACATGGTATTGGGGACAAAATACTGACTTGGACTGAAAATTGGCTGGCTGACAGGAAACAAAGAGTAGTGACAAAAGGGGCCTCTTTCAGAATGGCAGGCAGTGACCAGTGGGGTACCGCGCGGTTTGGTGTTGGGACTGCAGCTGTTTACAGCTGGGCGGCACGGTGGCACAGTGGTTAGCACTGCTGCCTCGCAGCGCCAGAGACTTGGGTTCAATTCCCGTCTCAGGCGACTGACTGTGTGGAGTTTGCACGTTCTCCCCGTGTCTGCGTGGGTTTCCTCCGGGTGCTCCGGTTTCCTCCCACAGTCCAAAGATGTGCAGGTCAGGTGAATTGGCCATGCTAAATTGCCCGTAGTGTGAGGTATAGGGGTATGAGTGGGTTGCGCTTCAGCGGGTCGGTGTGGACTTGTTGGGCCGAAGGGCCTGTTTCCATACTGTAATGTAATGTAATGTAAAAAAAATGTAATATACGTCAATGATACAGATGAAAGCATTAAAATTAATATTTGCAAATTTGCTGATGACACAAAGATGGGTGGCAGGGTAAAATGTGAGGAGGATGTTATGAGAATATAGGGTGACTTGGACAGGCTAGGTGAGTGGACGGATGCATGGCAGACGCAGTTTAATGTGGATAAATGTATAGTTATCCACTTTGGGGGCAAGAACAGAAAGGCAGATTACTATCTAAATGTAGACAAGTTAGGTAAAGGGGAAGTACAACGAGATCTAGGTGCTCTTGTACATCAGTCAATAAAAGCAAGCATTCAGGTACAGCAGGCAGTGAAGAAAGCTAATGGCATGCTGGCCTTCATAACAAGAGGAATTGAGTATAGGAGCAAAGAGGTCCTTCTGCAGCTGTACAGGACCCTGGTAACACCGCACCTGGATTATTGTGTGCAGTTTTGGTCTCCAAATTGGAGGAAGGACATTCTGGCTATTGAGGGAGAGCAACGTAGGTTCACGAGGTCAATTCCCGGAATGGCGGGACTATTGTATGTTGAAAAATTGGAGTGACTGGGCTTGTATGCTCTTGATTTTAGAAGGATGAGAGGGGATCTGATTAAGACGTATGAGATTATTAAAGGACTGGATACTCTGGAGGCAGGGAGCATATTTCCGCTGATGGGCGAGTCCAGAACCAGAGGACATAGTTTAAAAATAAGGGGTAGGTCATTTAGAACAGAGTTGAGGAGAAACTTCTTTATACAGAGAGTGGTGGATATATAGAATGCTCTGCACCAGAAGGCAATGGAGGCCAAGTCTCTGGATACTTACAAGAAAGAGATGGATAGAGCTCTTAAAAATAGTGGAATCAAGGGTAATGGGAATAAGGCAGGAACAGGATACTGATTGTGGACGATCTGCCATGATCATAATAAATGGTGGCGCTGGCTCGAAGGGCCGGATGGCATACCCCTGCACTTATTGTCTTTGAAGCTCAGTCATCTCTATGCTAATCTAAACTCATCTACAGTTTGCAGATGACTACAATGTTGTTATCCACTCTGCCCAATGTTTGCATGCTATTCTCTATCTCTTCAACTCTGAAAAGGAGCAACTGGGCTTGTCCATGAAAGTGTTCAAAGTCAAGCGTTAACGCTCACCTCCCACATGTGGTGAAGACAAGATACTGAAATAATCTAAGCATCTCCACAGCCACTGCTTCCACTGAATGGACACACAATACACCCATATCCCACAAGTCAATAATACAAAAGAAAACCTGCAGCAATCCAACAGCTAGGTTATTCTCTTCAATGTGGTCTACTTTTATAGACTTTAAAACTCCGAGCCTCTAAGGAAAGGCATTTAATCAACTAACCGAATAATCGATAATCCGAACGAAACAGTGCCCGCCCATCTCGTTCGGATAATCAAAGTTCCCCTGTATATAGCATATTTCCGAAATATGCTATTAACTGGAAACAAAAACAAATTCCCCTCAGCATCCCCCACAAACCCTTGGTTTGCCAAAGATCTTAATTCAGAAGTGTTTGCTGGTCCTTTTGTGGGAAAACTATTCTCAATATATTTAAAGATTACAGTGAGTGCACAAAGCTCTTTGGTAAATTAAACCTTAATCTCATTGGTGTTCCAGATCCAATAGTTTACCACTAGATTTTGCAATGTGTAATGCAAATGATGCAACCATTGTGAAAACTGGACCCATGCCATTTCACATGGTTTCACAATTTGCATACAGTACAATAGGTTTAAACCAGTCAAAACATATCTTCACTGCCACCCACATGTACTGGAGAACCTCTTGAATTGCATACCTAATATCTGAATCATGAAGAACTGTTTGATAACATCTTTCACTCAATGAACTTAACTTCCATTACTTTATCATTGTAAACAGACAAGAAAGTGAAATAACCTTTTGGTTGGAGTTTCACTGAAAATGAAAACATTTTGTCAAAGCTTTTCCTCTTGCATTGATCAGAACCATCATGTCCATTTACCAAGACAAAAGGTGAACAATATTCAAATGTATGAGGAGAGTGCTGACCTAGGGGCAATGCGACAATGACAACTGGCTTTTAACTGTCAAGTTTGCTTGAAAGTTTAAACCAGGCAGTTTAATCATATTGATGAAATCCTGAGGAAGAGGCACTGGACTAGAAACATTAACTTTGATTTCCCTCCACAGATGCTGCTGGACATTCTGAGGTTTTCTTTCATTACGAACTGTGTATATATATTCATTATATCTTACAAATTGTCCTGGTAGGTGTAAACCAAAAACTTCAACAAAATAATTTTTTTCCCAGCAATACTAAATAACAGAATGCCCTTCATTCTTTGATTAGATAGTGAGGGACTATGGATGTAGGTTTGCTCGCTGAGCTGAAAGGTTCATTTCCAGACATTTCATTACCTTAATCTTCAGTGGACCTCTGGCAAAGCAATGCTGAAATTTCCTGCTTTCTATTTATATGTTTGGGTTTGTGATGTCATTTCCTGTGGTGATGTTATTTCCTGTGGTGAAGTCACTTCCTGTTCCTTTTCTCAGGGGGTGGTAGATGGGGTCTAACTTGACGTGTTTGTTGATAGAGTTCTGATTGGAATGCCATGCTTTGAGAAATTCTCATGCATGTCTCTGTTTAGCTTGTCCTAGGATGGATGTATTGTCCCAGTCGAAGTGGTGTCCTTCCTCATCCGTATGTAAGGATACTAGTGAGAGAGGGTCATGTCTTTTTGGTGTTCAGAAAACTAGCCACCAGGATACTACACCACCACCTACAAATTCTCCTCTAAGCCACTCACTATCTTGACTTAGAAATATATTGCCTTAAATTCAGTGCTGTTCAGAAAATATCCTGAAATTCCTTCATTAATGGCATTGTGGGTCTACCTACAGCATAAATTTTACCTGTTCAAGAAAGGCAGCTCACCATCATCTTCAAGGGCAATTAGGGACAGGCAATAATGTTGGGGTGGCACAATGGCTAGTACTGTGGCCTCACAGCACCAGGGATCCGGGTTTGATTCCTGTCTCAGGCGACTGTCTATGCGGAGTTTGCACATTCTCCGTGTGTGTGTGTGGGTTTCCTCTGGGTGCTCCAGTTTCCTTCCACAATCCAAAGATGTGCAGGTTAGGTGAACTGGCCAAACTAAATTGCCCATACTGTTAGGTGCATTAGTCAGGGTTAAATATAGGGTGGGGGAATGGGTCTGGGTGGGTTACTCTTCAGAGGGTTAGTGTGGACTTGTTGGGCCAAAGGGCCTGTTTCCAAACTATAGGGAATCTAATCTAAAAAAAATGCTGACTAGTCAGGAGCACCCATGCCAGTAAGTGAATTATAAAAAGTTGCAGTGGAAGTATAATGAATTGGTGCAATGCTGACTTCAATGAGGCAAAAACAG
Organism: Chiloscyllium plagiosum; assembly: GCF_004010195.1. Taxonomy (NCBI): domain Eukaryota; kingdom Metazoa; phylum Chordata; class Chondrichthyes; order Orectolobiformes; family Hemiscylliidae; genus Chiloscyllium; species Chiloscyllium plagiosum. The sequence continues at coordinate 14,427,589 of NC_057711.1, read as the reverse complement.
AAGTAGAACAATAGCATGGAATAAGAGGTTGGCACGAAAATCTATAACAGAGATGTTTCAGGTACTGTCATAGTACACTCCTTCACATGAGGGAGGTACAGCAAACAAATTCACAGCTCCACGGATGACAAAGGAGGTAGAAATTATACGAAGTAAAAGTATGCTTACAACAGGTGTCAGGCAGCTTATACATTTGAGAACTAGAAAGAATACATTAAGGTTCAAAGAGGAGATAAGTAAGGAAATAAGAGAAGCAAAGAGAGATTATAAGAAAATACTGGCAGGCAATATAAAGAGTTGTTCCAAAGTCTTCTACAGACATATAAATACCAACGGTATGGGAAAATGAGTAGTGATGTTGAGAGAGCAAAAAGGAGCTTTAGATGGAGTCAGAGGGTTTTGCTGAACTGTTAAATGGACACATTTCTATCTGTCTTTACCAAAGAGGGAGATGCTGCCTCAGCCATATATCACATTTTTCCACAAAATTGCTCACAAATTGTTGGATAGACTATTTGTATTTAAAGTTGACAAGGCAGCCAGACGTGCCAAAAAAACTGGAGAACTACAAATATTACAGAATTACAGAAAGGTCTGATGGGAGAACACTGTTGATGTGGTATATGGCGCTCATGGTAGGCCCGTCCAGAAGATTAAGGTGCATGTCATTCATGATGACTTGGCTGTTTGGATTCAGAATTGGTTTGCCCATAGAAGGCAGTGGGTAGTGATGGAAAACTTTCAGGCTTCTAACCTAACATACCTTCATGTTAAACCTAATTTTTTTACATTATTCTTCAGCTGGACAAAGAAGAGCCACACCTTCGTTTTTTTTTAAGATTAGATTACTTAGTGTGGAAACAGGTCCTTCGGCCCAATAAGTCCACACCGACCGTCCGAAGAGCAACCCACCCAGACTCATTCCCCTACATTTACCCCTTCACCTAACACTACAGGCAATTTAGCATGGCCAATTCACCTAACCTGCACATCTTTGGACTGTGGAAGGAAACCAGAGCACCCGGAGGAAACTCATGCAGACATGGGGAGAATGTGCAAACTCTACACAGACAGTTGCCCAAGGCGGGAATTGAACCCAGGTCTCTGGCACTGTGAGGCAGCAGTGCTAAGCAGTGTGCCACCGTGCCGCCCACAGTGCTATAACAGAAGGAAAAAGTGTAGCAACAACTTTAGGGGAGGTTGATACTGTGTTGCATCAGGGAACAGAATCACAATGGCATATCAACATCTCTTTTTATGTGACGGTTGAACAAAAACTAATTATGTAGTCAAACTCAGGTATGACACAGCATCAGACCATTTAGTTCAATTCCTCTAAGCACCACATGAGCCTCTTCACACACCTCTTCATTTATTCATGCCAGCACAACCTCAAATGTGACCTCTAGGCTCTTTTGGTCTCTTGGCTCTTGCCCAGGATGCACATGCTCCTGCAATGAGAAGCAGTCAAATATGTTTTCTAAAACACATTATTAAAATGAAAACTCTTTCCATGCTGCGCTTTCACATTTTGAGCAATATTATAATTTAGCTGGGAAGAATTGAAGAGAGCTTCTATCAACCAACAAAGTTTGATAACCACTCCTTTATTCCTTTATAGTTTTCACTTAAATCTAACCATGCTATTTATTTCTTTTTATCAACTGAGTTTCACATTCTAACTAGGCGCTGGGTAAGTTTCTTCTGAATTCCTTACTGGATTTATTAGGACTACCTTATTTTTTGATCCTGGTACCGAATTTTGGAAACAATTCAAGTAAGAGATGTTGATTACTGCTGACCAGTCGCATTCACAAAGTTGTAGTGGATTTTTATTTGGCTTAGTGATAAGTCCAGAACAAGTTTACAGCAGAATGAACTATGGTTTGATTTTCTGACCACCATAACATTTTAATCCCAGTTTTTTCTCAATTAAACAGCCCTGCCCAATTATACAGTTTGTACAGAAATTGCTATTTTTGAGAATATTTACAATTTGCATAACCAAAGTGAAAAATCATCTTGCATAACAATGTAAAACATGAATTAAATACAAAGGATGTGTTTTGGCAGATTAATTTTGTACTTGTTATCCAATAGCACCACAGGAGTGAAGTACAGCATCTTCAAAGAATTTCAGGCCAATCCATTTTTCTGTGGTAGTGTTTAGGAAAAAATAAGTTATTTCTTTCTTGTGATGAGTTGCTGCAGCATTATACTAAAGAACTAAGTTAAATACCTTTATTTCTACCCACATTCAAGTATGTTATAGAAAAATATATTTCAATACGGCACAGAGTTTATCAAGATTAGCTGATTTCCTCAAAGGTGTCAATATTTGCACGCGCAAAATCATTTTGCAGAATCAGTGTGAAGGAAACCCGAGCAACAATCCCAAAATGCTTAAAAATGCAGTCACTAATTTAGGAATTAAAACAAAGACTTACCTTAAGAAAACTTAAGTTCATTCAATAAAAATGGGAGCTAAAAGCAGTGTCTAGGCATTTTGACTCCACTGTCAAACAACAGCAAAGCAAGAAATAAGCTGGAAACATGGGTTAGGCAAGATCACAGCAGAAATTTAAGTGGTTTTATGATCAATTTCAGACAAATGTTGAAAACCAGAAGCACACATAAGACTCTTGAATCTATTTGGCCAAGAAAGCCTGAAGAGCTTCAATAACAGTTTACAATCTAAGCAAGCGCCCATGGTCACCAAGATCTCTGCTGGTCTATAATATTTCTGCATTGGCTCAAAAAAAAAAGAGGCATTTCTGGCACTCCAGACTAATTAATGATTTCCACAAAAATAACACTTTTGTCTTTTAGCATCAGACATTGTTCAGCATTCGCCAAGATTGTGCTGAAATTTACAATAATCCCTCCCACTTGAAGAATGAAAATGAGAGAGCCATTGGAACCTTGCTGAAATTCTCATCAGAATATCTAAGATTCTTGCAGGGGGTGAATTAAACAGAATTAAAAACAATCTCGGGCTTTGTGCATCCCATTTAACCAAACATACTGGAACATTCAGATCTCAATTTCCTGGGCTTGCCTTATTGGGGCAAATTGATGACCCTGATCACAACGTACTCATTGAAACAAACTTATTGAGGAAAAGCCACCTTTGTTCATCGCCCTGAGTGTAATCCCAAAGAAAATAGGTCTGCACCTTCCTATGAAGATGCAACATGTCTCAAGATGACAGCAGAATAAGTTATAAACATCTAAGAATTTAAGGTAACAAAAAAAGAGTGTCATTTTGTAATTACATGATATTGGCTATCATATTACATTATCACAGTTTATCTGGAACCTTCATTGAAAAGGGTGTCAAAAATATTTACAAACCGAGCTGTACATTTTTTTTGCAGCAATATACAGATAATTCTCCATCTTGTACATATATTTGACAAACTATGAGCAGCTGCCAGTATAGTTCTACACTGCGAGAAGGTTGTTCATCTCCCACTTTTGTGTGGCCTTCGCAGAGTCACAGTCAGAGATGAAAACCTTGTGATCAACTTCAGAGCGGTCCAAACACTTGCCCGTGGGAATGTGTGTGAATCTGTGCAAAGTCTGAAAAGAAAACAGATGGACAAGCCACTATCAATCACACAGTCAAGTTGATTAAACTAGGCTTTCACCTTAGAATTGGAATAAATAAAAACATCAACCAACTAGCCCCTCTCAAACAATTGCACCTAATAAAAATTAAGACATTGGTTGCCTGTTCACTCTACGGTTATCCATTAAGTGGTGTGGGCTCAGAATAGTTGCTATCTTCATTCCTGCGACAATCAGACTTTTGTTTTACATTTAAGCAAGTCTGTTCAGTGCTTTCAGATATTTCTACTTTAACAGGCACGAATGTAAATGAAAGCTTGTCACTTTAATGAACAGTTTTACTGACCTAACTAATATTGGTGTATTAGAAAAAAAATGAGAAAGTTGCATAAAAATGACATTAGTGGGAGATGAGGCAGTGGGCAGTAATGATACAGTGGAGGTTGCATAATTATCCCCAGCCAAGATAAATGGGGAGTGCCAGAATATCAGGTGTAAAAGTCAAGAATAAAGCAATTTCAACTCCATTCAGCAAGACATGTTAAAGAGAAGGTGCAATAGAAGCGAAAAGGCAAGAAGGTGGATAAATCATCCAGACCAGATGGAGTACACTCCAGAGTTTTGAAGGAGATAGCTGAGCAGATTGTGGAGGCATTGGTGGTGATCTTTCACAAATCACTGGAGTCAGGGAGGGTAAAGCTGAAAATGTGTTGCTGGAAAAGCGCAGCAGGTCAGGCAGCATCCAAGGAACAGGAGAATCGACGTTTCGGGCAAAAGCCAGGGAGGGTACCAGAGTACTGGAAAATGGCTAATGTAATACCACCATTTAAGAAGGGAGGGAGGCAGAAGACAGGAAATTATAGGTTGGTTAGCCTGACTGCTGTCATTCGTATGATTATAGAATCTGTTATTAAGGCCGAGATTGTGGAGTACTTGGAAGGTGCATGGTCAAACAGGGGGGAGTCAGGACAGCTTGTTGTGGGAGGTCATATCTGACAAATTTGTTAGAATTCTTTGATGAGATAATGAGTAAGTTAGATAAAGGAAAACCAGTGGATATGATCTATTTGGATTTCCAGAAGACCGTTCACAAGGTGCCGCACAAGACGCTGCTAAATAAGAGCCCATGGTGTTAAAAAGAAAGATACTGGCATGGATACAGGGTTGTGAGACAGTGAGGTCTGCAGATGCTGGAGTTCAGAGTTGAGTGTGTTGCTGGAAAACACAGCAGGTCAGACAGCATCTGAGGAGGAGGATTTCCTGATGAAGGGCTCTGGCCCAAAACGTCGATTTTCCTGCTCCTCGGATGCTGCCTGACCTGCTGTGCTTTTCCAGCAACACACTCTCAATACTGGATACAGGGTTGGCTGACTGGCAGAAGGCAGAGTGGGGATAAAGGAATGGCAGCTGGTGACTAGTGGAGCTTTGCAGGGGTCGGTGTTGGGACCACAACTATTCACATTATACACTAACGATCTGGATGAATGAACTGAGGGCATTGTTGCTAAGGCTGTAGATGACACAAAGATAGATGGAGAGACAAGTGGTGTTGAGGAAGTGGGGAGGTTGCAGAAGGGCTTGGATAGGCTGGGATAGTTGGCAAAGAAGTACCAGCTGCAAAACAACATGGAAAGTATGAGGTTGCGGAGTTTGGTAGCATGAACAGAGGCTTAGACTTTTTTCTAAATGAGGAGACGCTGCTAAATCTGAAGCACAAAGACTCTTAGGAGCCCTAATTCAGGCTTCTCTTAATGTTAACATGCAGGTTCAGTTAGGAAGACAAATTCAATGGTAGCATTCATTTCAAAAGTGTTAGGACACATGAGTAGAGAATGTGGAGGCTGTGTTATAGCTCTGGTCAGATCACATTTGGAATATTGTGAGCAATTTGGGTCCCGTATCTAAGGAAGAAGGTCCTGGCATTGGAGGTGGTCTAGAGGAGTTTACAAGAATGATCCCAGGGATGAAGGGTTGTTGTATGGTGAGCAGTTGAGGACTTTGGGTGTTTACTTGATGGAGTTTCAAAGGATGGGAAGGATGAAACCTCACTGAAACTTTCTCCCCGATGTGTTTCTCGAGTTTCCCCTTAAATGCATCTATGCTATTCACCTCAATTACTCCTTGTGGCAGCTATATATATTTATTAAATTCACTAAGTGGATTATGACATTTCATTTCAAAATGTAATGAAAACACCTATGCTGCAGTAGCACAATGAAAATTTCATCATAATTTCTATATTCTGTTTATTCTTCAGGCAAAGAGGTTTCTACTGAATTCCCTGGATAGACTGTTTGCTGAGAATTTTCTCCCCACTAGTAGGAAAGACTAGGACCCGAGGACACAGCCTCAGTGTGAAGGGACAACCCTTTGGAACTGAGGGGGATGAGAAATTCTGTCAGCCAGAAGGTGGTAAATCTGTGGAACTCATTACTTCAGAGGGCTGTGGAGGCCAAGTCACTGAGTGTATTTAAGACAGGGACAGATAGGTCCTCAATTGGTAAGATGATCAAGAACTACGGAGAGAAGGAAGGAAAATGGGGTTGTGAAACCTATCAGCCATGATTGAATGGCAGAGCAGACTCTATGGACGGAGTGGCCTAATTCTGATCTTATATCTTGTGATCTTCCAACTTTTGGCCCCGAGGCACTTGTGGTGCCAAGGCACACAAGGCTATCTAAATACTACTTAAATGAAATGAGGGTTTCTGCTTGAACCATCCTGACAGGCAGTGAGCTCCAGATTCCCACCATCCTCGGTGTAAAAAAATTTATCCTCACATCTTCTCTAAATTTTCTGCCTCTTACTTTAAACGTATGCCTCTGGTCACTGATCCGTCCAGCAAGAGAAAAGTTTTCCTATGTACACCCCTCATAATTTTGGACATCTCAATCATGTCCCCTCAATCTCCTCTGCTGGGAAAACAACCCCAGTCTGTCCAATGTCTCTTCATAATTAAAACTCTCCAGCCCAGGCAATCGTTTGGTAAATTGCCTCGGCACGCCCTCCAGTGATATCACATCCCTCTTATAATGTGGATTCCAGAACTGCACACAATACTGTAGCTGTGGCTTAATCAATATTTTCAAAAAAGTGAAAATACTGCGGATGCTAGAAATCAAAAACAAAAACAGAAATTGCTGGAAAATCTTCTCAGGTCTGGTACTATTTGTGGAAAGGGAACAGATTTAACGTTTTGGGTCCAGTGACCCTTCCTCTGAGTGGAAATTCATGGAAATAATCATTATATTACACAGTTCCAGCACAACCTTCAAGCTTTTAAATTCCATGTTTGATCAATAAAAGCAACTTACAGAATTTTGGAAGATGGTAACCAATGGATCCCCTATTGTACCCTGTGATGCACTGCAGATTTATCAGCCTTCAGTTCTATTAATTTCTCTAGTTCTTTTTGTCTTTACAGAAACTTATTCTCGACTGAATTCATTATAATTCACTCCTCATTGGAGGAGTAAATTCCAAAGATGAACAACCTTCAGAGAAAATTCTGCCTCATATCCATCTCAAAATGGGAGACTCATTATTTTTAATATCCTCTTTTTCTAGAAGCCCCAAAGGGGAAATATGTTTTCAACATGTAACTGGTAAAAACTCCTCAGAATCTTGAGTTGAAATAAGATCACCTTTCATTCTTCTAAATTCCAATGAGTATAGATTCAACCTTCTGAGCAGCTGCTTTACCACCTGATGCTGCATAAAACGAACATATCACCTCACCACCAACAGGTGTAACAGTCTTTTGTGATGAGATTTTCCATTGTGATAGTGCAGTGCAAGACTTTTTAATGCATTTTGAAATTAAATGTTATCTATTTTCATATTAAAAACAGAACAGTACAAATTATAAAGGAAACTTACAGATAATCACAGGTTATAATTTGAAATACAATCAATATTAACGCAACATTAAGCTTGCACTGTACAGAATTACATTGAATGTACAGCACAGGAAAAATGAACTGTTTAGCCCAAGTAATACAAGTAAGCATTTATGCTCCATATGAGCCACTTTCTATTCACTCTTAATCTCATGCTATCAGCATAACCTTTGATTATTTTCTCCCCAATGTATTTCTCGAGTTTCCCCTTGAATACATCTATGCTATTCACCTCAATTACCCCTTGTGGCAGCTATATAATGTTTATTAAATTCACTGAGTGGGTTACGACATTTCACTTCAAAATGTAATGAAAACACCTATGCTGCAGTAGCACAATGGAAATTTCATCATAATTTCTATATTCTGCTCATTCTCCTGAATTCCTTTTCAGATTTATAAAATTTATTATTTCTTAGTTCTGGTGTCCATACAATGAAAACTGTTCTCCACATTTATACTGTCAAATCCTTTCATAATTTTAAAGACAGTAATTAGATGACGTCAATCTTCTCACTTGTAGAAAGAGAAAAGAATCTTTACCTTAAAGTATTGCCAGTCTTTATATACATTCATGTTACAATGTGTAATCATAACCTTTGAGCCATCAGGTCCTCTGGTCAAGCACTGGTCATACTGCATCAATTGGTTGGCTTCATTGATTCGAAACAGCTGGAAAACAATGTTTACTTTGTAAAGCAGCAAGTTTTTGTTTCGTTTTCATTACTGTAACACCAGAACCAAAACAACTTTATACCTACAAGAATGTTGCCTGGTTTCAAACATTTTTAAAACTTATAAAATCATATACAAAAAGAGATTCTGAAAGGGTCAGATAAGCATAAACACTGAAAATGCAAATCTATAGCAAAACAATTGTGTGACGACATTCTGAACAGGGCTCAAAGCAGCGCATAAAGGGGAGAACCACAATCCACATTATACAAGGTTCTAGTTTTTTTATTCATCTCTGTCCAGTTAGAGTCTATGCCTTCTAGCATTCTCCAGGTTATCTGTTTCACAGGTGCTTTCTGATGCTCCTAACTGAAGATATAAACAACTAATGCTTGTTGCAGGTTGACAGTGATTTGATGGAGGACAGTGGTGAGAAGGGTGTACCTGTCAGCAGTTCTACCATCTTGGATTATAGACCAGAAACTCCTTTCTTTTGGTGTCATTCCACTCAAGTCATGGACAGGAATTCTAACAAAACTACTTCCTTTTACAGCATACAACACAGAGATTCACTTTAAAACAGTACTCAGACAGGAGCTGCAACAAAGGAAAAGGTAATACCGGGATGGGGTGCCGGAAGTAAATGGATGATAATGATGGTAACAAGTAGTACAGACATGAAAAGAAGGCATAACTGGAAAATGAGTGAGGCAAGAAATTATCATTTGGCAATGAGAGAAACTGACAGCATCAAATCTTTAGCAGTACAGTAGTTAGTCAGGATGGAGGGGTGAGTAGAATATCCCCAACTTGTACAGTAGGATTAAAAGAGTATCAGATAATCAGGGGTAGGGTGGGAAAGTTGGGGGTGGGGGGGAATACGAACTGAAAGGATTAGAAGAGCACAGTATGTATCTACAAAAGGTTGGGCAGTTGCACTGGGTACAGTGTCTCTGTACATGAGAAAACAGGGTGAGTATGAGGGAATTACATAATTTGCCAATGGCACACAAATATGGGATAAAGCTAGAATTGTTATAGAGACGTGACTTTAAATGTCTATTTTGTTTGTAGTGTCCTTGTTATTTATTATGTTGCTTTCTTCTGCGAGTAAACCTTAAGGAGAAAAATGTCACATTGAACTTTTCAGTTAATGGGAAAATGTTTCACAATTCATGAGTTGGTGATTTCCATCTCTTTTGAAAAAAAGAGAAGAAAAAGATGTGCGCTTTAAGTAGCTTATTAGAAATTCATTCACAGGATATGGATGTCGCCAGCAAGGCTTGCATTTATTGCCAACTCCTAATTGCCCAAGTGGCTTGCTCAGCTATTTCAGAGGACAAGAGTTGGCAACATGTCTCTGGATTTTTAAAATTATATATATAGAATTCCTAGAGTGTGAAAACAGGCCCTGCAGCCCAACAAGTCCACACTGACCCTCTGAACAGTAACCCACCCAGAACCATTCCCCTCCTCTATATTTACCCCTGACTAATGGTGTGCAGGGTGTTCTGAAGTCACATGATGTGCAGGGTGTTCTAGCCAGGTGGATAAAGAACTGGTTGAGCAACAGGAGACAGAGAGTAGTAGTTGAAGGGAGTTTCTCGAAATGTAGAAAGGTGACCAGTGGTGTTCGACAGGGGTCAGTATTGGGGCCAGTTTGTAATATACATAAATGATCTAGAAGAGGGCACTGTTGGTATGATCAGCAAGTTTGCAGATGACACAAAGATTGGTGGAGTAGCAGAAAGCATAAGGGACTATCAGAGCATACAAGAGGATATAGATAGACTGCAGAGTTGGGCGGAAAAGTGGCAGTTGGCTTCCAATCCAGACAAATGTGAGTGATGCATTTAGGCAAGTCTAATTCTAGAGCGAATTATACAATGAATGGAAGAGCCTTGGGAAAAGTTGATGGGCAGAGAGATCTGGGAGTGCAGGTCCGTTGTACCCTGAAGGTTGTTGCACAGGTGGATAGAGTGGTCCAGAAGGCATATAGTATGCTTGCCTTCACTGGATGGGGTATTGAGTATAAGAGCTGGCAAGTCATGTTAAAATTGTACAAGACATTGGTTTGGCCACATTTAGAATACTGTGTAGAGTTCTGGTCGCCACATTACCAAAAGGATGTGGGCACTTTGGAGAGGGTGCACAGAAGGTTTACGAGGATGTTGCCTGGTATGGGAGGTGCTAGCTATGAAGAGAGGTTGGGTAGGTTAGTTTATTTTCATTAGAAAAAAGGAAATTTGAGGGGGGTCCTGATTGAGGTTTACAAAATCATGAAGGGTATAGACAGGGTGGATAGAGACAAGCTTTTTCCCAGGGTGAAGGATTCAATAACGAGAGGTCATGCTTTCAAGGTGAGAGGTGGAAAGTTTAAGGGGGATACACGTGGCAAGTACTTCACACAGAGTGGTGGGTGATTGGAATGCGTTGCCAGCAGAGGTGGTAGAGACAGGCACGGTAGATTCATATAAGATGCGTCTGGACAGATGCATGAGTAGGTGGGGAGCAGAGGGATGCAAATGCTTAGGAATTGACAGACAGGTTTAGACAGTACATTTGGATCGGCTCAGGCTTGGAGGGCCGAAGGTCCTGTTCCTGGGCTGTAAAGTTTCTTTGTTCTTTGTTCTAATGCACCTAACCTACACTTCCCTGAACACTATTGGCAATTTAGCATGGCCAATTCACTTAAGCTACACATCTTTGGACTGTGGGAGGAAACTGGAGCACCTGGAGGAAACCCACGCAGACAATGTGCAAACTCCACACAGACAGTCACCCAAGGGTGGAAATGAACCCAGGTCCCTGGAACTGTGAGGCAGTGGTGCTAACCACTGAGCCACCGTGCCGTCCCTGTCTCAATTCAGTCAGACTGGATAGGGGTAGCATAATTCCTCCCATAAAAAGGACAATGGCAAACCAGTTGAATTTAGAACGATGTAATGATTAAGAACAAAACAAAGAACAAAGAACATTTACAGCCCAGGAACAGGCCCTTCAGCCCTCCAAGCCCATCCAGATCCAAAAATCACCCAATTCCTAAGCATCTGTATCCCTCTGCTCCCCACCTACTCATGCATCTGTCCAGACGCACCTTAAATGAATCTACATTGCCTACCTCTACTTCCTCTGCTGGCAACGTGTTCCAGGCACCCATTACCCTCTGTGTAAAGTACTTTCTGCATGCATCCCCCTTAAAGGTTTTACCTATCATCTTGAACGCGTGACCTCTTGTTATTGAATCCCTCACTCTCGGAAAAAGCTTATCCCTATCCATCCTGTCTTTACCCTTCATGATTTCATGAAGGGGGAACCTCAATCAGGTTCCCCCTCAATCCCCTTTTTCCTAAAGAAAACAATCCATAAGACATAGACATAGGAGCGGAAGTAAGGCCATTCGGCCCATCGAGTCCACTCCGCAAAATCCTAGCCTACTCAACCTCTCTTCATAGCTAGCACCTTCCATACCAGGCAACATCCTCGTAAACTTTTTCTGCACCTTCTCCAAAGCGTCCACAGCCTTTTGGTAATGTGGCGACCAGAACTGTACACAGTATTCTAAATGCAGCCGAACCGAAGTCTTGTACAATTTTAACATGACCTGTCAGCTCTTATTCTCAATACCCTGTCCGATGAAGGCAAGCATAACATATGCCTTCTTGACCACTTTAGCCACTGGTGCAGCAATCTTCAGGGTACAATGGATCTGAACTCCCAGATCTCTCTGCTCATCAACTTTTCCCAAGGCTCTTCCATTTACAGTACAGTTCACTCTAGAATTAGACCTTCCAAAATGCACCACCCCACATTTGCCTGGATTGAACTCCATCTGCCACTTTTCCGCCCAACTCTCCAGTCTCTCTATATTCTCCTGTATTCTTTGACAGTCCCCTATGCTTTCTGCTACTCCACCAATCTTCATGTCATCTGCAAACTTACTGATCAGACCACCAATGTCCTCTTCCAGATCATTTATGTCTGTCTATCACAAACAGCAGTGGGCCCAGCACTGATCCCTGTGGACCACCACTGGTTACCTTTCTTCATTTGAAGAACTCCCTTCAACTACTACTCTCTGTCTCCTGTTGCTCATCCAGTTCTTTATCCACCTAGCTAGAACACCCTGATTAGTGGGCATATTACTGTTACTGGCTTTATTATTTGATATTTATTGATGAAAACCCCATTGACAGATTCAAATTTGTGCCTCCAGATCATTAATAAAAAGGTACTGGATCACCACTCCAGTTATGTACATACTATCCCATGACAAAAACAAAATGCTGGAGAAATTCAGCAGGTTTGACAGCATACACTTAGAATAAGAGAGTTAACGTTTCAAGTCCAGTGACCCTGTGTTAGAATGGGTCATTACATTACCCTGCCATTTGAACAAAGTCTTACTGACTCATATGCCCCTGCCTTTAATTAACCCTAAACTCTGAAAATCATCTTCTTCATTAACAAGTGTTTCTCATGCAGTCATTCAACAATTTGGCTCACTAAATTTCAAGCAAAGGCAAATATCAAAGTTACCATCTCTGACTTGTTTTTCACTAAATTTATAGGTATTTTGCTTCGTAATGTATAAATCAATTGTTACTTGAAACTCATACTCTTACTTGTCATTTTGAAGTTGGCATAGTTACCTGATTCCCTCCCATTCTGTGGCAAGGTCCCAGCTCGACAAACCCACCATTGGTATGGCCCATGCTGTCAATGCAATAATCGGATTCATATCCTCTGATCTAAAGGCAAAAGGTGCAAGGTTCATAAACTAGGTACTAGAGTGCATGCAATTATGGAACTCCCTAGAATTATTACCTTGTATTATGTAAGGTAGTTGGAGTAGGACAACAGGTAAGATGCCCAAAACTACACTTCAGGATGCTTGCAAGAAGGTGTAATATGAAGGGTAGAGACATTGATTATCAAACCTGGGAGCCATGAGCTGACGATGGAGGAAAATGATGACACTGCCTATGGTTCACCACCATGACGACCAGTGACTACAGCAGCTTGGCAACAGAGAAGAAAAAAACCATAAAAAGGAGCAGAATAAGGCCATTCAGCCCATTGAGTCTGCTTTGCCATTCAATCAGGGCTGATGTATTTCTCAATCACATTCTCATGTCTTCTCCCCATGACCATTGATTGCCTTACTAATCAAGAACCTATCTAACTCTGTCTTAAATACAGCAACAAAAATAATCCACAATAACACTTGATATATTTTCTCTCATGTGGCAGAATGTGCCTGTCAACATGCCGAACATATTCCCAAATTAAACTAGTTTTATCTGCCTGCTCCTGGCCCATATCCCTTCCAACCTTTCCTATTCATGTACTTATCTAAATGTTTTAACTATTGTAATTGTATCCACATGCACCACTTCCTCATAAAGTTCATTGCTCACATGAATCACCCTCTGCAAAATGTTTGCCCATCATGTCTTTTTTAACTCTTTCGCCTCTCACCTTAAAAATGTACCCTCTAGTCTTGAAATGCCCCATTTTAGGGTAAAAAGACAACTACCATTAACTCCATCTAAACCCATAATTTTCATAAAAGGAAAGATGCTTCAAAGTATTGACCCATGTTTAAGGATTTGGATAAACTTATTAATTATTGGTCCATACTTTACAACAGGTATGCAAGTTCACTTGCATCAGGTTCTCAATGGAGATCTGGTTGCACGGTCAAAAATTCACAGCACAGTTTCTCTCCTCTCCATGCTGAATGTGCTCTCAAACCCCATCCTTCCCTTGATCCTTAAGGTGACAAGCTTATTCAGCAATTTCACAAATAGCCAGACAAAGGGGGGGGGGCTGAAGCAAATTGCATCGTCATTGGTCACATTATTGCCAGTTAAGCTTTGTTCTCAACTGTTGCCCCAATCTCAGCAGGCCTCACGTATTTCAAGAGGTTTGGTCAGAACCAATTAAAACATTAAAGTTAGTGGCCTGGCCTGACAGTTTTCGTAGATTAAATCTGATTTAGTTTATAAGGCCAACGTACAGCAACATAGTAAATTCTACACGGAATCAGAGCTGCAACCAGTTATTAACTAAATCTGCAATGTTGCAATTAGGTTGCAGACGTCAGTGATTTTTTTTTCATGATAGTTCTTGGGAATTATTACTCGATAATTGCAATGAGAATAGAACTCCAACATTTAATCTAGGTTGAATACGCAATAGAAATTTTACCTCTCCCCATTCTACATTTTTAGCTGGCAGTGGGTAATTGTCTGGAATGTCATAAGCTATTTCGTCCATAAACCATTTAAAACTTTTGCAGTTGTGTTCTTCACGAAATTTCTTGAGCTCAGATATATCTCCATAAGCCATGGCTTTTGTTTCTGGACGACTTGCATAAAAGTACTCGGCGTATTCATCCCACCAAACTTCAACAACACGAACATAATTCTATAAAATAGTAACGTTGATAAAATAATTTAGAGGACTACCAAAATACTTTGGTTCAAAATATTCAGAAAATGAAGACTATCATTAGATAACTTTGGAAACTGAAATGCTAGTTCTCCAATTTTTTTACAAAGAATGTAGTGAAACTAACATTTGCTTTCAGATCCACAATGTGGAATGAAAGACTGATTTTGACATGTAATCAGTACTTCATCTTATTTTACTTATCTATACGTGGCCTGGTGGCTATTTGTAAAGAATCTTCAAGATTGCTGCCTGGTGTTGCAGTAACCCATTATAACTTTGTTGTTTACATTTTAGTGTAATTTTGTTGTAAATTTATTCATCTTCCACCAAGTACTTGATATGGGTGGTGAATCTCTGGAACTTCCTTTTGGAATCAATAGGGAAAAATATTGAGTTGGAATAGCACTCTGCTTCTCACATTACTATTGGTTAAATGGATCATGATCAGATTACCAACCTATGAGATGACGGTCATCTTTAATTAAACATGTTTCCTTGTACCATGCAGTGCAACAAATAGGCCACAAACAGCTAGCATTCTCTTAAGAACGCAAGAAGCAGAGTGCTCTTTCAACTCAATACTTTTACATAATTCCAAAAGGAAGCACCAGAGATTCACCAAGTACTTAATGGAAGATGAACAAACTTACAAGAACATTATACAGAGGTGTAAACATTGTAGTTATAATAGGTGTCTTTAATTACCATAACGTAGACTGGGACTGTGGCAGTGTAAGGCATAAACTAGTTCAGGAGAATTTGTTTTTCAGGAGAATGTGTCCAGTCAAACAAGAAAGGAGACTGCTAGACCTTGTACTTGGGAATGAGGAGGGCCAAGTAGATCAAGTGACAATGGCGAATTATTTGGAGGACAGTGATCAGTTTAACAGAATGGAAAGCGACGTTGGTCAAGAATAATTCACTGGCCGACAGCTGACTTTAATGGTACAAGAACGAAATTGGACTAGACAGACAGGAACCAAAGGCTAGCAGGAAGAATAGCAGGTGAAACATGAGCTACTTGCAAAGAGGAGATGGTTCAGGCAATCCAGGTACATTTGCTGAAGGAGGCAAGGTAGGACAAACAAATCCAAAACACTCCAAATGGTATATGTGATAAAAATGAAAGAAAAAGCATGCTGTGGCAGATGTTAGGTAGTAAATACATTCAAGAACCAAACAAAATACAGAAGGTTCTAGGGGTGGGGTGAAAAAAAAAATATGTGAAGCAAAGTAGGATTATGGCAAAAATAAAAACAGCCAGCCATTATAAAGGGAAATCCCAAAGTCCTCTATGAGAGCAACAACAGTAAAAGGGTGGCAAAAGGAGGAATAAGGCTGATTCAGGATCAAAATGGGAATTTAAATTTGAGGCAAGAAACATGGCTGAGGTGTTAAATGAATACTTTTAATTTGTCTTTACCAATTAGGTAGATACATCCAGACTTGGAAACAGAAAGAAAACTATCTCAAAATTGAAAAGGAGATACTGTTGGATAGGTTTTGGTACTTGAAGCTGGATGAGATGTACCTGAAGAAATTGAAGGACGATAAAGCGGGAATTATCTTTTAATCTTCCATGGATTTGAGGTGGTGCCAGAGGTTTGGAGAATTGCAAACATATGTCCTTGTTCAAAAAACGTTCCACAAGTTCAGCCTAACAAATACAGACCAGCTAATTTAACTTTGGTGATAAAACCTACAAGCAATAAAAAAAAGAATAATTCAGGATAATTAGTCACAGAAAAACGTGGGTTGATTAGGAAAGTGAGCATGTACGTGTTCAGGGAAAATCATGTTTAACTAACTTTCTGGAGAATTCTGGAGTAGTAATAGAGACTGTTGATAAGAGCAATGCTGTTCTTGTGGTGTACGTGGACTTCCAAAAGGCATTCAATACAGTGGCATAAAACAGACTTGTGAGCAAAGTCATCCAGAGTGTGGCAAGCAGGGGACAATTTCAAATTTTGTGAAAGACACAGAAAGCTTGAGAATTGTATTGAGATCCTTGACACTGCAAGGTAGAGAGAACCAATTTTCCATTTAATAGTATTTACAAAAGTTGTTTTGAGATATTGTTAATGTTGAGTAATTGGATGGATACATACCTTTAATGTTGGGGATGACCCAACATGAGCAGGCGGTGGATTTCCTGCCCACCCATGTAGACGATAAATATGTCCAACACGAGAGCAAGGTACAAACAGCAACTTGCCTCCACACTGCCATATCTAGAGAGATACAAAATAAAGAAGGAAAAGTCATTTTTGAGTAGGATAACATTCTTTAATTACTTTCTCCACAATTCAATATAATTTAACCCATTTATTATACCAATCAAAAAGTCACCCAGATGACAGTTTCAAAATGGATTGCAATTCACACAAGTAAAGCTTTTCATAAATTCTTGAGGACAACAATAAAACTACACTGATACAAACTTTTATAGTCAAGCTCTGACTTTTTCTTACACATGTGATGTCACTGCAGCTTGTGTTTGTGTGGCAGGTGAGGGAGGTTCAGATAGGCCTCCAAAGCCAAGAGGTGTTGCAGCATTATTGAAATATTAGGTAAAAACAAGGACTGCAGATGCTGGAAACCAAAGTCTAGATTAGAGTGGTGCTGGAAAAGCACAGCAGGTCAGGCAATATAAGGAGCAGGAAAATCGACATGTCTATTCCTGATGAAGGGCTTTTGCCCGAAATCCATTTAATTATCAAGAATATACCTACCTCTGCCTTAAAAATATTTAAATTCCAAAGGTTCTCAACACAGAGTAAAAATGGCAATGAAATTCAATGGGCATGCATTTAGTGTTAAATTATGACCTCTACTTTTAGATTCTCCCACAAGAAGAAACATCCTTTCAACATCTATCCAGTCAAGTCTTCTCTGGACTTTTTTGTTTCAATTAAGCAATTTCTGATTCCTCTAAACTCCAGAGTATGCAGGACTAGCCTGTCCAGCTTTTGTTCATAAGGCAGTTGTTCATTCAGGTAGTAGTCTAGTAAGCTTTATCTGAACTGCTTCCAATGAGTTAACATCCTTCTGTAAGTATGGTGACCATTACTGTACACAGTATTCCAGATGCAATCTCACCAATGTTTTGTATAACTGAATCAGAATAACCTCCCCTCACAATAAACCATAACATTCTCACAGCTTTCTTGATTACTTGCTGTACCCACATACGAATCTTCTGGACACCCGAATCGCTTTGCAACCTCTCACCATATACATAATATGCTTTTTTATTCTTTCTGCCAAAGTGGCCAATACCACGGTTTTTCATATTGCACTCCACTTGCCAGATCTTTGCCTATCTACATCACTATGTAGTCTCCTTATCACTTCTTCTCTACCTATCTTGTGTCATCAGCAAATTTAGCTATCATACCTTTGATCCCTTCATCCAAATAATTTATATAAACTGTAAAGAACTGAGGTGCCAGCAGCAATCCCTGTGGCATACCACTCATGACATCCTGCCAGTCTGAAAAAAAAACCACTTAGTCTGTCTGCTTCCTGTTAGCTAGCCAATCTCCTATTCATGCCAATTTATGTTACCCCCTACATTATGAGCTTTTATTTTTCACAATAACCTTTAATATGACACCTTCTGGAAATTTAAATACAACGCATCCACAGGGTTGTTTGTATCTACAGCATGTTACCTCTTCAAAGAGCTCCAATAAATTAATTAAATAGGATTTCCTTTTGACAAAATCAAATTGGCTCTGTCTGATCCAAATGTCCTGTCATAACATCTTTAATAGTAGCTTTTAACATTTTTCCTATGACAGATGCTAAAACAACTAGCCGTAGTTTACTGCTTCCTGCCTCCCAACCTTTTTGAATAAAGGAGATACGTTTTAACTATTCTCCAAACTCAAGAAATGTTGTGTAAATCTAATGAGTTTGGAAAATTATAACCAATGCACCAACTATTTAACTGGTTACTTATAAGACCTTGGGATGAAATCCATCGACATCTAGAGTCATGTCAACTCTCAGTTCCAACAACTTAACTCACTTCTACTTTCCTGGTAATTGTAATTTTTGTGAGTTCCTCCCTTCCTATCAATAAATAATTTATAGCTAGTGAAGACTGACACAAAATATCTGTTCAATTCATCTACTGTTACCTTATCCTCCGTTAGTATTGAGGTGGTTTATAAATTAAAGTTTCCTTACTTCAAAGTATGTGGCATTCAGAACAAAACAAATGAATTAAAAGGCACAAACAAAGGTTCTCGAGTATGATCATATAGCACCATGGAGATCAAAGCTAGGAACTAAGTATTCAAGGGTGAATGACTTTTTGGAAGGACAGGGAGGAAGGAAAAGGTGATGTTGTAACTCTATTAATATGGGATTGAAAAAATGCAATAGCAAGCAATGATCTTGGATCACAATATTCCAAATGTGGTCTGACCACAGCCTTATAAAGCCTCAGCAGTACAACTTGTAACACTGCATTTGTCTTCCTAACTGTTAACTGAACCTGCACGTTAACCTAAAAATAATCCGAAACTAGGACTCCCAAGTCCCTTTCTACTTCAGATTCCCAAAGCTTTTCTAGTTTTAGAAAGTAGTCTATGCCTCTGTTGTTCCTACCAAAGTGCATAGCCTCACACTTTCCCACACCGTATTCAATCTGCCACTTTGCCCAATCTCCTAACCTGTCGAAGTCCTTCTGCACCCTCTCCATTTCCTAACATTGTCGGTCTTTTCACCTATCTTTGTATCATCTGCAAACTTAGTGGCAATGCCTTCAGTTCCTTCACACAGATCAGTAACGTCGAATGTGAATAGTTGTCGTACTGACACTGACCCCTGTGAAACTCCACCGCCATCTTGAAAAAGACCCTTTTATCCCTACAGTCTGCTTTCTGTCAGTCAACCAATGTCAGTAGCTTGTCCCTATCACCATGCCCAGACTCATCTTATTTAGCGATACCTTGTCAAAAGCCTTCTCAAAATCCAAACCGATCACGTTCACTGGCTCTCCTTTATCTAACTTGCTCGTTACCTCCCATAAAGAAGTCTAACGGATTTGTCAGGCATTACCTATTCTTGACGAAGTCGTGTTGACTCTGCCCTGCTTTACCATGCACTTCCAAGTACTCAAAAATCTTATTTTAATAACAGGTTCTAAAATCTTATCAACAACTGAGGTCAGATTAACTGGCCTATAGTTTTCAGTCTTCTGAAACCTTCTCTTCTGATAAGTGGTTAATGTAAAACCCTGTTTAAGTCCTCTACATCCTTCCCTGACTCCAGTGAATCCTGAAAGGTCACCACCAATGCCTCTACATTCTCCTCTGTGATCTCCTTCAGAACTGTGGGGTACAGTCCACCTGGTCCGGCTGACTTATTCGCCTTCAGACTTTTCAGCTTCTCCAGCACCACCTCTTTAGTGATGGCTACTACACTCACTTCTGCATCCAGACTCTCTTGAATTTCTGGTATATTGCTGGTGTCTTCCACTGTGCAATGGAGACAGTCCAAACAAGGTTCACTGGGTTGACCCCAGTTATGGATTTCTTATGAAGAGACGTTGAGTAGGTTGGGCTGAAACTCATTGGAATCTATTAAAATGAAAGGTGATGTAAATGAAACATACAAGATTCTTAGGGGCTTAACAGCATAGATGGAAACAGATTGTTTTCCCTCTGGAAGAGGAGTCTAAAGCCAAAAGCAGGACAAAATTTCAGAGTAAGGTTTGCATATTTAAGACAGAGATGAAGGCGAATCTCATCTGAGGGTGGTGAATCTGTGGAATTCTTTACTATAGAGGGCTGTAGAGATAACTCATTAAGTATATTTCAGGTCGACAGACATATTTTTAAAACAGCAAAGGAATCTAAGGTTCACAGAATTCTTAAAGTGTGATAAGCCCTATACTTATGGGAGGAGCAAGAGGATGGCGAGAGCGAGGTAGGGCCAATCAGAGATAGTGCAGACAACTTGTGCCTGGAGTTCGAGGAGATTTGGCGATCCTTAATAAATACTTATTATTATACTAAATAAATAATTCAGTATTCACTACTGAGAGACATCTTGTTGTTTGTGAAGACAGCCTGAAACAGGATGATATGCTTGAATAGGGTGCAGAGGATGCTCTCTGGACTGGACGGCATGACTTATAAATAAAGGTGAAGGGAGCTAGGGCTTACCTCATTGGAAAGGAAAAGGCCGAGAGGTAACTTGTTAGAGGTGTACAAGGTGATTCTAGATTAGAGTGGTGCTGGAAAAGCACAGCAGTTCAGGCAGCATCCAAGGAGCAGGAAAATCGACGTTTCGGGCAAAAGTCCTTCATCAAGGCACCACTCTAATCTAGAATCTGGTTTCCAGCATCTGCAACCCTTGTTTTTCCCTAGTGTACAAGGTGATGACAGGCATAGATAGAGTGAATAGTCAGAGACTTTCTCCCATGGCAGAAATGGCTATCACATGGGGGGCATAATTTTAAGGAGAGTGGAGGAAGTTTCAGGGGAGATGTCACAGGTTGTTTTTTTTTTACACAAAGTGGTGAATGTGAGGAATTCACTACCAGCGGTGGTAGTGGATTCAGATACATTAGGGACATTTAAGCAACTCTTGGATAGGTACATGGATGATAGTAAATTGGAGGGTATGTAGATTAGTTTGAACTTACAGTAGGATAAAAAGCCAGCGCAACAGTGAGGGCCAAAGGCCTGTACTGCACTGTGCTGTTCTATGTTAAGTCCACACTGACTCTCCGGAGAGCATCCCTCTCAGACTTCTCCGCCAACCCTATCCAAGTAATTTTGCATTTCCTATGGCTAATCCAACTAATCTACACATCGCTGGACACTATGGGCAATGTAACACGGCCAATCCACCTAACCTGCACATCTTTGCACTAAGAAAGGAAACTGGAGCACCCGGAGGAAACCCACACAGACACACAGAAAATGCATAAACTCCACACAGACACGAGGCTGGAATTGAACCCATGTCCCTGGTGTTGTGAGGCAGCACTGCTAATCACTGAGCCACATACCACCATGGTTATGGGGAAATAGCAGAAAAGTGGAGCTGAGCATTATTAGATCAACTATGATCTCATTGTATGGTGAAGTAGACGCAATAGACCAAATGGACTACTTCTGCCCCGAAACCTCTAGTTTCATGGCCTTAAGACCTCTGACAATGATATTTCAGTGACAATAGTGCCCTATTATGAGTAATGAATTTATGAATTTAAGAATAATCTGTCACAACCTATTATATTTCTTGTCCATTACCTTATAAGATATCTCGAAGTTTTCACCTCCCCAGATTTGAAGGCCAGGGTCATACAGCCCAAGTTCAAAGAAGTAATCTCGTTCAATAGCGAACAAACCTCCAGCCATAGCTGGGGACCTGGCAAAGTCATTGTTGGATAAATAGACAGCAAATTAGAATTTCCAACAGTTGTAGTGATACTTCGGCATTTATTCTTTTCTGAAGTGCACATTTTTAAAATCAATCCCATGTAAAACCAATTTAAAGTTGCAATGCCGTTTTCCAAATAGAAATCTGTTAGTTTCAGGTCACTTTGCTAAATTATGATATAGCAAACTGCTGTACTACAGATGTTAATTGGTTTGAATCTTTGAAACCATTGTTAAATGTAAACAAATGCAACGAAAATAAGATGCATTTTTCACAGGGAGAATAAAATTTGTAAGAGTCCAAATAGACACACTTAGAAGATTTTAATTAATGCCTAAACAAAAAACTCAGAAAAAGGTAATGCAACTTAACGACACAAAACAAATAAATTGGAAATTGCTGGTAACTCAGAGTTTGTGGGGAAAACTGGCAAACTATTACTTCAAATGTAACCTTTGGAGTGTTTCTAGCATTTCCCATGCTTAACTCAGTCAGTACGAGAATTTTTAAATTCAGCTATCATTATCCAAGCTCTTTTACTGAGAATAAAAAACTATAACCCAAATGTCTAAATGTGAACAAGCAAAGTAATGTGAAAGTCTAATGCAGAATCTGTGATCCAGTTAACAGGAAGAATTATCCTTGCCTTTATCTTGCCCCTTGGCTCCTCAGATTAGCCCAACCAATCCAACCTCCATGAAAAATGTGTATCCTGTTAGATCTATAACTTATAAATATGGTGCAAACACATCCTACTGGTGCAAGAACAGGCAAGCCCATGCTTTGTTTTGGAATGGTTACTTTGATTTGACTGCAAATCTGGAGCAGTTTCATTTAAAGTTGACATTTTCCACATCTGTACTCCCAATTCTAATCATTCAAACTACATCCCCTTTACTTTCTATTCAAGAACACAGATGTATAATATGAAATTCAAAACTTGTTTGCTTCCTTCCCTGACACCCTCTAACTTGCAGTTGTGGTATCTTCAGACTTCTGTTATAGTCTAATCTGAACATAAGTTTGTGGTTTGCTTTCAATTACTCGAAATGTCATCTCTGATGCATGACTTTAATTCAGCATTTTCATTTGATCCAAATAAAGAATTAAGACAGCAGATGGAAGACGATTTTCTTTTCATTGTTATTCAATTTAAGGGGAGTGATGATCTAGGTAATTGTCATGAGCCAAGGGCAACTATTTTATGGTCTCTAGTGGCTATGTACCTGCAGAATTTGCTTCTTTTTTTGAAAGAGAGCAAGCAGCAGATTTATTACCACCAAGGGACTACACATTCTTTATCTCTGCAAATCACAATTAAAAACAAATTCTAATGTGTACCATACAAACACTTAAAAATTGATCAACTGGAAATATTCACATTAACATAAACATTGTGGTTTTCACTTGTGCTGAATGGGACAGGGACATTGACTGGAATTTTTACATTTGGAAGGGTGAAGAATTACCTGAACATTGTGTTTTAGGAGGCAGTCACACCCCTTAAATTAACTACCTTGAATTCGGTCAGTGATCAGGGACAGGGGATTGTGAATATGAGGAAGCAGGTAGAGAATTCAAGGAGGTAGTGCTGTAGGACCCTCAGCCCTTGAGCTAGTTTAACAGTTTTGGGATTCTTTCTTACTGGGACTAATGGGAGTTGTACGAAGGATGAGCAAACTGACCATAGCACCATGGTGCAGGGAGTCATTCAAGAGAGGGGAGAAAAGAGAAATGTAGTTGTAGTAATGAATAGTACAGTCAGAGGAACAGGCACTGTTCTGTGGGCAGGATTGAGAGTCTCAAAGGCAATGCTGCCTTCCTGGTGCCTGGGTTCAGGATGTCTTATTTGGACTACAGAGGAACTCAGTGCAAGAAGAGAAAAATCTAGTTGTTGTGGTCCATGCAGGCACCAATGATATAGGTAGAACAATGCAAGAGATTCTGAGCAAATATGAGCAGCTAGGGGCTAAATTACAAAGCATGCTGCTATCAGAGTCCTGATGAATTGGACAACTTGGGCTGTGGACTGGGCTTTGAAGTAAAAATAGTGATGTGTGGGGGTTGTGTTGGGCTCAGTTGCATGGAAAATTACAGAAAAACGGAAAGGATTGGGTGCAGATGAAGGAAGGCTTCGGAGAAGTTATTAATGTTTTCTTAACAAGTAACAGGAGAAAGAATAGGAAAAGGGTCATGAATCTAACTTCAGACACAACAGGTAAGGGGACAACTATGAGAAGGGAACAGGTCAATGCAGGACTAAGGGTGCTGTACTTAAATACACGTAGTATACAAAACAAGGTAAATAAGCTTGTAGTGCAGATTGGAATTGGTGGGTACAATGCTGCGTGTATCACAGAGACATGGCTGCAAGGAATCTGAGCTAGGAATTAATTATCTAGTGATATACGTACTATTGAAAAGATGGGCAGAGGATGTAGGGTTGCCTTGTTAGTAAGAAATTTGATTTTAGATAGTCAATATGGTTTCGTCAAGGGCAGGTCGTGTCTCACAAACCTCTGAGTTTTATTTGAGATGGGGATGAAGCATGTTGATGAGGGTAGGGCAGTTGACGTGGTATAAATGGACTTCAGTAAAGCCTTTGATAAGGTTCCACATGGCAGGCTGTTGTAGAAAATGCAGAGGCATGGAATTGAGAGCGATTTAGCAGTTTGGATTAGAAACTAACTTTCTGAAAGAAGACAGCGAGTGGTGGTTGATAGAAAATATTCAGCATGGAGTCCGGTAACTGGTGGTGTGCCACAAGGATCTGATTTGGAACAACTGCTGTTTGTTATTTTTATAAATGATTTAGATGCAGGCATAGGTGGATGGATTAGTAAATTTGCAGAAGACACTAAAGTTGGTGGAGCAGTGGACAGTTTGGAAGAATGTTGCAGGTTGCAGGGGGACTTGGATAAACCGCAGAATTGGGCTGAAAGGTGGCAAAATGGAGTTCAATGCAGCTAAATGTGAGGTGATTTGGGAAGAATAACAGGATGGCAGAGTACTTGGTCAATGGAAAGATTCTTAGTAGTGTGGACGTGCAGAGGGATCTTGGAGCCCATGTACATAGATCCCTGAAAGTTGCTACCCAGGTTGATAGTGCTGTTAAGAAGGCATACAGTGTGTTAGGTTTCATTTGTAGAGGGATTAAGTTCTGGAGCCGCAATATCGTGCTGTAACTATACAAAACGCTCGTGCGGCCACACTTGGGAATATTGTGTACAGTTCTGGTTTGCCCCATTACAGGAAGGATGTGGAAGCATTGGAAAAGGTGCAGAGGAGATTTACCAGGATGTTGCCTGGTCTGGAGGGAAGGTCTTATGAGGAAAGGCTGAGAGACTTGGGTCTGCTCTCATTGGAAAGAGGAAGGCGAAGAGGGGATTTGATAAGAGACATACAAGATGATCAGAGGATTAGATAGGGTAGACAGTGAAAGTCTTTTTCCTAGGATGATGATGTCAGCTTGTACGAGGGGGCATAACTACAAATTGAGGGGTGATAGGTTTAAGACAGATGTCAGAGGCAGGTTCTTTACTCAGAGTGGTAAGGGTGTGGAATGCCCTACCTGCCAATGTAGTCAACTCAGCCATATTAGGAAGATTTAAATAATCCTTGGAGAAACCACATAGATGATGATGGGATAGTGTAGAGGGAAGAGCCGAGAATAGTTCACAGGTCCTTGCAACATCGAGGGCCAAAGGGCCTGTTCTGCACTGTATTGTTCTATGTTCGAAATGAAATTAAATCAATAACAGGAAGTGATATAGAGCCGGAAGGCATAGAATCTGTCTGATACAATTGAGGAACTCTACCCGGATGGGAGTTATGTACAGGCCTCCTACAGAATTCAGAATGTGGGACAGAAAATAAATCAAAAGGTAGAAAAGGCTTATAAGAACGGTACTATTACAATAATCATAGTGGACTTTAATATGCAAGTAGATTGTCAAAATCAAGTTGGTAACAGATTCTATAGAAAATAAATTTGTGGAATTGTCTTAGATTTTGTTTGGAGCAATTTGTGGCAGAACCCACGAGGGAACAGGCAATTTTGGATTCGGTGATGTGAAGTGAGACAGCATTGATTAAGGAGCATAAAGTGAAAGAACCACAGGAGACAGTAACCATAATATGATAGAATTCACCCTGTAGTTTGAGAGAGAGAAAAGCTGGAATCAAACGTAACCGTTGAGGAAAGATAACTACAAAGCCATAGAGGAGGAGCTGGTCAGAGTTGACGAGAAAGGGAACCTAGCAGGGAAGATGGTGGAGCAACAATGGCAGGAGTTTCTGGGGGTAATTTGAGAGGCACAGCAGAAATTTATCCCAAGTGAAGTTACCAAGTATCACTGTGGATTATTTTCATTTCTGCATTTAAGATAGCGATAGATAGATTCTTGATTACTAAGGGGATCAAGGGTTACAGAGAAGTCAGGAATATAGGGTGAGACTTGATGGACAAATGGCCTAATTCTGCTCTTATATCTTATGATCTGAAAGATTTTGGCTCAGCTAAAGTATGGAAAGTAAAACACAATTTACAACATTTGTAAGGACAAATCTTTAATCAGGTAGCCCCTTCCATTAAAATATCAACTAGTGCTGGTAATTTTGATTTATAAACAACATGCTGTAACATAAATTTGCAAACTATAATTGCACAACTTTCTAATTAAGGTATTAAATATAACAGGCTATGTTCATGCAAAGCACATTTAAATGAAGGAAAAGGTCAGAGATTAAAAAAGGCTTGCAAAAGTATTTCTTGTTAAAGGAAGAATCATATTAGAAATGCACCTCAAAATACGGAAAAACATGGCAGCAGAACCCCATGCATAGTCACAGCTTTTCATTTGTTCATTTGGCAGAGCACCGTAATATGTTCAGGTAAGGTGGGTCCAAGACGAGCAGAACAAGGAAAGTAGAACCACAGAGTCAAACTAGGTTTTTTCAGGGAGAGGGAGGATAGAAGAGACTAGCGCAGTGAAAATCTAAGGGTATTAGACAGGCAGAATCAGATTAAAGCTCGCTGCACTCACACAATTATATATTTTTTAAAATCTACCATATTGTGCAGATAATAAGATGCATTACACAGATGTGGAACAACTACAATTAGAGCACTTTTTTCTGGCCTCGTTTAGTAGGTTTCTGCGCTTAGAAATTTCCAATGAAAACCGAAAGTCTGCTCTAAGCTTTTGGCTGTCAGTGTTCACATATATTGGTCTGGCCGCAGCATTGTCAATCAAATACTAGACCATTCCACTGGATACAAAGAAGAATCATTTGTGGGCTAATATAGTGCTATACAAGATCAATAACATATGTACTGTGCACTCAAAATAAACTTATTTTGCTGAAGATGTCAACAAATGCATATTACAATCAATCTTAAATTTCACAGTGAAATTTCAGCTGTTGAAATTTATTTTTTTGGAAATATTTTTACAAAATTTAGCTGCTATAATGGAAAGGCAGATATGAGTGATTTGCTTCACTCAACACAAAACAGCCTAAACAGCAACTGGATATTAAAGGATACTGTGACGCATATAACCATGAATACTTTAATCAAAAGTTTCTATTTTCAAACAGAAGCTAGTGATGCATCTTATTTGCTGTAAACAGGGCAAATCAAGCAGTATATCGCACATAACTTTTGTTGTTTAAAGATCAACCAATATTTAATGCTGAACACATTGACAAAAATGCCATTTCCACATGTTGACTCACAACTTAGCCCTGCAGCAAACTGTATCTGATAATATACTATAACCAAGAGAAACTGCAAAAAGGCAAATTCACAAAAATAGGGCTAACATAAATTCTTGGATACATGAAATTGCAATAAAAATGCGTGTCAAAATTAAGGTAACCGAATATAGCAAGTCTCAAGAATTAAATTGGTCTCTTTGTGCCTTAGTGTTTCCCCAGAGATATTAGTCCACCTTGCCACCTGAGAATATATATGTGCCACAACCTCCCTTGTAAAATTAATCCCAAAATTGTCAACTCTTAAAAGTAATGCTTCCTTGTAACCTGTACAAATTCTCCCTTTTGTTTCTTTGTTCTGTTAAACTCTTAATCCTTGTCTCCTCAATCCTTGTCTCACCAACAAAACAAATCAAATGCACCCTCAAATATTTTATTCTGCAGTCTCTGGATGTTTGCTACATGTTTTTAGTCTGATTTCATCTGTTCTTGTGTATGTTCAAGAGTTGTATGCTAAATAGATTGAAGAATTGGCCAGATTGGGCAAACTGTGCTGCTCTCCAGAGTTTCATTCAAGAGGTGACCTTATTGAACTCTATACTTAAAAGGGGATAGACAGGTAGATGCAGTTGACAAGTTATATCGCCTGGTGGGGAAAGTCTAAAACCAAAGGGCACAATTTACAAATAAGAGGAATGCCACTTCAGACAGAGATGAAAAAAAATGATTTTACTCGTCAAGTTGTGAACTATAACTTTATTGGTATTTTCTACCACAGAATGAGGAAGTTCAGTCTCTTGAGAATGTTTAAGGTAGAAATTAAAATATTTCTGATTACTGGCAGTGGACAGGATTATAAAGATGTGGTAAGTAAAAGGCATTCAAGTGTTTAATCAGCCATGTTGCATGGCCAGGCAGGTTCCATGGGCTGAATGGCCTACTTCTGTTCCTATGTTTCTGTACAATACTCAAGATCCAAAATGAAAAAATGATTGTACAGTGACCGAATATTCTCCTTCAATCCATGACTCTACCCATTTGAAAATAGATATCCTTCCTATTAGGGCTAATATTGCATCCATCAATTTTCTTTGATGATTTACTAACACATTTTAATTATTCTCAAGAACAGTATTTTGATGGTGTCAAATGTGAAATTATATTGCAAGATTTCTGAAAAACTATGGTTCTTTCATGGTGAATTATCAATCTTGAATTTGCTCTAGTTTAATGTTTTTAATCCAAGGGACCAGGTCTGAGTGTGGGAATTGATTTCTTCTCACTCATTCAGGAAGGGGTTAAAGCTGTATTCCCTGCTCAGGTGCATTATGAAATTTTAGACTACTGTAATTCACACCTATTTTTCACCCGAGTTCTTCTTGGGTTTTAGCAATGGAGAAATAATAGAAGTCTTTTGTTTACTTACCTAAACTTACTCACCCATATGCACATGTAATAAAAGGAGTGGCTTAAAGCTATACCAGATGCCAGGATCTGGCAAGTGTGTTAAAAAATAACCCTGGCAACGAGATGATATGGTAAAGTTCATACGGACAAAGGAAACAGTTTTCAATAGCAAATGCAAATTTCTCAGCTTTCCCCTAATGAAATGCATCTTTTTACAAGGTATTCATCTTTGCAATTTTGACAGAATTGTTCAATTCACTTGATACATTCCATGCTACATTATTTCCTTCCCAATTGTGCTGCTGGGAAAAATTAAAATGATTGGAGCCAACTGTGTGGGATTAGGACACTCCCTCTGCAATGAACGCCAGCTCAGTGTACAAGTATGAGCTGTATTTTGGCAATTGCATAGTGTTAAACTGGACATTCTGGTTTTTAGTATTACAGGCACCATCTTCACATAGAAACTGACAAGAAATATTGGTTGATCCTTACTTGGTACTCACCACAAACTCTTAAAGCATTTAAGTCATGAAGTAAAAAAATAAGTTTCTTGTGTTTAAAGATTGAAAAAAATTGACAATTTATGTGAGTGCAGTCTTTTCAGTTCATTCTGAATATTATTTTTCAGGTAAAGGAGAAAAGAAATACCTGACATAAAAATAGGGACAGAAACAGAAATGGACATTAGCTGGATACAGAATTAGTGCGCAGAATTTTTATATTTGGTAGTTATTAAATGTTCTAATGATTACCAATATGGTTCAGTTCTATGTTTTCTCCTTTCCTTCTCCCGCTTGGACAGAGGGACACGCTTCCACAGCATGCTCCAATCCCATGCTCCTCTAGCAAAACCATCTTCATCACCGCCCCCTTGTGGTGATATCTCGTAAGTATTTCCATTTATGGCATCTATGAGTGGGACAGTACATGTGGTTCTGCAGCAATATCGTTGGTGGAGGCAGAAAGGGTAGGTGCAAGGATCCATGCGTCAATATTTTAGAGGAATTAGGGTCAAGGATGCAGCAGGATATATGGGAAAAATAGAAAAATTATAGGACTTAGAAATATATTGTCAAACAATAAATAAATTCAACTGTGATTACCGATAAGGCTCAGTTTTATGCATTCTTCTGGCCTTTTCACGACTGTTTAATGGTACACGCTTCCACAGCAAGCTCCAATCCCAGGCCCCTCTGGCAAAACCATCCTCATCCCCACCTTGCTGTGGTTCAATGGTAAAGTCATTACCATCTATATAATCTATAAGGGGAACTGTGCATGTAGTTCTGAAACAAACATTTAAGAACACAATAGATACCAAAAATACAAGATTACCATCTGAACCTTCACATTTAACAATTAGGTCAAAGTGCAGCAAAGCCTGAGCAAAATAAACTACAGGTGGCATTTAAAAATAACTTGAAAAAAACAGTAATTTTACTATTAAATTATTCTGTTGGTATTTGACATCTGGTGCCTGAAATAGTAACCTTAAATTGCTTTTTGTCTATAAGCAATTCATATCATTTAGCCAGACATTTTTTAACGTGATAATATCTAAGTGTGGCAACATTACTGATAATCCAAAAGGGTCGATTCTAGCACCTCAGCTGAGATTGGCCAACCCAGTAAACACCTGAAAGAACTGGAGCCCTTCAAATCGACAAAGCTTGATGGTGCATTTACTGCTTGAGCTATTAGTGACCTGACACACCCCATTGCCTTTATGCATATGACATGCTTTGATCTTCTGGTCAGGTTTTGATCTGGTTGTAAATAAATCATAAAGATATTTTGATAGTAATTTATTATTTACATTGCACCTTATAGAATGAAATGTTTCATATATAAAAAGGGTACATACACAAAAATAAATCCATCTATAACCCTTTCAAAATAGTATATAAAGTAATACTTAGAAAATAAAGATTCATTCAAATGTTTCAAATTTGCTGAGAGGCAGATTTTAATTAACACAAAGGGCAAATTAGTACACAACTTGGAATCTTGTATATGATAACTGAGGAATGCACTGAAGTTCCGCACTATGTAAATTCATTTCTTAAGTTACCTTAACAAGGAATATAGTTGACTAAAATTAACACTGCATCATCCATGTAATTCAGAACTATTGCAAGAAAATATCTTAAAAAATAACAGAAGTGTGCAGTGAAAATAGGAAATTTAGACTTTTGCTGACTGGAAACCAACATTTTTGTTTCAGCACAGTGGTAAAAGTGCCACAATAATTTCACAGCAGGTATTGAAAAATAAAACACTAAGAGAGAGTTGCTTTTATCTCAATCTGTGGCGAGCTTAGAGTCTTTATGGTCTACAGTGTGGATGTATAATAATGGAAAAGGAGGGAGGTCAAATCTATTACTGCTTTTCCTTGGGAGAAGTTCACTGGAAAACCAAACTGAATTTCGTCAACAAGAAGAATACTAAGTGGGGATTTAGTGTAATGCAAAAAGCAGAAAAACTCTAGCACTGGAATTTTAGAGGAAGCCTTCAGTAAAAAGATGCCAGAGCTTTGCAGGATTTTGATAATTATAAATAGGTAGGTTACTTTTGTCATGATAGAAATTTAAACTTAGCTTTTTCTTGACCCCTCTATTCAAAATAGGCAAAGTTTAAGTGAATAACTTCAACACAATGCAGTGTTTTCTAGTTGTGTTGCAGCACCAACCCTTACAGAGTAGGAAAGCAGACCAAATGTGCTGCTTTTTTGTATGACTACGACACAGACTACAAACTTACATTTGGGAAGGGAAAATAATTCATCTAGCTTTAAACAGTGAGATACAATTAGTTTGAGCAGCAGGCTCAGGAAAATATATCTAGGGCTCTGGGTTTCTCCTTTTTCCAATCTCTTATCCAAGTATCCCTACATTAAACATTCTCCTCACAGCTTTTGGATGCCCATAACTAAGAACCATTGTCACAGTGGGGTCGAACTGTTCAATACAGGCAAAATTTCTTGACTTTTATACTCTGCATCTGTGTACTCCACTTACTGTCTCATGTGCTCTCACTCTCAGAGGGGAAACCACTCTGGTTAGGGACCAACAGGTCAGAAGGGGAAAGTGTTTCAAAAAAGGTTCTAACCATGTCTGAAGAAGAGTGAAGAAAGCAGGATCCTATGACGCCCAAAATGAACATAGCATGAGTCAGTAAGAAAGGAGCACCCAAGGCATATGGTTGTCTCACACTTGGTCACTAAATACAGTTGTTCAGAGATGCTGAAGTCATGGTTGACTAATATTCAATCACAGTAGTCGATACATTAGACTGGCTGCTTAGGATTCAGACCATCCAGATTGACAGGCTAATTGACGGGCTAATCAGCTTGGGCCCCTCTCAGGGTGATTAGCACCACATGCACTACTAACCCTAGTGGGCACACTAGTGGGCGGCACGGTGGCACAGTGGTTAGCACTGCTGCCTCACAGCGCCAGAGACCTGGGTTCAATTCCCGACTCAGGCGACTGACTGTGTGGAGTTTGCACATTCTCCCAGTGTCTGCGTGGGTTTCCTCCGGGTGCTCCGGTTTCCTCCCACACTCCAAAGATGCGCAGGTCAGGTGAATTGGCCATGCTAAATTGCCTGTAGTGTTAGGTAAAGGGGTAAATGTAGGGTAATAGGTGGGTTGCGCTTCGGCGGGTCGGTGTGGACTTGTTGGGCCGAAGGGCCTGTTTCCACACTGTAAATAATCTAATCTAAAAAAAAATAATCTAATCTAACCCACTTTAAAGCCTTCTTGAACAATGGTCTGAAAGTTGAGAGTGCATTTCTGACTTGAGTTTTCATGAAGAGCTGAGCAGCAAGTTACTTTTAAAGTATACCAAGGGATCCTGAAATGTTTTTAAAAATATCAAATGTTGGCAACTATGACAATTTAATCAAAACAGAGGTCACAAGAGGAATGGTCTATCCAGGTTTTGTTGACACAAGGCCAAGACAACAATTCCTGTGTGGGGAACTAATCTTTTGACACAGGACTATTTTCGATATCCATTATTACTGGAATTAAACCCAATTCTATCTGCCCATTCAGGTTAATGTTAAGTCATCTCAACACATTATTCAAAAAGGGTAGAATTTCTATTGGTGACATTTCTCCTGCTGATTTTTAGCTGGTAGTTGGCAGCCGTATTTACTAAATGTACTCCAATTCGCAGAATCACTGAAATGTTACAGCAAAGGAGCAGGCATTTGTCCCATGACGCTTGCACCAGCTCATTAATTTGACAAGAGGTAATGGCGCTCATCTCCTGTTTTCCCCATATTAACCATATGAAAGCTTTGAGATGTTAAAGACATGACAAAACACTCCACAAGTGTGAACATACGAAGGATTGTTTTTTCAAAATTGGGACAGACTAGAGTCCATAGGAGGAATTTTTATTCTGTATGCCAAAAAAACCCACCTAGACTACATGTACATGCAATACAAACGGAGCTTTTCTGCATACAGACCAGCTGCTGCATTGGATAAGGACAAATTTTAAAGGCACTTCCACCATCACGATACATCTATGATGCTTTATAACATCTATAACAAATGAATGAATACCTGGAACAAGATTAGCTCACCGCCACCCCCAATCTCCCACCACATCGCAACTCCCAGCCAGCCAGAGTTCCAAGGAAGGACATTGAAAACAGGGCAGAGATATTCCAAAGCACTGGGCGAAGGACAACAGCACTGATGTTACCGACTGGAAGAAGCCAGCTATCGATTCTTCATAACTGACTCTGCTCAAAGGACAGTACAGCCACAGGAACAGGCCCTCCGGCCTACCCAGCCTGCACTGCTACATGGCCATTCCACGCTAACCAGGGACAATTTAGCACAGCCAATCCACCCTAGATGTTGCCAGGGTTGGAAGATTTGAGCTAATAGAGAGGCTGAACAGGCTGGGGCTGTTTTCCTTGGGGTGGAGGTTGAGGGGTGACCTTAGAGGTTTACAAAATCATGAGGGGCATGGATAGGATAAATAGACAAAGTCTTTTCCCTGGGGTTGGGGAGTCCAGAACTAGAGGGCATAGGTTTAGGGTGAGAGGGGAAAGAAATACGAGAGATGTAAGGGACAACGTTTTCACACATAGGGAGGTACGTATATGGAATGAGCTGCCAGAGGAAGTGGGGGAGGCTGGTACAATTGCAACATTTAAGAGGCACTTGGATGGGTATATGAATAGGAAGGGTTTGGAGGGATATGGGCGGGGTGCTGGCAGGTGGGACTAGATTGAGTTGGGATATCTGGTTCGGCATGGATGGGTTGGGTCGAAGGGTATGTTTCCATGCTGTACATCGCTATTATTGATTAAAATGCATGTAGTGTGATGATTTTGTGTAAATGGAAATATATTTTGAAACATCTTTATTCTTATGATACTGGCACTGCTAGCAAGGCCAGTATTTATTGGCCACCATTAAGTGTCCTTGTGAAGATGGTGGTGAGCTGCCTTCATAAGCACAGCAGCAAGATCAGTATTTATTATCCTTGTCAGCAGTAGTGACCTATTAGTCTTCCAGCTTAGAGAAAGTGAGGACTGCAGAATCAAAACGTCTGGTGCTGGAAAGGCACAGCCATTAAGGCAGCAGCTAAGGAGCAGGAAGTTGACATTTTGAGCATAAAGTCTTCATCAGGAATTCCAGCTTCCAGCTTGTTCATTCTTCCTGATGTGGCCTCCACCTATGCCCCATTAGGACCAATGTGGCTGCAGATTTGAACCCATTCAGCATATTTTAGGTTTTAATGCTCAGATTTTCTGGACTACATTATCACTGGATCCTACGTTCCTCTATTAATATTATTTATTACTCCAGGACTGTTCTGGATATGAAGCCAATCACGGACTGGTTTTCACAGTTACCCACCACCTTCTTAAACCTAACTCCTCATTCTTCTATCCTTATCTTCAATGACACACTGTAATGCATTATCTTACGTAAATAACATGCAGTAGCCATGTTGCTTACGTCAGGGCTCTCAGTTACAGTAATATAATAAAGTACAAGTTAATTCTTCTTGTAATGTGGTGTTTGTTAAGGGAAGAATGCTGGCCAGCACACTGGGAGGGCTCCTTATTTTTCTTCCACTAGTCTCCTGGGATCTTTAAAGTTCATCTGAACAATTTACTGCTTTTTAATTTTCATATTGTTGGCCATCTCCCCTATCATCTAATATACAATTTAATATCTCTAATGCTGTTTCATAAAATATCTTTACACTTTTACTGTATAGGGCTCCTAGTGTCAGGGCTGATTTATGATTCATTAACATGAAGTATATTTGCTCACAGTTTTCATTGATTTAATCGTAGCGAGGCATGAACACCACAAATGAATTCTCAAGAGTAATACAAAATCCTATTTGGATCCTTGGGACTTACATTGCTAACCACCTTGTCCAGAGAGGACACATGTTGCAAATATATGATCCCTGGCTATGTAACAGAATTAAACATTTGTCACTATCTCAATGATCACAAGGATTAGTTGAGGTGAAACTCACATACCTGATCAAGAATAAGTAAAATATGCACTCAAGTACTTTTGTGATGCTTTGGAGTTGAGACAGGGCAAGAGATGAGAAGATCCTGTTATGACCCCATTTGAATAAATACATAACTTTATTTGAATAAATAAATAAAGTTAATTAAGGCATGATAAAAGTGATTTCATGATCATTTACAGCCCCCTTCCTGAACGGAGTTGAAATAGAACAGCTTGCCTTACCTGTTTGCAGCAATGGGAGCTACCAGTGGCGCATACCAGTTTGGTCCAACTTCACAGTGAGCATCAAGATATATCAGTACCTAATAAAGCAAAGAACAAATATCTCATTGAATCAATACCACAACTAAGCATTGATTAGAACATACTGAGTATTACTTAATATTAAGTAGAGATAAGTGTCCAGAGGTAAACACATGAGAAAATAAAGAAAATGAAGAATGACCAAAGGCTATTCAGGCCCATGTTTTGTTTTAAAAAAAGGTAATCATAAGGATTGTCTGTATGTCACTTTTGAATACAAGCATATTTATTTTGAGTTCCCATAAGAAGCAAAAATATGAAATAGCAATGACAAAAGACTGACATACAAACTTCTAGGAGTTCAATTTCTTGGCGGTCATGGTGGGACACATATGCAAACAAATTGTGAAGTGAAAATTTGAAGACAAAGTAGTTGCAGATCTGTCGAAAATGCATATAAATACCATATTGAAATACTTTACTCAGCCCTACCAGTTCTTATCACTGCTTATTTTCCATTTTTAAAAAAATTGCAATTTTCCAATGCTCCTTCCATAGTCCTTCAGTTACTTTTCCTTCATATACATTTACAGACCAATTTGGAATTCGGGAATATTAATGCTATAGAAACAAGCCATTTGATTGAACAGATCCAAGCTGATGCAAACTCTTTCCTCCTTCTTAATTTAATGCCACTTCCAAATCACTCACTCCTGTTCTGTGGCTTCCTTGTAAACAGGAAGGGATACTTGTTTAAAAAAAAATTACTATGGATTACAAAATAGGAAGAGATATTGCTTTAAATCAAAGAAATGGGAAAAAGAGGCAGGTATCCAGTCACTAAGTCATCCTTCATTCACATGTGGCAAGTACTTGACACTGATCCAGCTTCCTCAGAGTCAGCTCTAAGGGTGAACAGAACCTCAACACTGCTGTTCATATCTGTCAGCCAAGGCTCCTTGATCTGACCAGATTAAAAGCCCTAATCAGGGAGCTCATATTCTATGAGGTCCAGTTGGCTAACATCATTACAATCACTACATCCCTCCCAGTGGTCGAGGACATAGGTTGGTTTTTTTTTGCAGCTCTTCCTGTGAAATTTTCCCACGAGGTCAGTTTCCTCAAACTCTGCTTTTGTATCGGATGGCGAGTAACGCACAGTAGCTTAAGAAGTTCATTTTCCTCTTCAGGAAAGGCATCAAGGTGACCACTGTGTCCATCTTAGACTCCGAGGTATCTTCAATACTTGATGGACAGGGAGAACCCGTGGGTTCAGGAATAAATGGAAAGGCAGTCAAGGAATTGGACATGTTTTGCTCCTGCACTGTTTGCAACTTTCATACGATCCACGTCCTTGTCCAAGACCGTCATACCTACTGAAACCTTACATTTCTCTGGACCTGACCTTGCATTAACATCTTACCCAGGATACTGACACGAGACTTTGTCCCCTGAAATAAACTGTCTCTCTTGCTTAATGCAGTTTTGTGTCTGGCATTTGTGTTTGTGTCCAGCATTAGTGTTCCTGATGCCTTTTCATCCCTCATCCACTTAGGCAGTGAATCTGCCGCTATAAGTTAAAAATTAATAAGGAAGAAGTCTTAAATAGATTGCTGGCATTTAGAATCAACAAGACATCAAAACCAGAGGAGATGTATCCAAAGACTTTGAAGGAAGTGAGAGTAGAAATTATGGAGGCACTTGTCATAATCTTTCAATCTTCCTGGGACTCAATGGAGGTGCCAGAAAACTGGACATTTGCAAACATTACAGCCTAATTCAAGAAAGGCTGTAAGGATCATCCCAGCAATTATGCACAAGTTAACCAGTGGTGGGAAAATTTTGAGCAAAATTATTCAGTATAGAAATAGTCACATGGAAAATGTTGGGTTGATTAGGAAGAGTCAATGTGGATTTTTAACTAACTTGAAGTTTTCTGAAGAGGCAACAAAAATAAAACTCAGTGAGGTACTCAATGAGGGTAATACTGTTGGATGCGGTAGACATGAATTTTCCGAAAGTCATACAAATTTGTGAGAAAAGTTATCAGTCATGGCATAAAATGCACAGGAGCAACTTGGATACAAAATTGGCATACAGATAGCATGAGGCAATGAGCTGGTGGTATTATCATTGGACTGTTAATCCAGAGACCCAGGTAATAATCTGGGGACTCAGGTTTGAATCCCACAACAACAACAAATGGAGGAATTTGAATTCAATAAATATCTGGAAGTCAGAGTCTAATAATGACCATGAATCCATTGTCGATTTTCAGAAAAAACGCATCTGGTTTACTAACGTCCCCTTTAGGGAAGGAAACTGCCATCCTTACCTGGTCTGGCTGATATGTAACTCCAGACTCATAGAAATGTGATTGACTCTTAACTGCCCTCTGGGAAATTAGGGATAGGAAACAAATACTGGCCTAGCCAGTAATGCCCACATTCAGTGACTTAATTTAAATAAAAGGAAACACAAGAGTAATAGTCAATTAATATTTTTCAGGTTGGAGGAAGATTTGCAGTGGACTTCCCGAAGGTACTGGGACTCTTGCTTTTCCTGATCTAGATTTTGGTGTGCAAGGAACAATTTCCAAATTTGATGATAATAATCTTGAAAGAATTGTAAACTGTAAGGAGGATAATGTGGAACTCCAAAAGGACATGGACAGTGGGCGGATATGTGGCAGATGAAGTTCAATACAGAGAATTGCGAATTGATCCAGTTTTTTCTGAAAAATATTGAAAGACAATGTAAAATAAGAGGTATTATGCTATAGGGGCAGCAGGACCTGTTGTATACATGTACAGATGTGGAGACAGCAGTAAATCAAATATTCAATGTCTTTAGCTTTATTAATAGGGGCACAGATTACAAGAGCAAGGAGGTTAGATCTCAGTTGGAGTATTGTGTAGTTGTGTGAACCACATTATAGGCAAGACATGAATGCATTAGAATAATTGTAGAAATGATTTACAAGAATGGTTCCTCGAACGAGAAACTTCAAATGCAAGGGTAGATTGAAGACATTGGGCTTGTTCTCCTTGGACAGAAAAAGCCTGAAGCACTATTTGATAAAAGCTTTCAAAGTCTTGAATGGGCTGAATACAGAGGATAGGGAGAAGTTGTTCCCATTCATGAAAGAAAACAGAAAGTGGGCGTAGGTTTGAAGAGATGTGTGAATGAAGCAGGGATGACGAGGAAATAAAACTCACAGAGTGAGTAGTTAGGGTGTGGAATGTACTGCCTGGAAATGTAATGCAGCCAGGGCCGAGAAGTGGTATATGAAGTTTAATTTTATATAAATTACAACAATAGACAAAAGACAAATCAGGGCAGGACCTATACACTTAATGGTAAGGTCCTAAGGAGTATTGCTGAACAAAGAGACCATGGAGTGCAGAATCAGTTTCTTGAAAGTGGAGTCTCAGATAGATAGGACAGTGAAGGCGGCTTTTGGCATGCTTTCCTTTATTGGTCAGAACATTAGCTATAGGAGTTATAGCTGTATTGGTTAGGTCACTTTTGGAATATTGTGTGCAATTCTGGTCTCCCTCCTATAGGAAGGATGTTATGAAACATGAAAGGGTTCAGAAAAGACTCACAAAGGATGTTGCCAGGGTTGGAGGGTTTGAGCTAGAGAGAGAGAGGCTGAATAGGCTGGGGCTGTTTTCCCAGGAGTGTCTGAGGCTGAGGGGTGACCTTATAGGGGTTTATAAAATAATGAGGGGCATGGATAGGGTAAATAGTTGAGGTCTTTTCACTGGTTGGGGGAGTCCAGAACTAGAAAGCAAAGGTCTAAGGTGAGAGGGCAAAGATTTAAGGAGGACCCAAGGGGCAATGTTTCCTTGCAAAAGGTGGTGGGTGTACGGAATGAGATGCCAGATGAAGTGGTAGAAACTGGTTCAATTACAACACTTAAAAGGCATCTGGATAGGTACATGAATAGGAAGGGTTTAGAGAGATATGGGCCAAGTGCTGGCAAATGGGACTAGATTAATTTAGGATATCTGGTCGGCACAGACGAGTTAGACTGAAGGGTCTGTTTCCATGCTGTACATCTCAAATATGAATTTTGTAGAGTCATTAAGGCATTCAAGAGGGCATCAGGTAGTTATTTAGAAGAAATTGTGTGCATGGATGTGGGAAAAAGGCAGGAAACTAATACTGAGTCACAGAACTGCTCCAGGCATAATGGACTGAAAGACCTGCATCTCTGTCAAAAAAATTAGTGATCTTTTAATTTTTCTGTTTTTTTATTGTGGAATGAAATGAGATAAAAAGGACATTTTCAAAATTAAGGTTATGGAAGGGATAGCTGCACTTTTTGAAAGCAAGCTACCATCACTTCTTAGAATTGTTATTTTTCCTGTTGAACCATTGCAGAAAAGTTTGTTGCAGACAAACTGGTGCCATGGGTGTATAAAAGGTGAACTTCAGCCAGCAACAAGTAGCTGATTGGTTTCTGGATTGTTATCAGTTGTCGATGACAAAACAGTGATTCTCATAAGGCAAGTCAGTTTAATTTTGATGGTTAGACAACTTTTTGGAAGTAATTCCCATGCCCAGAATTAATCTGGGGAGGCATTTGGTTAGACAGGAATTAAATAACAACAGTCAGCATGGTTTTCTTAAAGGATGGTCACATCTGATCAACTTGATTGAATTTTTGAAGAGGTGATCAATTGTGTAGATGTGGGCAATGATTTTGGTGTAGTCTACTTGGACTTCAGCAAAGCTTTTGATAAGGCTCCTCAGGGCAGACTGATGACAAAGGTAAGACCCATGGAATCCAAGCTACTTTGGCAAATTGTAGCCACAATTGCTGAATGGCAGGAAGCAGAGGTTAAGGGGCATTTTTCAAATCGTACGTTTGTGTCCAGTGGGGTTGGTGTTTGGACCCTTGCCATTTGTGGTTTATACAAATAATTTAGACTTGAATGTAGGAGGATTAAGGAATGTAGGAGGAAATTTGCAGATGGTAACTGGTAGGGTGGTAAAAAACAGTGAGGAGTATTGCCATAGACTACATAAGGATGTATAGGCTGATCAGTAGCAAATGCAATTAAATCCGGATAAATGTGAGGTGAGGGCAAGACAAAATGTAAGGGAATACAGGGTGAACGGCAAACCCTGGGAAGTACTAAGGATCAGAGGGACCTTGGTGTGTGCATGTATACCAGTGCTTTAAGGTATCAGGACAGGTGGATAAAATGGTTAAGAAAGAATGACATACTTGCCTTTTAGAGCAGGAGGTTATGTTGGAAATGTATAAAACATTGGTTAGGTTGTAAATTAGAGTATGGTATTCAGTTCTGGAATCCACATTCTAGGAAGGATCCGATAGCACTAGACAGGGTGCAGAGGAGATTTACCAGGTTGTTGCCTAGGCTGGAGAGTTTTAATGATGAAAAGAGATTGGACAGAGGAGGGTTGGTTTCCTTACAGCAAAGGAGATTGAGAGGGGGAATGACATATGTATAAAATTATGAGAGGCATGCATAGGTAGACAGGAAGAAACTCTCCTCAATTCCTGGAATGGCGGAATTACCTTACACTGAAAGACTGGAGCGACTGGGCTTGTATACCCTTGAGTTTAGAAGACTGAGAGGGGATCTGATTGAGACATATAAGATTATTAAAGCATTGGACACTCTGGAGGCAGGAAACATGTTTCCGCTGATGGGTGAGTGCCGAACCAGAGGACACAGCTTAAAAATACGGGGTAGACCATTTAGGACAGAGATGAGGAGAAACTTCTTCATCCACAGAGTGGTGGCTGTGTGGAGTGCTCTGCCCCAGAGGGCAGTGGAGGCCCAGTCTCTGGATTCATTTAAGAAAGAGTTGGATAGAGCTCTCAAGGATAGTGGAATCAAGGGTTATGGAGATAAGGCAGGAACAGGATACTGATTAAGGATGATCAGCCATGATCATATTGAATGGTGGTGCAGGCTCGAAGAGCAGAATGGCCTACTCCTGCACCTATTGTCTATTGTCTTAGTTGATGGATCAATGACCAGAGAACTGACTTAGGGTAAGGGGCACAAAGTTGAGGAGATGTGATATAAAGAAAACCTTTTTCACCCAGAGGGCCTGGGAATCTGGAACTCACTGCCTGTAAGAGTGGTAAAGGCAGAAACCCTCATAACATCTAACTACTACTTAAATGTTAACTTATGATGCCTAGGCATACAAGGTTAAGGCCAAAATACTGGAAAATGGGATTAGAATATTTAGGTGGTTGTTTTTGATTGACGTGGATGCAATAGGCCGAAGGATGTTTTTCTGCACTGTAGCTTGCTAAAACTCTATGACAAAGGTTTTCTGCCAATCAACAGCAACAGGAGGGTCACATGACTCAAAATGTTAGTTGTGATTTCTTTCCATAGATGCTGCCAGACCTGCGGAGCTTTCCCAGCAATTTCTGTTTTTGTAGTGCCAATATTCAGGTTGTTTTCAGAATTTTGTCACGTTTCCATCTGACATGTATGCAGAAGGTGAGCAAATGTGTCAGATGTTGTCCCAACAGTTGGTAAAGACTTCACTCTTCCTTGAAAGGGGCATAGATTCTCAGAGTGCTCCTGCTCATCTAGTTTTGTGAGGTTCAATGTTTTCTGGAAATGGTTTTGAGTTATGTGCATTACTACGGTTTTGTTGAAATACTCTCCCTTTCAGTGAAAAAAATGCATTTGCAAAGTGTAACATTTAACAAAAAGGAGAAGATCACTTTATTAAAATGAAGACATGTACCAAGATTCTGAGAATTCCTCAAATGTCACCATTTTAGGTGCTATTAACATACCGATTTTGAATGAATAAGATTCCAAATTTTACTCTACCTGACCGAGGGTTGCTTTATGAGCACCAATACTTCTTGCTTGAATTAATCCTTCTCTTCTTTCATTTCGGTATACCTTGACTAACCCATTCCACTGTTTCAAATATTGCTCCAACCTCTCCTTTAAATGAGCTGGTGACAAGTCAGCAGAGAACAAAAATCAGCAAAGTTGTTGGAGCCAGGGACATTCTAAACAGCACTTAAAATAAAGATCAGAGTTTAAGGCATATCCCAAAGCACAGAGCCATCAAGATTTTTCTGTCTGTTATTTGCTGGAGCTAAATCATTTCTTTAAATCTGGACTAGATGTGGAACCATGCCAATTGCTTGAAGATTTGAAGTTTTAGGAACAAAACAAGGACCATCTGCCACCAGTTTCTTGCTGAGTAATCTGCCTGCTATCCATTCTGACCATTTCAATGTTGTCAGAAATTATCTAAAAGGAAGATTAAAAAAACTGCACATGCACTAATATGATTTTTTTTTCTTGTTTAGAAGATGCCTGCTTTTGGCCAGTTTAATGCAAGAACAATCAAAATTTCTGAATGGAAGGTTAGGATCATATTGGGAAGGAAACTACAATAAA
The DNA here is from genome assembly GCF_004010195.1 of Chiloscyllium plagiosum. Taxonomy (NCBI): domain Eukaryota; kingdom Metazoa; phylum Chordata; class Chondrichthyes; order Orectolobiformes; family Hemiscylliidae; genus Chiloscyllium; species Chiloscyllium plagiosum. The sequence goes on along the minus strand of NC_057711.1, from coordinate 14,384,257 downwards.
TAGTTAGCTACTGTTTCTCACATTCAGAGCACTTCACATTGAGTGAAGCAAGGACTTTTATGCAGGAGGAGAAATGAATAACAATTACTTCACAATAAACTTTGAGATTATAACATTCCAAGGTGCTTCATAGGGGTCAACAAAATTGACACTAAGTCAAACTTGGGCAGATGACCAGAAGTTTGGTCACTGAGGTAAGATTTCAAGATGCACCTTTAAGGAGTTGTTTGAGGCGGATATGTTTCAGGAAGAACTGTAGAACCTAGGGCCTTGGAAAGTGAAGAAAAGGTCACCTAGTGGTGGAGCCATTACATTTAGAGACATTCAAGAGGCCAGAATTGGAAGGGTGCAGATATTTAAGAGGGTTGTAGAACTATCAGATATTGAGACATATGGAGGGCTGAGGCTGCAAATTACTTAAAAACAAGGACGACAGGCATGTATTAAACAGCAGCCAGCATCAAGTTTGAATAGGTTTGGTACAAAGAGAAATATACAACATGTTTGGGAGAGGCAAAGAGACAGCTTTTGCATTTTCTGAAAGCATGGAGAGATGACAGCACTGAAGGAGTTGGTTGGAAGGGGAGGATGTGGGCAGGAGCTGATAAAGGAAAGAAGAGGTAGTGCATTTGGGAAGCATTGCAAATGAAGATTCAATTAGTTTTTACAGTACACTCTGAAGGCACTGCACATTGCAGCTATGGTTTGATGATGGTAATAGGAATGAATGTTGAAGACAATGAATGACATATTCATGAAGTGGAATGGTTTGATCTGGATAATGTTAGTGAGATATTTGCAGTCATACTCTTTCAGGCAAGTAGCGAAAAATCACATTTCTGACTTGTGCCTTGTAAGTTGCGTAGATGGCCAGCAAATGAGGCATATGCTACAGAATTCCAGCCATTGACCAGCTCTAGCCAAAGCATCTATGTGGCTGGTCAATGTCAGTTTCTTATCAGCGGCCAACACCAAACATGTTCCAGCTGCAGGACTTGGGTGATGAAAATGACAGGGAATGGCATGGGGAGATGCATATATTCTCACTTGTTCAAGATGGTCATGTCTTGATGTTGTGCGGAATGATTATTATTTGGGACTTGCCATTAAATCCAACAAAGACTCGGATTCCAACTGCTGGTCAGAAATATTAAACTTAAATGTTAAGGACATGAATAGATTGTCTTAAGTTTAAAAGTAGTAATTTAGAGACCTGGGACAAATTAACGTAACTCTATTGGTGCTGATGGCAGCGGCTGTAATATTAGTAATAGCAGTACAACTTGCATTTATATAGCAACTTTTACAACTTCAGGATGTCCCAAAGATCTTCACAGCTCATTACGTACAATGTGTTTTAATGGACAAAGCAGACTATTGGAAGTGACACCTCTATAGCAATACCCACTTCCATCTATCAGCTTTCTTTTCTGAATACTAGGTTGGTTAGATTCAATTCTGTTTTCAAGGGAATGAAGAAATCAGGTGATAAAAGTGTCCATACTGAATAACTGGGGAAAACCCCTCCAAGAAATGTAATATTCAACTCTGATTAGATACAAGAACGACAGGAAACTTGCGGTAAATATAATGAGCAATCTGAGAAATAATGTGCCAATTCCCTTTTGCTCTTTTGTTACTTATTATGGTTTAATATGCCATCATAACACTGCACTACTATGCTGTATACTTCTTTTGTACTTACAAAAATGAAAGATGGCACTATTGATCAAATTATGTTTATAAACCAATGTTTATTTTTATGTTTCAGTATTTCAGACTATAAGATGACAATGAAGATGCACAAAAATACTTGAACTGGATTCAGTTCCCAACAAGCTGAGAAAACGGCAAGTTTGAAACCCAGGACTCAAATATAGTCTTCCAAAATAAGGATTCTGCGTTTCTAGAATAAAGTCACAACATATTCTATCGAAATAAAATTGCAGCCTCAATAAAGTTAAGCTTGGGAAAGGATGCCCCCTTGTGGGTTCCTAAGAGCCCAATCATTTTTTTAAAAAAAATCATTGGATGGGACAAATTCTCAGGTGCTTGTAAAAGAGCAGAAACAGATATATTGAGTTGGGGAGGGATGAGCACTATAGAATTAGTCACCTCAGGACCCTCAATTATGGAGCAGAAGCAAGTTATTTTTGTTCGTGAAGAGCTTCCTAAGAGGAAGGTGACTGCAGAGTGGAATTCTTTACTGTTGAGATTGGATCATTAAGTATATTCAAGGCTGAGAGACACAAATTTCTAATCATTAAGGGAATCAAGGGTAATAGGGTAAGGCGGGAAAGTTGACTTAAGGATTATCAGATCAGCTATGACTTCATTGAATACCAGATGGGTCTTCTACTTCTCCTTGGTCTTATGAAGCCTGTATTTACATATTATATGCAATTCATACATACTAATACAAAGCCTAGCAAGCTGCTCCACATGAACATTATTAGACAACATCAATCACTGAGCTGGTGTGATCAGATTAAAGGGTAGGTTTTAAGAAGTATCTTAAAGGACAGAGAACAATGGAGGCAGGGTGTTTAATGGAGGCAACTCCAATGGTTAGGGTGCGAGTTCATACCTTTGTTACTGTAGTCATCAATCAGAACTATTTCTGCTAGATACTTTTTAGGTGTCCTCTTGATCACACTGTGGACAGTTCTCATAAGGGTTGACCACCCTTCATTATGGAAGACAATAATAACACTTGAAGTGAGGAGACGATCATCATAATGCCAATACTTGCACCTGGCAAGAGCAAAATAGAAATTAGATACCTGTACTATGCAGGTTCACAACAACACTTACTGAGAATATAATACAGAAACTAGTGAAGAGTTATTGTACACCAACCATTTCTGTTCTGCTCTCATACTTTTCCCAACAATTTTTCTTGCCCACTCATAGGGCTGGTTTTTGTGTTTCTTGACTGGGTGCAGAGAGGTGTATGAGAAACCCCCCTTGCTCTGCTGGCCAATCTGGTTGGAAGTAGTGTAAAACTCTTTTGTTTGTTCCCTTCCAACTTAAAAGTTAGCATCAGGTCCAGTGTTTTCGCATGCCAGAATACAGTCAGCTCATGACGTCAAATTATGATAAAAAGTGAAAACATTTTATTGCCGTTGCATTCACCATGGGGTGAATACTTGATAGTTTAGAGAAACTGTGTTTCAAAGGGGAGATGCATGTCCAACTAGCACTGTAGGCCAGGGTATCATGAGGCAGAGGAGTAACGCTGCAGTCACAGCTAGATTTGCAACTTCCCTGATCTCAGAGCATTTTTGTTATTATTCCTTGAAGATGCAAGGAGCTTATAATGTTACTAGAAAACACACAGATACTACCACCTTCTCCAGCAGAATCTGCGGGTATATTTAACTCGATCCTGACAGCTGGCATTTTCTACCATTCTTCTGCCATCTTTTTACAGCTGCTGCAAAACTAGCACAAACTTTTTTTTATATTCAATGCCTGATAAATGGAGCAGGCAATGAAAAACTGCAGATAGTTGGGTTGCTCCTTTGTGTTATTGAGAACTAGCACAATGTCATCTGGCTGCTAACATCATGCTGCATTTCTCATCAAAACATTTGATTTAGGAATCCTTTCTTGGGGATATTTCTATTAGTTTTCCAATGTACAAGGACAAAAAAAACCTCTCAGGCATTTCATCCTCTCAAGCTTGTCTCACCATTCGACAAAATCATAGCTGATCTGACCCAGACATCACCCTTTTTATGCTCTTCTCATGGCAATCAACTTCCCAATATTACAAAAATCTTTCTACCTTTTATTTAAATACTTTGTGATCTAGCCTCCACAACTATCTGCGTTAGAGACTTTCAGACATTGGTGGTATAGGGGACAGCGTAGAAGGTTACTTAAGATTACAAAGAGATCTTCATCAATTGGGCCAAAAGACTGAGTAGCAGCAGATGGAATTTAATTGGTATAAATGTGAGTTATTGCATTTTGGTAAAACGAACAAGGGCAGCATTTATACTGTTAATGGTGCCCAATTAATATTAAAATAAATAACCAGCGCTCAAATAAGAAAACTTTTTTTACCTCAACTTTGAGTTCAGAATCAGCAAAAAAAACCCAGAAAGTCAAAACCATTCTGTCCCCAAAACACTGAACTCGTTATGCTTTAGAAATAATGCCTAGAGAAAATTAGGCCATTTTCTTGTGTGATCAACAGTTGAAATAACAATGCCAGAATCACAAAAGAAAAACAGCCGCTTAAGAGAGTTGTCAGTCTTCACTGCACTTGACAAAATCGAATCTTGCGGAGATTCTTTTTGCCTGCAACCAGAATTGAGAGATTTTAAAAACTGCATATTCTTGCCAACGTTTCCATGAGATCACAAAAGGTAAAAATGTGTAATATAGAAATGGGAAAACTTTAGAAGAGTCATAGAATCCCTACAGGCTATTTGGTCCAACAAGTCCACACCAACACTCTGAAGAGTATCCAACCCAGACCCATTCCCCTACCCTATTATCTACATTTGCCATGTTGAATGCACCTAACCTACACACCCCTGAACACTATGGGTAATTCGCTTGGCCAATTCACCTAACCTGTACATCTCTGGACTGTGGGAGGAAACCGGAGCACCCGCAGGAAACCCATGCAGACTCTGGGAGAATGTGCAAATTCCACATGGTTGTCGGAGGTTGGAATTGAACCTGGGTCCCTGGAGCTGTGAGGCAGCAGTGCTAACCACTGAGCTGATTGATAAACTAATCAAGCTTTGAGCAGAAAACCCATGGTCTGATTTATTTGCACATAGCAATATGAAAATAAATTAAGGCACATAATGAAACCCTAATTTACCTTATTAAATTTGGAGAGGGAGCTACAAAATAGGTAAGAGATAGAGTTGATCTGAGTAAAGAACCCACAAAACCTTTGGAAATAAGTGTATAAATTGGGTAAAGAGGCCAATGATTTGGGGGATTCAACTACACAAGAGATTAATAAAGACTATTTTAAAAAGTGAACATTTTCAAAACTACTCAAACTGCATATTCCTACAATGGAGTACAGTAAACAGAATTGGTAGCTCACCAGCACCCAAGGGCAATATTATGAACGAATAAGAGAAATAATTCTAAAGCCCTTTGAAGATGAAATTTTTGATTATATTGAAAGACTAGAATTGAAAGACTGAAATTGTTCCTCTACTCTGTCCTAGTTAACCCCAAGTTACATTTTCAATCCCACATCATCACCATCACGAAGATGACTTTCACCTCTATAATATAGCTGATCTCTGCCAGGTAAAAATCAAAATCCTAATCTAAGTCATTTTCACAATCAGCCAAAGCTACTCCAATGTTCCCTTGGTTAGTTCATCATCCTCTATCTATCAGTGAATTAAAATCATAATTTACTTCGCACTTCTCCCAAGACAGGTACAAAAATAATTTGGGAAGGAATTTGGAGCATGAGGCCAAGGGTGAAGATATTTCTGTCACATTATAGAATGCAAACAGGCGAAAGAAGGAAGAAACTAAAGATGGTAGGGCTGAAAGAAGGGCACAGAGAGATGCATGGATGACAACAATTTCTTTAAGTCATCAGTGAAAGTGAAACTCCTACTTGCAGCAGCATTGAAATCAGTTCTGAGAAGATTAGATTAGATTAGATTCTCTACAGTGTGGAAACAGGCCCTTCGGCCCAACTCGTCCACACTGGCCCTCCGAAGAGTGACCCTCCCAGACCCATTCCCCTGACTAATGCACCTAACTCTATGGGCAATTTAGCAAGACCAATTCACCTAACCTGCATATCTTGGGAGGAAAGAGCTGAAAAAAGGTTTGCTGGAAAGGCGCAGCAGGTCAGGCAGCATCCAAGGAGCAGGAGAATCGACATTTCAGGCATAAGCCCTTCTTCAGGAATGAGGAGGGTGTGCCAAGCAGGCTAAGATAAAAGGTAGGGAGGAGGGACTTGGGGGAGGGGCGTTGGGAATGTGATAGGTGGAAGGAGGTTAAGGTGAGGGTGATAGGCCGGAGAGGGGGTGGGGGCGGAGAGGTCGGGAAGAAGATTGCAGGTCAAGAAGGCGGTGCTGAGTCAGAGGGTTGGGACTGAGATAAGGTGGGGGGAGGGGAAATGAGGAAGCTGGAGAAATCTGTATTCATCCCTTGTGGTTGGAGGGTTCCTAGGCGGAAGATGAGGCGCTCTTCCTCCAACCGTCGTGTTGCTATGGTCTGGCGATGGAGGCGGCCAACGACCTGCATGTCCTTGGCGGAGTGGGAGGGGGAGTTAAAGTGTTCAGCCACGGGGCGGTTGGGTTGGTTGGTGCGGGTGTCCCAGAGGTGTTCTCTGAAATGTTCCCCAAGTAGGCGGCCTGTCTCCCCAATGTAGAGGAGGCCACATCGGGTGCAGCGGATGCAGTAAATGGTGTAAATGTGGAGGTGCAGATGAATTTGTGATGGATATGGAAGGATCCCTTGGGGCCTTGGAGGGAAGTGAGGGGGGAGGTGTGGGCGCAAGTTTTGCATTTCTTGCGGTTGCAGAAGAAGGTGCCAGGAGTGGAGGTTGGGTTGGTGGGGGGTGTGGACCTGAAGAGGGAGTCACGGAGGGAGTGGTCTTTCTGGAACACTGATAGGGGAGGGAAATATATCTCTGGTGGTGTGGTCTGTTTGGAGGTGGCGGAAATGACGAAGAATGATACGATGTATCTGGAGGTTGGTGGGATGGTAGGTGAGGACCAGTGGGGTTCTGTCCTGGTGTCGATTGGAGGGGCAGGGTTCAAGGGCGGAGGAGCAGGAAGTGGAGGAGATGCGGCGGAGAGCATCGTCAACCAAGTCTGAGGGGAATTTGCGGTCTTTGAAGAAGGAGGCTATCTGGGTTGTTCGGTATTGGAATTGGTCTTCCTGGGAGCAGATGCGGCGGAGGTGAAGGAATTGGGAATATGGGATGGCGTTTTTGCAGGGGGCAGGGTGGGAGGAGGTGTAATCTAGGTAGCTGTGGGAGTCGGTCGGTTTATAGTAAACGTCTGTGTTGAGACGGTCGCCCGAGATAGAAATGGAGAGGTCTAGGAAAGGGAGGGAGGAGTCTGAGACGGTCCAGGTAAATTTGAGGTCGGGGTGGAAGGTGTTAGTAAAAGTAAACTGTGGGAGGAAACTGGAACACCCGGAGGAAACCCACGCAGGCACGGGGAGAATGTGCAAACTCCATACAAACAGTTGCCCGAGGCGGGAATTGAACCTGGATCCCTGGCGCTGTGAGGCAGCAGTGCTAACCACTGTGTACCTAAAGCATCATGCGGAGATGTTCTTATAACAACCTCCTTGCCTAGAAGTGGATTATGTCAAGGTTTGTACTTGTATAATCTCTAGTCCAGGAATATGTAAACAAGGAAGTGGGCCAACCAAGATCATTTTCTTCTCTCCTAAATTTTTCTCTACTTCTAGAAGCAACATTTAATGCTATTTTACACTCCTTTGATCAATCCATACCTCATTCAAAATTTGTGCTTTCTCACAGGGCACAGATATATATGGGAAAACACCTTTGCTAATGACTTGATGATGCATTTAAATACTCAGCCATTTCAGAGCCCATAGAACAGGAGAGCAAATTATCCTCAATCCTGAAGGATTGCCAAAAGGGGGTGATGATAGATTTGTGCAAATAATATAGGCTGACATTTCACTGCAGTATCGGAAGTGCACTACTTTCACTAACTTCTGAGTTACCTCGAGGCTTGACTATTCTAATGCTCTCTTGACAGCCTCCTGCCCTCCAGTCTCCATAAACTTAAACCCATGGAAAAACACTCTGTTGCTGTACCCTAACTTGCACCAAGTCCTTTTCATCCATCACCATGCTGATCTACATTGGTATCCTGTTGAGCCCAACCTCATTTTTAAAATTCCCTTTCTTGTTTTCAAATCCTTCCTTACCTTTCCCCTCTCATTTGCTGTAAAAGCCCCTTAAATCTCAAAGATATCAGAGCTCTTTCAATTCTGGCCTCTTGTAAAGAATAAGAGCAAAGAACAATACAGCACAGGAACAGGCCCTTTAGCCCTCTAAGTCTGTGCTGATCCATTTTGCCATTTCATGCTAAAACTGTCTTCACTTACAGGATCGGTGTTCCTCTATTCCTTCCTATTCATGTATTCGTACAGATGCTTCTTTAATGTTACTTTTGTGTCTGCTTCCACACCTCCTCTGGCAGCGCATTCTAGATACTCATCACCTTTTGTGTAAAAAACCTGTTTCGCACATCTCAAACCCCCCAGAACCCCGCATCTTCAACCAGGGTGTCCCCTAGTAATTGACCCCTTCTGATTTTAATTATCCCACCATTGCGAACATGCCTTCAGCACCTGGGTCCCACTCTCTGGGATTCAAACAGTAGACCTCCTCTCAGCCTCGGTTTTCCCTTTACTTGCATGGCCAAACATTTGATAATTTGCCGTAACACATGTAGCATTGTATTAAATTGTGTTTGACAACATTTAAAAGATCTTTAGGACCTTTGATTATATTACAGACATGATAAAAATGAGAGTTGTTTATTGTCAGAAATGCTGTCATGAAGCTGAAGTCGTCTGAAAAAAAAAAGTGGCATCCCAAGGCATTGCAACAGATAAAGATAATAATAGATAAAGTTTGTTCACTCAATTTAAAGATATGTATTATGATTTACTCCTCACAACAGAGCGCTGCATTTGTAACGATTTTGCAACTGGTCTTTCCCTTTTTGATCTTACAACTCTTACTCATATTTCCCCAATGTCTCATACTTAAACTCATTCAGTAACAACCATTTTCCGCGAACAGGAAAAGAAAAAATCCATGTAATTTAACAGACGGTCAGGTTAATTGCCTGAGAATTTGAGATTCCTCCTTTTGCTTATTATGCATTTACAGACATTTATGACTACACCACGGTGCTCAGACAGTGACCCAAAAATATCCTCAGAGATCAGGCAAGTCTGCAACTTTCCCTGAGCCACATGCAAGGGTATTTGAGATAATTATTTTTATTGCCAAGTTTCTATTGAACTGGTTTTGCAAAATCTCTATAGCTACTTGAAAAGATAGGGTTTACGTGGCTTTGAAGAACTCAAGTTCATTTTTCCATACTAATGAATTCCTACTCCCCCATTGCCATTTGCTTTGTTAATTCAATACTTTGTTTTTCTCAACCTATGCTTCCCAGAGCAAAACTGCAGCCCTGATACTCTTGACCAATACTGCAACTATGAACATTTGAGTCACAGCATAGAAATACACAGGTCACCAATGAGAATTAAAAGTTCCACTCCCCAACTCTCTGCTACCGAGTACTCAATTCTAACTTTTACTTATTATGGACAAAGCTAGGAGAAATAGTGAGACAAATGCAAACCAGACAGAACAGTGGTGTGTGAAATCATAGCAAACTGCAGCAAATATTCTGAAAGCTATAATGCACTATTAAAGTCTTTTGATTTACAAAGTGCATTGAATACGCATTAGGTAAAGCTTGTATGGAAAAGCATTAAAAGAGAAAATGGCAATATTTAAATGGATACTGATTCAAGTGACTGTTTAAAATCAAAACATACTATGGTGCAAAAATCAAATGTTGAATTAGTAACATATGTAACAACATGGGTCAAATATTTAAACAGCTTGGGCCAAATTTTACAGTTTAGCCTCTGGTCTAAATTTCACTCGCCCTTGTGAAAATCAATCCCATATTATTTTCTTCAAAGGTTAGACTTTATACAGCAGATAAAGATAAACAGAGTTTCATGCCATAATAACTCTGGGCTTGTCTACGTTGGACAACTTTACCTTTCCACAAAGTGACTTTCAACAACTTCCTTCATCCTGGCCCTGCCTTTACAGTTTAATATACACCATGGTACAAAGCAGGTAACTAAAAACACCAAGAAATTATCCGAAGTCTAGCTTTCACAATATATGTGGTGGGTCTCCCTATTGGATAAGATCCCAGTCCGAGTTAACAAAAGGCGTGTTCAGCTCTAGGGAATGAGTTGTGTAAAGGATTATCCAATAAACTGAAAGACAGATGTTACTTACCGAGATTGTATAAAATTGTTACTTATTCATGCTTTAATTTTTTTTTAATAGTATGGTTTGATTAGTCTGAATCAAACACTGCTTTGAGCTGATTTTAAATTGGGACAAAAATTGCTGTGGCAAAAGTTTCTTTAATTCAATTACAGATATTACTGGTATTTTTGAGTTGGACTGAAACTGGTAAATAAAATCTCAGAGTACATTTGCTCAGTTTACAAGCTAGTCATTTTCTCTATACTCAAAACAGATCAATCTTTCTTCATTTAACACAAAGTATTTTATTTAGAAAGCCGAGAAGGAACTTATGAATAATTTATTTTATTAGAAACTTTTGAGAGAACCCGCCACTATTCAAAATTTTTAAAAACAGATTCATAGAGTCAAGGGCTGGTTTAGCTCAGTTGGCTGGACATTGGTTTGTGAAGCAATGTGGATGTTAATGGTGTGGGTTCAATCCTCCCAACAGTTGAGGTCACCAATGATTTGGATGTGAGCATAAGAGGTATAGTTAGTAAGTTTTCAGATGACACCAAAATTGGAGGTGTAATGGACAGTGTAGAAGGTTACCTCAGATTACAAGGGGAACGGGATTGTGATCAGATGGACCAATGGGATGAGGAATGGCAGATGGAGTTTTGTTTAGATAAATGCGAGGTGCTGCATTTTGGGAAGCAAATCTTAGCAAGACTTATACACTTAATGGTAAGATCCTAGGGGGTGTTGCTGAACAAAGAGACCTTGGAGTGCAGGTTCATAGCTCCTTGAAAGTAGTCGCAGGTAGATAGGATAGGGAAGGCGGTGTTTGGTATGCTTTCTGTTATTGGTCAGAGTATTGAGTACAGTAGTTGGGAGGTCATGTTGCGGCTGTACAGGACATTGGTCAGACCACTTCTGGAATATTGCATACAATTCTGGGTCTCCTTCCTATTGGAAAGATGTTGTGAAACTTGAAAGGGTTCAGAAAAGATTTACAAAGATGTTGCCAAGGTTGGAGGATTTTAGGTATAGAGAGAGGTTGAATAGGCTAGGGCTGTTTTCCCTGGAGCGTCGGAGGCAGATGGGTGACATTTGAGGTTTATAAAATCATGAGTGGCGTGGGTAGGCTAAATAGTCAAGGTCTTTTCCCTGGGGTAGGGGAGTTCAGAACTAGAGGGCATATGTTTAGGGTGAGAGGGGAAAGATATAAAAAAAGAGACCTAAGGGGCAACTTTCTCATGCAGAAGGTGGTGAGTGTGTGGAATGGGCCGCCAGAGGAAGTGGTGGAAGCTGGCACAATTGTAACAGTTAAAAAGGCATCTGTATGGGGATATGAATAGGAAGGGTTTGGAGGGATATTGGCCAGGTGGGATATCTGGTTGGCATGGACAAGTTGGACCGAAGGTCTGTTTCCATGCTGTACATCTCTATGACTCTCTCCTTGTTTGAGGTATGGCGGCTCTGAGCTTAAATCACCGTCAGTCATCAATGTCTACATAAGACTATGGCAACTTGACTTGACAGCATGGAAACAGGTTCTTCAGCCCAACTCATCCATGCCAACCAGGTTTCCTAAACTGAACTAGTCCCATTTGCCTGTATTTATCCCATATTCCTCTAAACTTTTCCTATCCACGTACCTTTCCAAATCCCTTTTAAATGTTGTAATCGTACCCGACTCTACCAATTCCTCTGACAGCTCGTTCCATACACTCACCAGCCTCTGTGAAAATGTTGCCTCTTATGTTCATTTTAAATCTTTCTCCTCTCACATTAAATATATGCCCTCTAGTTTTGGACTCCCTTATCCTGGCGAAAAGAGCTTGACCACTCACCTTATCTATGCCCTCATGATTTTATACATTTCTAGAAGGTCACCCCTCAGCCTTCAGTGCTCCGGGGGGAATTAAAAGTCCCCAACCTATTCAGCCTCTCCTTACAACTTTAACCTTCCAGTCTCAGTAACATTCTTGTAAATCACTTTTGCACCCTTTCCATTCAATAACATCCCTCCTACAGCAGGGTGACCACAATTGTAAGCAGTACTCAAAACGTGGCCTTAGCAATGTCTTGTATAGCCGTAACGTGACATCCCACTCCTGTACTCAACGCACTGACCAATAGAGAGTGTGCCAAACGTCTACTTCACCATTCTATCTACCTGTGACGCTATTTTAAGGAACTACTTACCTATAGCCTTAGATCTCTCTGTTTGCCAACGCTCCCCAGGACCCTAACATTAGTTGTCTAAGTCTTGCCCTACTTTGTCTCACCAAAGTACAACATCTCGCATTTATCTGAATTAAACTTTATCTACCATTCTTCACTGGCCCAGTTCATCAAGATCCCGTTGTATGTTTAGGTAACCTTCTTCACTGTTCTTTTGATATCATCTGTAAACTTACTAACCATGCCTCCTATATGCTCAGCCAATTTATTTATATAAATGACAAACAACAATAGATCCAGCACCAATCCTTGTGGTATACCACTGGTCACAAGCCTTCAGTTTGAGCAACAACCTGCTCCCACCACTCTGTCTCCTACAGTCAGCCAATTTTGCATCTGCTTGGCTAGCTTTTCCTGTATCCCATGTGATATAACCCTGTTCACCAGTCTACCATGCAGAACCTTATCAAAGCCCTTGCTAAAGTCCACGTAAACAATGTCTGCCACTTGGCCTTTATCTTCTTGGTCACCTGTTCAAAAAAAAACACAATTATGAGCCACGATTTCCCACACACAAAACCATACTGACTTTCTCTGATCAATCCTTACTTTTCCAAATGCATGTAGATTCTGTCTCTCAGAATTCCCTCCAACAACTTAACCATGAATGATGGTCGGCTCACTGGCCTGTAGTTCTCTGGCTTTTCCTTGAAACCTTTCTGAAATAATGGTTCAACATTAGCCATCCTCCAGTTTTCCATTTGATGTTGGCTTGCCTTGCATCACCAAAATACTGACAACTGAACATGTATCTAAAGACTACATGATCTTTCTCAATCTGAAATTTGTTAACCATTTCTATATTTTGTCTTATTTTGTGCCTAGTACACTTGACAACACAAATCACACATTGGGAACAAGTGATGATAACACTTTGATGATAACATTTAGAACAGTGCTTTCCAAACCTTTTCCACTGTGATGCCATAGTGAGTACTGAGAAAGCAAAGTAAAAGGTTGTCACAGCAGGGGCCTGTTAGTGTAAATGCACTGCTTTCTAACTTGGTCAGAGCAAACCATTTGTGCAGGACCCCGAAATTGCAGATTATGGGGTTCTGAAAATGTTGAACCTCGCCGAATGATACAAATTGTTTGAAAACAGTGGTGCCAGTTAACATGAGAATACATCAGCTAGGTGGTAATATATAAAAAAATCTCTCAACTAGTTTTCAAGATAATCACTAAATAGTCTTCTCTTTAAAATAATTAAATACATTTAAATGGAATTAATATAATTTAATTTTACTAACTGATAAGAAGCACAGAAGATGCTTCAACATTTCCAAGAGATTGACGAGATGTAAAAGATCAACTAGGAGCAAGTGAAGACTGCAGATGCTGGAGATCAGAGTTTAGAGTTGGTTGCTGGAAAAGCACAGCTGGTCAGGCAGCATCCGAGGATTAGGAGAATTGATGTTTCGGGCAACAGCCCTACATCAGGACTGAGATGTAAAAGATGCTTCATAGAAGATTGCAACTAATAAATCAAAGTCCATAGCGGAGAACATAATTGGAGAAAAGCTTACAGCAGCAGTATAATGGGCTAAAGTTTTGCTGATTGGATGGTTGGCATCAGAGAAGTGGCTTTGCTAGAACAGATGGGCAAATGGCCAGCCATCATCTGGCCACCATCTTCAACTTTACAGGAGACACCCAATTTTTCTTGCCAGCCAATTCATTCCTGATGAAGCGCTTATAGCCAAAATGTCGACTCTCCTGCTCCTCAGATGCTGCCTGTTCTGCTATGCTTTTCCAGCGACATACTTTTCGACCCAATTAAAGAGCTTGCCAGCAGGGATTGGTCCTATTCAGTTTGTCAGTCCACCCGTAAAGCTGCCAGCCCTCTATTAGCCTCAACAGCTCTATGGGACAGGCTCTTTAACATATGGCAGGCAGCTGAGGAGGAAAGAAAACTATGCAAGCAATGGCAGGAAAAGCCCTCAAAAAAAAGCTGGACTGCCTTCCTTATGCTTTAAAAAAACTCTCTGGGCTGCTAGTGGAACTTTGCCTCCATGTACTTGACAAGTTATCATAGAATTTTACAATTCTGGAGGAGGTCATTTGACTCATCTATGGCTGTACCAGTTAACAAAAGAGCTACCCCAACTAGTACCATTCTCCAGCATCATCCCTGCAACCTTCTAAATTCGTTCTCCAGAAACTTCAGCATATAACACAGGGAAAGGAGTGTTCCCCGTCAAAAGATGCCATATTTGCAAAAGGATACAAAACAAGCTCCAATCTACTCCATGTGCTGGATGTAAGTGATTGCATGTGACATTGTTTAAAGATTGTTAGAGGGTTTACCTTGCAATCCAACATGTAATCCTCAACAGTAACCTCTTCATTGTTTGTAGGGCATTTCTGTGCACAAATTGGCTGCTGTTGTTCCATATATTGCAACAACGACTACTGTATTCTTCAAGAAGTGCTTTATTGATTACAAATAATTGTTGGATTTTCCGGAGTGTATGAAAGGAACTATGTCAGTGCAAATGATTCTTTTCTAGTACCCACAGCTACGATAAATTCAAATGCTCAGGCAACTTCAATAGCAAAGCATTAAGCATTTCAGAAACAGATGGAAACACTCTGGGATGATTTTCCCTCCCTGCCACTGCAGCACCTTACATGTGAATGGAAGCCTGAAATGAAAGATTATGAGGTTAACACACATATCTGAACAAGACATCCCTCAGCAGATCTGCTTATCAAAATATTCTTGCCCTCTCTACAATTCTCCTTCTTTGGAGGTATCACAAAGAATGTGCTTTTGTCCTTCCGCTAAATAGCAACTCAGTAAACTCTGCTATTGTTGACAGATTAGTTTTGTGATCGGAGACACTATTGGCTAAAGACTGACATTTAGAAAGAATTATCCTAGTTTCAAATCTGAGTTGACAGCTTTGACACTGACAGTTACATTGGAGACTGAAGTGAACTTGCATAGAAGGTAAAGGATACTAAATGCTTTTTGAGATTAGCATTGGAAGAAGTTTGCAAGGGCCATGAACAGTGCATCCTAGCCATTTTTTTGCAATGCAAGCATTTACAGAATCTAGCTCGACTGGTTTTCTTCAAGGGCAGATCTTGTTCATGTTCAACTATCAAATTTAGAAATGTCCCAAAGTTGAGGAAAATAAAGAATTGGAATTTTGGTAGCCACAATTGATTTTGATTATGCTTGGTCTGCAGCAGATTTTTCATGAACAAAAAGTCAGAGATGAACCTGTCTCCATAGCAGCTGTTACCAACAAGAACTGATAATAGATAACTTAAATCTATGAACTAGTACAATCTTGCAGGTACTATGAAGGGTTGCAATGAGTTGGTTTGATTTATGAAAATGCACAGCAAAATACAGTAACAGAAAATTATTTCTTTTAGATAGATTGGTTTTCAGTTTTGGTAGCTCAGATTGTAAATCTTCCTTTTTGAAAATTCACTGAAAATTCTCTTTTAAATGTTAAGTTATCAAAAGATAACAAAAAAGTGCTTGATGACAAATCATAACTGAAAGGTAACCCCTTATCTTTATCTGCACATATTCTGTCACATCTGCTGAGCATTTCCAACATGGTGTTGTAATTAGAGGTTGTGCTTTTTGTGCCATGCGAAACAGAATATCCACAGCAACCAGGAGAATGACATTAATTTACATATAAAAAGGTGAAGCAATCAAGCATTGAGCAAGAATCTGCACCTCCACCCAACACTGTAACTTTCTACCTTCCTCTCTTGAGGTTAACATAACCAGATGATTTTGAAATGCATTCACAGATTTCTACCTGGGTGTAGTATTTTAACTTTTGATAGTGTTTTCCCATGTCAGATTGTTTTGATATTAAAACAATTGTAATGTTTCTGTCGTGCCGAATTTCAGAATTTATAAATTTTTGACAATAGCCAGCAACTGAAATGCCCTTTAAACTCACAATTACATTTGGAAGCATTAATTAATTTGACACGTAAACACTTTCAACATTTTGGACTGTTGTGAGAAGATCATGCTGCTTGCTTTTTCATTCCAGTTGCACATTGGATGTCTTAGCTCTTTAATTCTAATACAATCTAGGGTGGTTTTCACAGCTCAGTGATTTTCTTGGAAATTTGTTTCCCTATTGCTATCTCAGTTGTTGGTGTCCCATAGAATGCATCTAAGTCTGTGTATTACATCTGTATTGTTTCTTAAGTCTAAGCAAATAGGTTCTGTTTTTGACCCTTCCATCTCTCCTTGAACAACACTGACATTCTTCCTCTTTCCTTTCTTTCTCTCTCACCTAAACATGTCATAACCGCTAGATTTAAAACCTAGCCTTGCCCTTTTATTGAGCCAGGATTCCTTCATCGCAATAAAAACCAAAAGAACTGCTGATGCCATAAGTCAGAAACAAAACAGAAGTTGCTGGAAAAGCTCAGCAGATCTGGCAGCATCTCTGCAGAGAAATTAAAGTTAGTGTTTTGGGTCCAGTGACCCTTCCTCAAAACTGATAGTAGCTAGGAAAATGTTGGTTTAACATTTTGATGGCCAACTTTGTGCATATCACATAAATTAACCCTTGGCACTCAAACACCAAGTGTCTAACTGTGTGTCTATCCTTTGCATAATCAAAGATGGACCTGACTACATTGCCAAGGAGGGCTCCATGAAATCTAAGGGTCACTAGACCTGAAATGTTAACTCTGCTTTCTATCCATAGATGCTGCCAGACTTCCTGAGTTTCTTCAGTGATTTCTATTTGGTTCCACTAAGTTGGACCAAGTCATAAAATCCTTCCCTTGTCAGAGAGTCTGTGCAAAAATAACACCTCAAACTACAAGTTCATCAGGCAGCGGTTTGTACATAGTGTTTCAGGCTCTGCAGAAAGAACACTAGATCCTGAGAAAACTGCCAAACAAACATTGAAATGTGGTTTCATTTATTGGTTAAAACAACTATCCTTTATGCACTGTTTCTCATGAAAACCTCAACGAGACCAGACATACAAATACTGGCTGTATAAAATACTGGCAATATAAATACTGTGCCCATTGCTTTCGATGTGGTCTCCTCTACATTGGGGAGACAGGACGCCAACTTGCAGAACGTTTCAGTGAACATCTCCGGGACACACGAACCAAACAACTCTACTGCCTGCGGCCAACCACTTCACTCTTCCTCCCACTCCGCCAAGGACATGCAAGTCCTGGGCCTTTTCCACTGCCAAATCCTAGCCATCTAACGCCTGGAGGGAGAACACGTCATCTTCCATCTTGGACCCCTCCAAGGGCAACAATGTCAATTTCACCAGTTTCCTCACCTCCCCTCCATCCAACCTTATTGCAGATCCAACCCTTCAACTTGGCACCGCCCTTCTGAACTGTCCTACCTGTCCATCTTCCTTTCCACCTATCCGCTCTATGCCACACCATTACCTTTCATCTTCATCTAACTATTGCCTTCCAAGCTACCATTCCCTCAACACCCACTCCCTCTCCTATTTGTCTGTCAGGCCCTTTGGGCACCCTCTCACATTCCTGATGAAGGGTTTATCCCAGAAACGGTGACTGTCCTGCTCCTCGGATGATGCCTGACCTGCTGAGCTTTTCCAGCATCACTCAGTTTGACTCGGACATATAAATACTGGCTGCCATTTATAACGCAGCTTGATGGAATACTCTCCACTTTCCTGCATGAACGCAGCTCCAACACCATTCAGGAACCTTGGCACCATTCAAGGCAAAGCAGTCTGTTTAATTAGCGCCACATTCATTAGCTTCACCATTTCCTTCCTCCACAATCATGCAATGGCAGCAGAGTATACCAACTGCAAGACACACTTCAACATCTCACAAAAGCTTCTTCGACATCATCTAACAAACCCGTGAACTTTAACAACTAGTACAAGGGCAACAGGTACATGGGAACATCACCACCTACAAGCTCCATTTCAAGACAGAACAAGCTGACTTGGAACAATCACTGTATTTGAGTAAAAATGCTGGAACTCCCATCCTAAGAGGGCGGTAGTTATACATGGACTGGAGCAGTTCATGGCGACAGCTCAACACCACGTTCTCAACGGCAGATAGGGATAGGTAATAAACACTGGCCTGACCAGTGGCAACATTTCTTTGGGGGGGGGGGGGGGAGGGGGAGGGAGGGAAAGGCAATAAGGGGTCAAGAGAGCAAGTGCATGGAGGGGCTGGTAACAGTGTGAAACTGTGCTTTCAGGAACTCTTTAATGTAATGCAAATATACATGTCTACATTACAAGTCAATTGAAGCAACAGCTAGGACTATGGAAATACATGGGTCTGTTCTCCACTATATGAACTGCCTTGAATTGTGCTGCAATGGAATGTCACATTTTTAATTAATAAAGTAATTTTTCAAACAGGAAGCCAGCAAATTTCCAGTCGGTAAGAAATGAAATGGCAGAACAAGAGGCTGAGTGTTCAAAGCACTAAAAAGATGCAGCTTTGTTCTGTACCAGTTACATTACCACTGATGCAAAGCAAATTTGCTAACAAGCTACTTGTATGTAGGTACAGGTCTTGCCAAGAACAACTTGGACTGACAAGAGAATCTCTCTGAACTTTGAACCTCTCCATGATAAGATCATGGCATGGCGATTGTACAAAGCACAGCGCTACTTGGTGCATATTAAGTGAAACTGGATCAAACTGCAAAAAAAGGACCAAGAAAGGTACTTAAGTCTCAGTTTTTTGTACACTATTTCAGACTGGTGTATGCCATTTTTCCTTATTATGTATAAACAGAAGACAAAATTAGATCTGCTCAAGTATAAAACATGAGCTAAAAATAAAATCCTTGTGCTTCGAAACCAATCAAGAAATAGAGTCATTTCAATACTGCAACCTTTGAAACAAAATTGTAAAGACTTGTGTCACAAGCATGTGACAGGTTTACATGTTCAAAAATAGCACTACCATCTGCTGGTTGGTAGTGGGACAGCACAAATGTAAACTAAAACAAAAGCTTATCCAATTACCCTCTTTTTAAAAAAACAAACATTTAAACTTTTAAGACAATGAGCACAAAATTCCTGAATTTCACTGAATAAAAAATGCAACCTTTATTTTATTCGAAAAAACTTTAAGGAAATTAGTCAACTCCAAAGGTGAATTAGCTAAACTGATTTCATGGTTATTGCCCACCTCCAGTTTGCACAGTGTATGAAACAGTGTATGTTACATAAAAATCATTTTAAACATACATACATTTGCTCTCAAAGTAAAATTTTAAAAAGTAAAAGGAAACATTGGGAGATACCTTGAAATGTATTCAATCTATGCAAGAAAGTAACTGACATTAAAGTATGAACAGAAAAGTTCTGAAAATGTCGAACAAATCTGAAGCCACAGAACACCTTGTACGTAAACTCTTTGCTGTTATGATTAATCAAATATTTAGAGACTTTGACAAAAAAAAAGTAACCCTTGAATCAATTTACAAACATTCAAGTCAATTCTGAGTGAAATGGAAAAAATGAGTTGGGCCTGCCTCTTTGTCAGATCAGTGTAGTGAAGCCACCATTGGGATGCATTCCGCAGCAACTTCACAGGAAGCAGGTGAGGCCACAGCTTTAGCTCAGCGGAGAAGCCTATAATCGCAGCTGGGAGCATAACTTTTGATGATTGCGCTTCTTAGGCTTTTTTCTATTAATTCACTCCAGGGCGCTGCTTGCTGACAACATGATTGAGTGGCTAACCAATTGCGTGAAGAAAATCTTGCATTTCTATAACACCTTTTCTGACTTCAGGACATTCCAAATTAGTCGACAGCTAATGAAGTAACTTTATAGTAGTCACCATTATAACAGAGGGAAAAGTGGTAGATTGTGATAAAAGAAATCAAGAGTTCATTAGTGTCTCATTTGGAGTCTCTCAATTATAAAGCCTCTTCATTGATCATAAAGCATCTCCAAAAATATTCATGCTACATAGTGGAAATCCTGCCTTGAATTACTTTTGTTCTTTTTCAGCTTTGTATAAGAGCTTTAATGTGAAACAAACGTTGGCACCATTGCCAGTTATTTTAAAACCCCCTCAGGGTACTACAGCTCCAACATGATGGAAGAGATTTCTATGAACTTAAGATAATTCAGGCTTTCATGAGAAACATCATAAAGTTAGTAGATTATAGCAAAGACATGCTACCCTGGCTCAATTTGACCAACCTGAAACATTAGATAACAAACTGCTTTTCTAGTTTCAAATAAATTTTAAATGAACGAACTCAAACAAACCGCTACTCAAGTAGTGACATAAAGAGGACTTAAAACCCATTACAAAATAGATGTTTGTAATAAATGGAAGCAATTTTATTGACTAGAAGTTTAAGCCAACCTTTGTATTACTTTGATGCATCCACTTAAGATTTATAAAACATTGGATCAGATCATACTCATGTTTCACTCCTTCGTGGCTCTGGAACTATTGTAGCTCCTTGGACTAGAAACAACAACCAGCCCTTTTCCCCATGCTGCAACCCGAGACCCAGATTGTACATGGATTCACCATTAACCTACAGCTGTATTCATGCAGAACATATGAATTAAAATGATAGATATTGTGGAGAAGTGTTTTCAAGTTAAATGAAAATAAATTGTTCTAGTAGACATTTTTCCAATTATTTCCTATGACTATGATGTCTAGAATCATAGAACATAGAAGAATACAGCGCAGTACAGGCCCTTTGGCCCTCGATGTTGCGCCGATCCAAGCCCACCTAACCTAATCTAACCCACTATCCTCCATATACCTATCCAATGCCCGCTTAAATGCCCATAAAGAGGGAGAGTCCACCACTGCTACTGGCAGGGCATTCCATGAACTTACGACACGCTGAGTGAAGAACCTACCCCTAAATTCAGTCCTATATCTACCCCCCTTAATTTAAAGCTATGCCCCCTTGTAATACCCGACTCCATAAGCGGGAAAAGGTTCACACTGTCAACCCTATCTAACCCCCTAATCATCTTGTACACCTCAATCAAGTCACCCCTAAACCTTCCTTTCTCTAATGAAAACAGCCCCAAGTGTCTCAGTCTTTCATCATACGATCTTCCTTCCATACCAGGCAACATCCTGGTAAACCTCCTCTGCACCCGTTCCAGTGCCTCCACATCCTTCCTATAGTATGGCAACCAAAACTGCACACAATATTCCAGATGCGGCCGCACCAGAGTCTTATACAACTGCATCATGACCTCAGGACTCCGGAACTCAATTCCTCTACCAATAAAAGCCAGTACGCCATATGCCTTCCTCACCGCACTATTTACCTGGGTGGCAACTTTCAGAGATCTGTGTACATGGACACCAAGATCCCTCTGCTCATCCACACTACCAAGTATAAGGGCGCAGGCTCAGAGGGCCGATGTGTCTACTCATGCACTGTGTAGATCTTTGTGGTAAACCTCCCTCCGACTTTCCACATCAAACACTGGTATGACAGGGTTCGTAGTAGCTTACCATGGGGAACCTTATCAAACGCCTTACTAATATCCATATATACCACATCTACCGCTTTGCCCTCATCAACCTCCTTCGTCACCTTTTCAAAGAATTCAATAAGGTTTGTGAGGCATGACTTGCCCTTCACAAAACCATGCTGACTATCCTTGATCACATTATTCCTATCCAGATGTTCATAAATCCTATCCCTTACAATTCTCTCTAAGACTTTGCCCACAACAGAAGTGAGACTCACCGGCCTATAGTTACCAGGGTTATCCCTACTCCCCTTTTTGAACGGGAACCACATTTGCTATCCTCCAGTCTTCTGGCACTACTCCTGTAGACAAAGAGGACATAAAAATCAAGGCCAATGGCTCTGCAATCTCCTCCCTTGCTTCCCAGAGAATCCTAGGATAAATGCCATCGGGCCCAGGGGACTTATCTATTTTCACCTTTTCCAGGATTTCCAACACCTCTTCTCTACATACCTCAAAGCCATCCTTCTTTCTATTTAAAGGGTTCAGTTATATAGGTTTGATGAAGGACCACATTGTGAAACACAAGATACAGCAGTAACACCTGTTTATATAAAGCCTTTTAATGTAGGAAGATCTCAAGATTCCTACTTTGTTCTTCTTAGGCAGTTCTTTGGAATTAAGGATGACTTTTTTCTACTCAAGTTGTGGCTTGAAATGACTCATAAGTACAATATTGGATCTGTCAGTTCTGCCACAGAAGGTGTTTGCTGAACAAGGAGGATGAGATTCTTGGGACGCCCAATTTTCCTCCTGTTGTTGGCATGTGGGCATGTGTCAGAGAGATTCAAAATAGCTGGCTCCTTTTCTCCAACTTAGATGGTTATTGGCAAGAAATTCTCATGACCTTTCCAAGGAGGCTTTAAGGAAGCATCCTTGAAGCCCTCCAGTAGCCACTTGCTACAATTACATTTAGATTAAAGAAATAGTTTTGGGGGTCATGTGTCAGGCCTTCAAATGATGTGGCCTGTCAAACTCAGCTGATTGACCATAAAGATGAAGAGGTTATGCTTGAAACGTCAACTCTCACGCTCCTCAGATGCTGCCTGACCGGCTGTGCTTTTCCAACGCCACACTTTTTGACCCTCAAATCCAGCATCTGCAGTCCTCACTTTCTCCCCGATTGATCATAAACAATACTGAGGTGTGGCCTATGAGAGAACACTGATCATGGAATAACTATCCTGCCAGTGGATTTGTAAGCTTTTGCAGAAGTATTGTTGGGGATATATGTCTTGGTGTTTGAAGCATCTGTTGCATCTTGTTTAGGTCATGGATGAATACAGGAGGGCTGGTAATACTGCTGTCCATGAGACTTTGTCATCAACCACCCCATTCCTCAGATGATGAAAGGCTGCATTGGCACACTATAGGCAATGTTGAGTTTCACCATCGATGTCCATCCTGAGAGGAGATTCCCTATATATTACTTTATAATGTAATGACTTAGAAGTGCCTGTGTTGGACTGGGGTAGACAAAGTTAAAAATTACACAATACCAGGTTGTAGTCCAACAGGTTTATTTGGAAGCATTAGCTTTGTGACCACAGTTCCTTCACGAAGGAGTGGCACTCTGAAAGCTAGTGCTTCCAAATAATCCTGTTGGACTATAACCTGGTGTTGTGTGATTTTTAATGTAATAACATTTCAAAAGATGTTTCAATGCTCCAAACATTATGAAATCATGTAAGCCACTATATAAGTACAAGTCTTTCTATTCTTTTTTTCAGAATGCTTTGTAAAGAAATTTGACTCTGGTCACTAAGGATTTATTTTGCAATTCAAAGAGCATCACAATGCATGCTGTTTGCACTTGGAGCTGGAGCAGTTAAAAAAAATGGGGACTGGATCCATCTCAAGTGACTGGGGGCGGATAGGAAAAGCAGGATAAAAGACTGTGGGGAGCACGCAGGAAAGTGGAGTTGAGACCAGAAGATGATCAGTCATATTTATGTTAAATGATGGAGCATGCTCGAAGGGCTGAATTGCCTACTCCCGCTCCTAATTGATGTTCCTATGTTCCTTTCTCATGCTGACTGGGATTGCCTGTTGGCAATGCAAGCAGCCTGCATTGGCCGGGAACAGGCCCAGGACTCAAAGATAAAATGGATCAAATGAAAGACCAATCACACTACACCCACCAATGACCCTCAGGTCAGGAGTTGCAGCCACCATCCATCCAGAGGGGTAGCTTCTCCAGAATCACAGTTAGGCGGCTGGGTGTTTTTGACAGGAATATAAACATACTCATTTGTGTTTTACTCTCTCTCTCCACGCTGTCACTGGCAGTTCCCATTCTGGCCAATGCAGCTGGCGATGAGTACTGGAGGGCCTCCCACTCCCACCTTTAGCATGGGGCTCTTGTCTACCATTTGATTACATGGTGAACCCCATCCCAAACATGTGGGGCATGTTCAAAAACTCAATTGCAAGGTGTGACCTTATATGTTCTTATGCCTGATTTCTGACTCAAATTGAGGATTTAATCCAGAGATCCAAATTCTTGACTTGAATCAATAAGACATTTCCCAGTTGTCCACTAGCAAGTGTGGCGACCGGTGTAGAGCCAAGTTACAAATAAGAGGATAACTCCAGACTCCTCTGACAGTGTTGTTTTTGCTGATCTCAGCCAGGATGCAAGCAGGAAGATGAAGTCACTGTCATTGCCCAAATAATTAAGCATAAGAGGAAGAAGTGGGAATTCCTCTTCCTGACCAGCAGTTGTACTTCCACACAGGAAGACACTGTTCTTTGCTTAGTTGCTGCTGGCTTAAAAAAAGGTACAGCATCAGATTTGCGCAAAGCAGCTTACATATGGGTTACCTTAATAAATGTGCACATTTCTAAAGATTTCTTTACATGATCGCCAACTCCCTATCGTCCCAAGTCTTGATCTCCTGCCATATCAATCTTCACTCTCCCTGCACTGACTTACTGACAAGAATTATCCAAATAACTATACTTGAATACATATCAGCATTTCTTCACCTCCCCAATCCAAAGTTCTCAATTATGAAACAAGACAGTTCGAAGTAAATGAGGAAATCCACAGTTAAATATTGCTAAAAAGGAGCAACGTTTAAATTTTGTACAACCAAGCAGTTATTTATATAGCCAAGACTATGGTACAATAGAATGCCATATTTGTTTTGAAACCCCCTTTCTCTACAGCTGCACTAAGCATTACCTCAGCTGTTCATGTTTATAACCTGGTGATACGGGAACAATTCTGGA
The DNA here is from genome assembly GCF_004010195.1 of Chiloscyllium plagiosum. Taxonomy (NCBI): domain Eukaryota; kingdom Metazoa; phylum Chordata; class Chondrichthyes; order Orectolobiformes; family Hemiscylliidae; genus Chiloscyllium; species Chiloscyllium plagiosum. The sequence goes on along the minus strand of NC_057711.1, from coordinate 14,359,264 downwards.
AGGTTTGCAGCACTAGCTTATACTGAAATAAAAAAGGACCCTTCAGTCTACAAATTTCTTTCCTGTCACACATAACCTTCTCCATTTGTTCGATTGGTTTGTGTCCAAGAAAGCCCACTCTCTCTCACATCCCCCCCTCCGCTCCCCACCCCCACCCCCATAAATGGGGGCCCTGGATCAATCTCCTGGGGTAGGGGATTCATTCACAGTTGATAGAACAGAAAGGAGCATTTCAAATGAAGATTTGCAGTCACGTTTTGAAAGCCCATAGCAAAGAGGCTGGACTGCGTACAATTAAAAGACTGAACAATATGCCTATATTTCACAAGGGTAAATTTAATTAGTAAAGTTGCCTTGTTTATTTTAAATAAGAGCATGCTCACTCGCCTTTTTTTTTGACGACCGTTATTGATATAAACCTTGAGATGGACAAAAATACTTTGTTACTAGTTCAACTTCTATCCATTTAATTTTTAAAAAATCCTGTAATTTGATCCATTTTCAGATGGGAGAGGAAAATCCTACAGAATGGAATGCTTAAAACCAAACTATGTTGAAAGGGAGAACTGTATTTTAAAATTTAGGAGGTTTACAATATAATGCACTTGCTCTGCAGCAAACTTCTCCCTGACAATAAGTGTGGGAATCTAACACAGTGAATCAGAGACTGGCAGAATTATCTTACGCTGAAAGATTGGAGCGACTGGGCTTGTGTATGCTTGAGTTTAGAAAGCTGAGAGGGGATCTGATTGAGACCATAAGATTATTAAAGGATTGGACACTCTGGAGGCAGGAAGCATGTTCCGGCTGATGGGTGAGTCCTGACCCAGAGGACACAGTTTAAAAATAAGGGGTAGGCCACTTAGAACAGAGTTGAGGAGAAACTTCTTCACCCAGAGAGTGATGGGTGTATGGAATGCTCTGCCCCAGAAGGCTGTGGAAGCCAAGTCTCTGGATACTTACAAGAAAGAGTTGGATAGAGCTCTTAAGGATAGTGGAATCAAGAGTTATGGGGATAAGGCAGGAACAGGATACTGATTGAGGATGATCAGCCATGATCATAATGAATGGTGGTGCTGGCTCGAAAGGCAGAATGGCCTACTCCTGCACCTATTGTCTATTGTATTTGATCATGTTCGAACTTGCACATAACTAGATAAATACTTCTTTAATGCATAACACAGTGAACTTAAGATTTTTATGAGCTTTAATTTACACATTTCTTTGTGGCTCAGTAACAAATATTTCGAGCAAGGAATGCACTTTTATTATTCGTCATGTTGTTTTTATTCTGTACTTGCGAAGCTGTGTAGTGCCCTTTTAGGCAGAAACTACAAGTAGATAAAGTGCGCATTCATACACTTTGAACAAGACGATAATTTTTTATTAACATTTTAATTTTCAATTACCTGAGCATTTTAGCTTTCCTTTTGTTCTATGCTAAGTAAAACAACTTGCATTTATACACTGCCTTTAACATGACAACATCAAAGGCCGTTCACGGGTGTGTAATCAAACATAAAAATCACATAACACCAGATTATAGTCCAACAGGTTTATTTGGAAGCATTAGTTTTCGGAACAGCGGAGTGTGAAGTCTGTCTGTGTCGCAATGGTATGTCAGACTGACAAACCCTCTGTACTATTTATGCGGCAAGTACTTACGTGATTTGGCCAACGTGGTCTTTCTCATACGCTGCAGGCAAGGACGCCCTCAGGCATGGTACACTGGTGAGACGGAGCAGGTGCCATGACAATGGATGAATGGACACCGCACAACAACCATCAGGCAGAAGTGTTCCCTCCCAATCGGGGAACACTTCAGCAGTCCGGGTCATTCAACTTCAAACCTTCGGGTGACCATCCTTCAAGGCGGACTTCGGGACAGGCAACAACACAGAGTGGCTGAGCAGAAGCTGATAGCAAAGTTCGGTATCCATGGGAATGGCCTCAACTGGGACCTTGGGTTTATGTCACATTACAGGTGATCCCACTGCATGATACACACATACACACCCCATCACACTCACTTAATCAAGCTTACACACACATATACACACACGCAGACTCTATCACGTGCACTCACACCCACACAATCTGTCACTCCTACATGTGCACACATATAAGCTTATGGGCTGAATTTGTTTTTGCATATTGCATTTTATTTTGCTCAAAAACTGCATGAATCCATGTAAAACTCTGTAAAACTACGCAGAGTATTTGTCAGTCTGACATCGCATTGGGAAACAGACAGACTTCACACTTGTTGTTTAAAAATCTGAGCTATGTTGTGAACATAATTTAAAAGTTCTAAAATTTACATATCAAAGAACAAAAACCAGCATATCCCATTATAAAAGATGAAAGTTTTAATCTAAGATTGTTTACTGTATCACATCTCCATGACACTGGACTCATTTGGCTATAAATTCTATGAGCTTAAGCTCCACAGCCACCTGATGAAGGAGTGGTGCTCCAAAAGCTAGTGCTTTCAAATAAACCTGTTGGACTATAACCTGGTGTTGTGAGAGTTTTAAACTTTGTATACCCCAGTCCAACATTGGTATCCCCAAGACATGACAAACAAAAACTGACACGGTCACAGGAGATACTGGGATAGAAGATTCAAAGCTTATTCAAAGAGGTAAAGTTTAAGGAACATTGGTCATAAGATAGGGGAGACAGGCAGAGAAGATCAAAAAGGAAGTTTCCAGAGCTTAATGGCCAGCTAAGTGAAGGCATGTCTGCCAATGGTGGGACAGGGAAAATTCAGAATAGGCAGGAGGCCAACACTGCAGGAGTAGAGAGTTCTCAGAGGATTGTAGGTTATCAAGATAGGGAGGGGTGAAGCAGTAGAAGGATAATGGACAGAGGAGGAGGATTAAAATTGGAGGAACTCAAATATAAATAGCAACAAAGTTTTCATACTTTTCACCTAATTCATCACATCATCTTGTTCAATTCTTTCCTGGGAATCGAGGGGTGATTCCAATCTCATAGATAACACCTTATGCATTCAATATGCTGAATCAGCACAAAAGTGACAAGTACAACTTAAATAGCTCTGTCACTGTCAGAGACAATATTGTAAAAGATCTACATAATCGTAGAAGTAGGGAGATATCATCTCCCGAACTTCAAGTTTCTTCTAGCGTTCGCATACAAGTCCTATAAGAGTCAAAATCAATGAATCAGTTATCAAAACTTTTGATTGATGTGCATTTCCCTCTACTTTTAGCACTTGAATCAATTGATCCTACACTAGGATTTGAATGCAATGTGGCTGAATAGTGTAAAACCACTTGATTTTTTTAACCCACTGGTAAAAGGGCTGGAAGGTCCGTTTGAGCGGAATGCCAGAAAACTACAGCAAGAACAGAAGTAGTAGTAGGCATTCCCACTGTACAGTCAGGCTCCCACAGAACACCAAAACCGCAACAGTGGGAGTCATTGGAAAAGTAGCTTTAAAAATCATAAGCTTCCTATATTAAAATTAACCCACGGCATACTCATTCAGTACTGGAAAGAAAAAATGAGAATCTTCAACCACAGAAGGCTGTAACTATATATTACTTTAATGTCATAAAAAAACTTCAATGCTTTTTTTTAAAAAATGTGACACAATCAGACAAAGCAATATTAGGGCACAGCATCAAAGGCTATGGCATAAAGTAGGCCTTACAAAATGCCATTAAGGAAGAGGGGTAAAAGAAGGGTATTCCAGAACTTACTGCTGCAAGCTAAAGACAAATTCATCAATGCTTTTGTACTAATTATCAGACTTCAGAGTAACTGCCACGTGTTCTTTGCTCATAAATTGCTCAGTTTCCATGTCAACTAGAGACAAAAGAATTACAGTTGCATAAAAATTATTACACACAATATAATCTGGCAAATATAACCTTTACCCTGTAATTGAAAACACGACTTGCTTTCAATGATTCTTGTGATGAGAATAGGTTTCTTCCACACCACTAATTGCTCTTGAGCAGGTGGTGGCAAGCTGCTCTTGAATTGCTACAGTACATGAGATAGGTGTACCCATAGTGCATTAATAATAGAAAAAGTAATAAAGATTTTTTAAACAACCACGCATCCAAACCCACCGACAAAGGCAGTGCCATTGTAATCTGGCGTGCTGATCTTTACCTTGTAGAGGCTCAATGCCAACTTTTGGACACTTCCTCCTAAACTCTAACCCCGCCACTCCCAACATCCGAACATCAAGCCATTGTTGCCAGGACTGTCAGTAAGCTAATTACTTCCGAAGATCCTTTCTCCTGCCCCCATTGCCTCAGCCTTATAGTCTCCCAAGCCCAGTCAGCCCACTTCTACCTCCTTCCCAAAATCCACAAACCAGACTGCCCTGGTCGGCCCATCGGATCAGCCAGGTCATTTCTTCCTACCTTGACTCCATCCTCTCTCCACTTGTTCAGATACTGCCCACTTACATCAATGATTCCTCTAATATCCTCCATCATGCTGACAATTTCCAGTTCCTTGGCCCTAAATGCTTCCAGTCTGTTCACCACAGTTGTACAATCCCTCTACCTCCATCATTCCCCAACAGGATGGTCTGCGAGCTCTCGGCTTCTTCCTCGACCAGAGGCCTGAACACTCCCCATCCAATGCCATTCTCCTTTGCCTGGTTGAACTTGTTCTCTCATTAAGCAATTTCTCCTTTAATTCATTTCACTACTGCCAAGTCAAAGCAGTGGCTTGGGTCCCAATTATGCCTGCTGCTTGGTGAGGTACATGGTACAATCCTTGTTCCAGCCCTACACTGGCCTCCACCTACAACTCTTGACTTGCTTCTTCGATGACCATGGTTTTCCGCTCACTGTGACAGGGCCCTCAATCGCATCAAACCGATCACTTGTGCTTCCGTCCTTGCCTCTTCCCATCACTCATTACAGTGCAATTGGTTCCTTATTGATCTCACTTTTCATCCCAACTGCCTGTGTATTCAAAAGGATCATTCTCTGCCATTTCAGACAACTTCCGCAGAATACCACCACCAAACGCATCTTATCCTCACTCCCCTGTTTGCATTTCACAGGGATCATTCCCTCTGGGACACCCTCGTCCATTCCATGACCACCAGCACCACTGCTCTTCCCACGGCACCTTCCCATGTAACTGCAGAAGGTGCAACACCACCTCCCTGCTCACCATCCAAGTGCCTAAACAGTATTTCCAGGTGAAGTTGTATTTCACCTTTATCCCTTCCAATTTTGTGTGTTGCTGCAACCAATGTGGCCTATTCTACATTGGAGGAACCAAACACAGACTGGGTGACCGCATTGCGGAACACCTCCAATCTGTACGCAAGCATGACACCAACCTTCCTGTGTTTTAACACAGCAGCCTGCTCTCATGTCCATTGTCTGTCCTTGGCGTGCTGCAGTGCTCCAGTGAATAACAGCATCAAATGGAGGAACAACATCTCATCTTCAGACTAGGCACTTTACAGCCTTCCAGACTTAATAATGAGTTCAACATCTTCAAATTGTCAACCTACTCCTCTTCCTTCTCTCTCTTTTAGTTTTGCTAATTACATTCTCTGGTCAGGCAGCATTCAAGGAGCAGGAGAATCGATGTTTGTGGCATAAACCATTCAGGGAGAATGGCATTCCTGAGGAAAGGCTTATGCCCGAAACAGCGATTTGCCCCCTCGGATGCTGCCTGACTGGCTGTGCTTTTTCAGCACCACACTCTTCGACTCTGATGTCCAGCATCTGCAGTCCTCACTTTCTCCTTGTTACATTCTCGGTCACCATGTCCTCGGTCTCACTGGTGTGGGGCAAGGAGAGTCTGTTCTTTCAAGTCTTGCAGTTAGACACACCATTGTTCTGCTATTCTCACATTCCAATCACTTAATCTGGATTATCAATATCTTTTCTCCCTCAGCACAATACACCCCAATTCTGTCCCCCCAAAACTATGGTATAAATGCTGTTCCCTCCACACTTCACTTCTGAACTTTAACTTTCTCTCTCTCTCCCTCCATGGATGCCACCTGACTTGTTGTGATCTCCAGCATTTGTTGTTTCAATGCACATATAACAAACCCACTTTTAAGTTGCTTTTCATGAACTAATTCTAGAACACAGTTTATCACTTCGCTGGAATATCAGTTAATGTCCATATGTGGCAAATTGGTAGTGTCCCTATTTCTGGTTCAGAAGGTCCAGGTTCAAGTCCCACCTGTGGTGGAGGTGTGTCACAACATATCTAAGCTAATGTAATTTTTACATATTTCCAAGTGCCAATGTGCAATCCTGCACTGCACCGATAGAGGGCACCATTGGAAAAAAGTCAGGCAGCAGATCTGGATCGGTCAACAGTTAGAAATTGTCATGATTTGCAATAAGCATGTCAATTGATAATGGGCAAATTTATGTCCAACATATTCGTTTTGGACCTACCACTAAATTCAGGGGAGCCTTTTTTGTTTTAAAATACAGCCTTAAAGTAGGTAGCTAGGAGAGATTTTTTTGTCTATCCTTCATTTTATTTCAAAAATATTCTTTATTCACAAAACAAAAGTGTACAGCTGTATATGTAAAGGTCCTAAATCAGTTCTTTAAAGGCTTTGTGACAAAAAAAAACACAAAACATTCAAACTGACATTTCTCCGAGTTTCTTTGCAGTTGCAAAACAAAAGGTATTTTCTACTTATGCACAAATCTATATTAATTTTTGAGGCAATGAGAGACAAATGAATGGACCCTCGTTATACTTTGGCAGAAAGTAGAACGAGGTCTTTCCTCACAAGCTTTGCCCTCAAATGAGTGGCTTGCAAGGTCATTTTCAGAGTCAACCATACACTGAGGCTGGTGTCACATTTAGGTCAGACAGCAAATTTCTTTTCCTAAAGAGTATTAAAAGAACAATTGTTTTAACGACAAGTTATAATTACTGATACTTGTTACGTTTTATTCAAGATTTATCAACTGAATTTAAATTTCAGGAACTGCCATAGTGGGAATTTGAATCGGTACCCCTCAGATCATTAGTCTGGCCCTTTGGAACACTGGTTCAAGGACATCACAAAGTCCCCACAGACAAGGAACAGTCACCAGTTTCAAACTAAGGCACGTCCCAAAAACACTTTGAAAACAATACGATATCTGTAGCAGGCAGACTGGGAAGGAAAAGGTCAAATATGTTTTTACCTCTTATTGGTTCCTTCATCAGCTACCATTGATACAGTCTAGCAGCTACTGTCTTTAGGACTTGCCCAACTTGGTCAGTATGGGTGCTTTCTGGTGACGGACATGGTCAAGCTGTCTACTCAGAGAACATTCTGCACTCTCGTCTCACTTGATGCTTCTGCCAAATTGTGTTCACCCTGAGAGTGATGAGCTTGTGGAATTGCCTGCCATAGAAATCTGGTTAAGGCCAAAACATTAAACTCTTCTTACAAGCATTTAATGTAGTTCTTGGGGCAAGGGGGATCAAAACTTATGGGGGGAAAGCAGGAATAGGGTCCGGAGTTGGACGAAAAACCGGAAGACTGAAACCTGGACAGGTAAAATGATGGAGAAAGGAGTAGTGCAGGTAAGATCAGACACAGGAAAGAGGGAGACTCAGGTGGATTAGTACTCAGTTGGCTGATCAACCATGACCATATTGAGTGGCAGAGCAGGCTTGAAGGGCTGAATTGCCTACTCCTGTCCTAATTTCTATGTTTCAATGCAAAATGCAAAACAGATCTACAAAGATGATAATACCAGAATGATATTAACAATTAGGAGAGACTAAACAGGCCATATAGCCCTTTCTCTTGAATGAATTAGGTTCAGGGTTGACTCCATATAAGTCCTTATAGTTTGAAGTGGTTTGAAAAGGCAGACAGAAAGGGCTTCCACTTGTGTAGGAGTTTAAAACTAAAGATCATAATTATCATTATCATAATGATCATCATTAATCATAATTATATTATGATTAATAAATCCATTTGGAAAATCATAGTAAAAACTGAAAGATCTGTGGATGCTGGAAACCAGAAACAAAAACAGAAATTGCTGGAAAAGGTCAGCAGGGTTGGCAACATCTGTGGAGAAAAATCAGAGTTAAATGTTTCAGGTCTGGTGATCCTACCTCAGAATGAAAATCATAATAGCCAGTGGTTACAGTGTGACCAGTGATCCACAGGGATCAGAACTGGGTTCACTTTGCTTTCCTTATTTATATAAATGATCTGGATGAGAATATAGGAGGGCATGGTTAGGAAGTTTGCAAATGACACCAAAATTGGTGCTATAGCGGACAGTGAAGAGTTATCTAAAATTACAAAGATCTTTATCAATTGGGTCAATGGGCTGAAGAGTGGCAAATGGAGTTTACTTTGGATAAATGAGATATTGCATTTTGGGAAAACAAATAAGGGCAGGATTTATACAGTTATACACTGTGTAGAGCTGAAAAATGTGTTGCTGGAAAAGCGCAGCAGGTCAGGCAGCATCCAAGGAGCAGGAGAATCGACGTTTCGGGCATAAGCCCTTCTTCAGGAATCAGCTGGATTCCTGCACTGTGTAGTGTTGTAGAAAAGACATCTCGGGGGTTCAGGTGCATAATTCTTTGAAATTTGCATCACAGGTAGACAGGGTAGTTAAGAAGGCATTTAACACACTTGCCTTCATTGGTCAGACCTCTGAGTACAGGAGATGTGATGTCATGTTGAGATTGATGGCCTTTTCTGGAGTACTATGTGCATTTCTGATCATTCTGCTATAGGAAGGATATTATTAAATTGGAGAGGGTTCAGAAAAGATTTACTAGGATGTTGCCAGGAATGGAGGGTTAGAGTTATAAAAATAGGCTGGATAGGCTGGGACACTTTTCACTGAAGCACAGGAGGTTGAGGGGTGACCTTATAGAGGTTTACAAAGTCACAATGGGCATAGATAAGTGAGGGTGGGGGAGAACCGGGGGCATAGTTTGAAGGTGAGGAGAAAGTTTTAAAAAGGACATGGGGGCAACATTTTTACATGGACAGTAGTCTAAATGGGGAATGAACCTCTAGAGGAAAAGGTGGATGCAGGTACAGTTACAACATTTAAAAGATATTTGGATAAGTACACTAATAGGAAAAGTTTGAGGGATATGGGCCAAATGCAGGTAGGTGGGACTAATTTGGTTTGGGTGCACAGTCAGCATGGACTTGAGACTGAAGGGTCTGTTTCAGTGCTGTATGACTCTATGTAGAATTAGCTATCATGTGCAGTTATTGAGGCAAATATCAAGGTAAATTTGGATAGGTAAATGAGGAAAGAATAAATAGTGAAGATAAGATCAGATGTAGGAAGAAAGGAGATCCGTGGATCTAGCCTGCTTTGTGTTGCAAGATCGAGGCTTGTAATATTCCAGTTGCTGTTAGCACTGGAAAAGCAAATGTATCAAAGTATTCAGCCATGTCAAAGATTGCAAAGATGTCACAAGAATATCATTTTTGACTTTAATTAGGACCCTTTGGTCTGTGGCAGGGATAGAGACTTTATTGAAGAATATTCAAACTTGGAAGCACTAGACAGAGTCAAGGATTTGGGAGAAAACAAAAACATCTTCAAGGAGGGGAAAAGGAGGTTGGACATACGAGTAGAAGACAGTATCCTCCCCTACCTTCCTACTCACCTAGAATTATATAGACTCTAAGATAGGCAAATTCTCACCACCAAATAACCTCATTCTGGGGTCCAATGCTGTCTTCTTCATGGATTTGACTCTCGTTCTGGCAGTGTCCGCTACTGTGCCCTAATTGCCAGAGATTGTTGGAGCTCAGCTGCAGACGGGACTTGCGAGAGGAATGGAAGTGCAACTTTAACATGAAGATACTGGCTTCAGCATGTAATTCCCATGGCAAAGATGTTTTCTTCATGGATTTGATTGTGGTCGATTCTTTAGATAGGGAGCATTCCATCACTGCCACTGCACTCACCCCACCACTCCCCATTGTCTTGAGAATGGAGCCAAAAAAGTATACGTGTCATGAACGAGATGAGTTTCAAATAAAGAAACACAACAGTCATGACTGTGATGGGAGGGAAACAGGATAAGAGCTGACATTCACTGTTAGTCCAGAAAGTTACCTAGGGAGTGATTTGGGTGGTTAGACAAATGGGTAAAAGCAGGAGACAGCTGAATGGACATTTCAATCTTTGTAACAAAGAAGCCCACAAGCTGTTGACGTTTCTTGTTGGCAAAGGTGTAAGTGACAGGTGGCTTAAAGAGATGACTCTTAGCCAACAAAATTTATTATCTTTGCTCTCCAAGAAAATCCCGAGACAGTGCATTCTTTTGGCAGGGGAGAATGGAAATGAATAGCACTGGATATAGTCCAGCCAGACCTGTTGATGGATAATTAACTGAGCCAGCTGTAGGCCAGATATGTTCAGAAGTGCACCCGATCAACAAATGTGTAGTTGATTCTGGATCAGCAGTAGTCTTTAGGTGATGTGAATGCATCACATAGATAGGTAAGGAACTAGACTGCCTATGATTGTGCCACAAAAACCATTCCCACTTTTGCCTTTAAAGAATATAAAGAATATAAGATTAAACTAAAACAAATCTGGACTCATTACACGTAGACTCATGAACATCTGAAGCACAGGAGACCAATTGACCTATCATGTCTGTGCCAATCAAGATCCGACTACACTAATCTTATTCTCTAGTGTTTGTCTCAAATCCTGAGGCTATGGGAAAGCAAGTGTATCTCCAAATATTGCTTAAATGGGAGAGATCTTGACTCAACTACTGTTATGGACAGTGAGTTCTAAACTCTCACCACTGAATGAAAATATTTATCCTCAACGCTCTTCTTAGCATTCTACCTTTTACCTCTAGTCCACGTCCCCTGGTTATCAACCCCTATAGTAATAGGAAAATAAAATTCCTACCTGCCCTGTCTCCCTCAATCTTATATACCTCTATAAGATCTCCCCTCAATCTTTGCTGAAGGGTCTGTTTCCAGACTGCTCTTAGGAAAACAACCCTTGCAGTACTCCCATGTGGCCTAACCAGCATTTTATACAGTTCTAGCATAACTTCCTTGCCTTTATATTGTCTGTGAGGAGAAAGTGAGGACTGCAGATGCTGGAGATCAGAGCTGAAAATGTGTTGCTGGAAAAGCGCAGCAGGGAGCATCCAAGGATTCCTGAAGAAGGGCTTATGCCCGAAACGTCGATTCTCCTGTTCCTTGGATGCTGCCTGACCTGCTGCGCTTTTCCAGCAACACATTTTCAGCTCTTTATATTGTCTGTCTCAGGTAATAAATGCAAGTAACCCTTATGCTTTCTTAACCACCTTATTGACTGCCATGCTACCTTGGGTGGAAGGTTCTTCTACTCTCAGTATTTTCAAGAGTCCTACCATACGAGAGTGTCACAATCCTCATTTGTTAGGCCTTCCCAAGTGCATTACCTCACACTTTTCCAGATTGAATTACATTTGCCACTGCTCTGCTCAGCTGATCACTGTTATGTCCTCTGCAGTTTGTGGCTATCCTCCTCACAATTTACCACACTACAATTTTTATGCAATCCATGAACCTCTTGATCACTCCTCTATATTTAAATTCAAATTATTTATGAACAGCAAAAGCAGCAAAGATCCCAGCACACAGCTCTGCAGAATCCTACCAGAAGCAGACTTCCAGTCACAGAGACATCTCTCTAAGATCACCTTCTGCTTCCTCCCTCTCAGCCAATTTTGGATCCAGCGTGCCACTGCCTTGGATTCCATAAGACATGGAAAAAGTAGTAGGTCATTGAGCACATCAAGTCTGCTCCATTCAATACGATCATTACTGTTTTGATAATCCTCAATTTTACTTTCCCATCTTTTCCTTTTAACCCTCGATTCTTTTACTGATTAAAAATCAGTCTGTCTCAGCCTTAAGTACATTTAACAACTCAGCTGATAGTTCTCTGCAGTAAAGAATTCCAGATTCATACCCTCTGTCTTAATAGGGCAACTCCTCATTGAGATTATGTCTTCTGGTCTTAGACTCTCACAAGGGAAAACAATTTTTTCCACACCTGCCTGGTTAAGTCCCTTAAAAATCTTGTATATTTCAATAAGGCCACCTTTCATTGTTTTAAATTCCAATGAGTACAGGTCTAGCCTACTCAATCTGTCCTCACAAGAGTCCCTCCACAACTGGTAGCTACCTAGTGAACTTTCTCTGCCCTCCAATGCCAGTATACCATTCCTTAGATAACAGGCACAAAACCGTTCACAATATTCCAACTGTGGTATAACTAGTGCCTTGTATAGTTTTAGTAAAACCTGCTTACCTTTATACTTCATTCCCTTGAAATAATGGCCAACATTCTCTTTTCTTTCCCAATTACCGGCTGAACTTGGACACTAGTTCTTTTTGAGATTGATGAATGAGGACTCCTCAAAAATTTCTGATCTTTAGCTTTCTGCAGTCTTTTCCCATTTAAGCAATGATCAGCTTCATGTCATATCGTACAGAAACCTTTGGCCCACCAAGTCTGTCCTGCCAAAATATTACTATTACCTTGATTAGTCTCAGCTTGAATGAGATGACACTTCTAGTACTCATTCAAGTACATTTTAAAAATTGAGAGGGCTCTGCCTCAACTACCCTCCCAGGCAGTGCACTCCAGATGCTCAACACCCCCAAGGGTGAAGCAGCTTCTTGCAAATATCCTCTAAACTCCTGCCTTTCACTTTAACATTAAACCAGTTTGTTACTGACCCTTCACATAAGGGGAACAGTTGTTTTCTATTCAGCCTATACACAGCTATCTTATTACGCCTCTCTCAGCTTTGCCTCACATCCATCTCTAATTGAGAGTGTGTTGCTGGAAAAGCACAGGTCAGGCAGCATCCAAGGAGAAGGAAAATCGACATTTTAGGCCAGAGCCCTTCATCGGGGATTCCTATATGCCTTCTTACGTAGCCTATTAACCTTAGTGAGTTTTGAGAAAACGTGTAGCTCAGGTTGAGGTTTTGGATGTAGGTTTGCTTGCTGAGCTGGTAGGTTCATTTCCAGACATTTCATTACCTTACAAGGTAACATCTTCAGTGGGCCTCAGGTGAAGCAATGCTGAAAATTCCTGCTTTCTTTTTATATGTTTGGGTTTCTTTGGGTTGGTGATGTCATTTCTTGTGGTGAAGTCACTTCCTGTTCCTTTTCTCAGAGGGTGGTAGATGGGGTCTAACTCGATGTGTTTGCTGATAGAGTTCCGGTTGGAATGCCATGCTTCTAGGAATTCTCGTGCATGTCTTTGTTTGGCTTGTCCTAGGATGGATGTGTCGTTCCAGTCGAAGCGGTGTCCTTCCTCATCCGCATGTGAGGATACTAGTGAGAGAGGTTCATGTCTTTTTGTGGCTAGTTGGTGTTCATGTATCCTGTATTCTGCCAGTTTGTCCAATGTAGTGTTTGTTACAATCCTTGCACGGTATTTTGTAAATGACGTTAGTTTTGCTTGTTGTCTGTACAGGATCTTTCAAGTTCATTAGTTGCTGTTTTAGTGTGTTGGTGAGTTTGTGGGCTACCATGATGCAGTAGTCTGAGTAGTCTGGCAGTCATTTGAGATGTCTTTGATGTAGGGGAGAGTGGCTAGGGTTTCTGGACGTGTTTTGTCTGCTTGTTTGGGTTTGTTGCTCAGAAATTGGCGGACTGTGTTCATTGGGTACTCATTCATTTTGAATACACGTTTGGGACAACACATCCATTCCAGGACAAGTCAAACAAAGGCATGCAAGAGAATTCCTAGAAGCATGGCATTCCAACCGAAACTCTATCAACAAACACAGAGTTAGACCCCATCTACCACCTTCTGAGAAAAGGAACAGGAAGTGACTTCACCACAGGAAATGATATCACCTCAGGAAATGACATCACCAACGCAAAGAAACCCAAACATGTAAATAGAAAGCAGAAATTTTCAGCATTTCTTGGCCTGAGGCCCACTGAAGAGGTTACCTAGTAGGGGAATGAAACATCTGGAAATGAACCTTCCAGCTCAGCGAACAAACCTACATCCAAAGCCTATTGGATCTGTGGACAGGTACCCCAAGAGTCTTCATTTCCTCTGAGCTTTTTGGTGTTGTCATTCATTGAGTACTCCCTTGTCTTATTTCTTCCTCCAAAATGCAATACCTCACCTTTCAGGTTTGCCACTGACCTGCCAATCTAACCAATCCGTTTATATCTTCATGTAACCTAACTTCTTCATCCTCACTGTCAACCACATGGCCAATCTTTGTGTCATTTGCAAACTTACTCAACAGCCCCTCCAACATTCTCATTTACATCATTTATGATTATCACAAACAATACAGACCCTTTACTGATACTTGTGGCACTGCACACCAGGTTCCAGTCACACAAACAGCCTTCTATCTCAATCTCCTATCACTAAGCCAATTTGGGATCCATCTTATCAGTTATCCTGGATCCCATGAGTTGTTAACCTTTATCAGTTTCCCATACGGAACCTTGTCAAAGGCCTTGCTGAAACCAATACAAAACTCATCCACCAACTCCTCCTTTGAGTTATTTCCTCAAAATTCCACGAGAATGGTTACGCATGACCTCCCCTTGAAAAAGCCATGCTCACTATCCCAGATCAACCCTTGCGTCCCTAAATGAAGATTAGCTTCCTTCAATAGTTTTCCTATCACTGATTTTTGACTCACTGGCCTGTAGTTCCCTGGTCTACCTCTCTCTGTCCTGCTTTTCTTCTAAAGTGGAACGACATTGGTTGTCCTCTGGTCCTCTGTGCAATCAACTGGACCTGGGTATCTGTCCACTGTTGAAACTGTCAAGACCTCCATTATTTCCTCACTTCTTGTGCACTTCACAGTCACAGCTCCCAATGGGCTCTTTCTTTCGTGACCAGTCTGCCATGAAAGATCTTACTAAAGTCTATGCTGACCACATCAAATACATTACTTTCATCAACATTTCTGCCAAGTACTTCAAACAAAGGAGTCCAATTAAGTTTGTCAAACAGAAACTTCAAACCAGGTTGACTATCCCTGATAAACCTGCATTTTTCCAAGGACAGATACATTCTGTCTGTCAGAATTCCTTCAAATGCCCCCAAGGTTGAACTGTAATTTCCTGGTCTAATATTTCCTGCCTTTTTAAAAAATGGTGAAAAGTGTTGCTGGAAAAGCGCAGCAGGTCAGGCAGCATCCAAGGAGCAGGAGAATCGACGTTTCGGGCATGAGCCCTTCAGGAATTCCTGAAGAAGGGCTCATGCCCGAAACGTCGATTCTCCTGCTCCTTGAATGCTGCCTGACCTGCTGCGCTTTTCCAGCAACACTTTTTCAGCTCTGATCTCCAGCATCTGCAGTCCGCACTTTCTCCTTTTTAAACAATGGGCCAATGTTAAAAGGGACAACTTTTTCACATAGTGGATGGTTCATATATGAAATGAACTTCATAGGAAATGATATTATGCTGGTAGAGTTACAACATTTAAGAGGCAATTGGACAGGTATAGGATTATGAAAAATATTGAGGGATATGAACCAAATGCAGGAAAACAGGTGCAATTTAGTTTGAGAAACTTGGCCAGAATGGATCAAAGGACCTGTTTCCATGTTGTATGAGGAGAAAGTGAGGTCTGCAGATGCTGGAGATCAAAGTTGAAACTTTATTGCTCTAGTACCATTCCGGCATTCATAATTTGCCTTACAAAATATCAATATTTTAAAATAATAGACAAAATCTACAGCAACAGGCTGTAAAGAAAGGAGAAAAAGCATTACATTGATATTGTGCTTTTTACAACCACTAGATATCAGGGTAGGTCTGACCAACAAAGCATTTGGGTTATCAACCAGATTACCTGTTTTGTTATGTTGATTCAGGGATAAAATATTGGCCACGTCACCTTTGCTCAGTCCCCTGCTTTTCTTTCAACAGTGCCATGGGAATTTTCACATCCATGCAAAGAGGTAGTTGGGCTTCAGTTTAACTTCTCGTCCAAACAGTGGTATTTCTGATAGAACATAGAACATAGAACATAGAACAATACAGCACAGAACAGGCCCTTCGGCCCACGATGTTGTGCCGAACTTCTAACCTAGATTAAGTACCCATCCATGTACCTATCCAAATGCCGAACCTGTCAAAATGTTGTGCGTGAACATAGAACATAGGACAATACAGCACAGAACAGGCCCTTCGGCCCACGATGTTGTGCCGAACTTCTAACCTAGATTAAGTACCCATCCATGTACCTATCCAAATGCCGCTTAAAGGTCGCCAATGATTCCGACTCTACCCAGAGAGTGGTGGGGGCCATGGAATGCGCTGCCCGTGGGAGTGGTAAAGACGGAATCATTGGCGACCTTTAAGCGGCATTTGGATAGGTACAGTGATGGGTACTTAATCTAGGTTAGAAGTTCGGCACAACATCGTGGGCCGAAGGGCCTGTTCTATGCTGTATTGTTCTATGTTCTATGTTCTAAAAGGTCTGCCATGTATCCTGAGACTGCGTTTCCTGGTTCTAGACCCCTCAGCTAGGGAAAACATCCCCTCTGCATTTAGTCTGTCCATCCTGTTGGAATTTTATGTTTCAGTCAGATTCCCTCCCAACTTCTAAACATCAGTGAATACAGGCTCAGTCAAACCAATCTCTCCTCAAACGAAAATCCTGCCGTCTCTGCATCAAACAGGTGAAGCTCTGCGGCAGGCCCTTTATGGCAAATGTAGATAGGCCAAAACTGCACATAATACTCTAGGTGTGGTCTCACCAAGGCCCTGTACAATTGTAGTAAGACATACCTCTTCTAAACTCAAATCCTCCAAGCAGAAACAGAGAGGTTTGTTGGGGGCTCTTGAGCAATCTAACACAAAGGTTGGAGGACTGCAGTAACATGGTGCTGCCTCAGGCATGTGAGTTCTGGCTGCTTCGATGGACAAGTTGGTGCTGTGGAGTGCCAGGTCCAGTACACTCAGTGTTTGCTGGATCGGGCTACAGATCTGTATTGCATCACTCTAGTTCAGCATCAACAGCAAAGTAACAGGAGATGTGGGACCCTGAACTCACTCGAGGATTAGATTAGATTAGTTTCAGTGTGGAAACAGGCCCTTCGGCCCAACAAGTCCACACCGACCTGCTGAAGCACAACCCACCCATTCCCCTACATTTACCCCTTTACCTAACACTACGGGCAATTTAGCATGGCCAATTCACCTGACCTGCACATCCTTGGACTGTGGGAGGAAACCGGAGCACCCGGAGGAAACCCACGCAGACACAGGGAGAATGTGCAAACTCCACACAGTCAGTTGCCTGAGTCAGGAATTGAACCCAGGTCTCTGGCGCTGTGAGGCAGCAGTGCTAACCACTGTGCCACCGTGCCGCCCAAGGATAGTCCAAAGGTGGCTGGATTTCTAACTCTACTTCTCTCAGGGCTGTGGGAGGTCAGGCCAAGGAAAGTGCACTTGTCTCTGGGCAGGACACATTCAGCAAATCTGGACCTCCAGACTAAAACTCCACTGAGTCACTTCACCAAGGCTAATGGGATCCATTGCACAAGAAGCTTCCTCCACCTGAGCTGCAGTCTATATATGCAGCTTCCACAATTCTCCTGTTTGTGCTGGCTCTGCAGGACTGACCACTGAACACCCCTGGACTGTACCGGGACAGACCCCTGACCGTGAGTAACCCAAACTGATGACTGACCATGGTGAAACATTTGATCTGTGCGCAGACTATGCCTATAAGCGATAATACCAACTTCCCCTGACAAGCAATGTGCCTTCACCCCTCTCCTGGACTAGACTGAGAACTCAACCCCCAATGGTTTCTGACATGGCCATTTGGTTGCATGAATATACAATGTGTTTGTGATGCAGGCAGCTAGCACAGCTGGAGGTGCTAGATTGGTGTCACAATGTGCATTCATCATCTCTAAGAAACATTCCTTCTTACAAACATGATGAGAGGCCTATCTGTGTACTTGCAGAAAAGAGCACCTTAATATAACAGTATTGACAGCCTTTGACTCAGGCTGAAAGACCAGTGCGCTAGCAGCTATGGCATGGCAAGATGATGCAAATAGATGCTAAGTGAGTGAACATTAAGGGAGTAAGTGGGCAGCTCTGAGATGCAGCATTGTTCAGTCTGTGGGGTGGGTCCCTGTCTATACACACAAAGTGCCTTTGCTGCAGCCTTTGAATCCTAGTTTCTGGTGCATCCTGCAATACAAGTCTGTGCTTCCCAAGTGGCCTGCAAGTGTATCAATGAGATGCTATAATCATCATGAGGGGCTGAATGAATGAGTGCCAGCTGCCAATGCCCACTGATCCACACCTGGCTGGTACTTGGGGTATCATGCCCTGAGCAGCAGTTTGATTCAACGCAACACGGAGGCCATTTGGACCAAGTTTCAAGCTGAATCCACCAGGACCCATTCTCATTACCATGTCGAGTTTTCTCAACATCTAGCTTGTTTGGTGAGATTGCTAAAATAGTTAAATATTGATGGAGAATTATCAAATTGTTCAATAATCAATAATTCCTCCTTAATTAGCAACACACTGCTGTCTGTCAGCAGTTACCACATCACTTGTGAAAAAGGGTGCAAGTTACTTCCAGTATCAAGGGGGGGCTTCACTGGTCTTCTCTTCTGAATCTACCTGTATAACCCACATCGCTCAGACTCCTATAAGAATCCACTCATTTATTTTGTTATGAATGTTAGACACATACAGAAATAGAGTCTTTAACTTTCTCCTACTGTCATCTTCATAACATCCAGTACTGATTGTTGGTGTTTTCCTAGATTTATCTCTTTCTGTCCCTTTTTGACCAAAGGAAGGTGATGATGGCATAGTGGTATTACATCTAGACTATTAATCCAAAGACTCAGGTCATGTTCTAGGTAACTGGAGACAAATCCTGCCAAAGCAAATGTTGGAATTTGAATTAAATAAAGAAAAATCTGAAATTGAGAGTCTAATGATGACTGAATTTTTTGGGGGGATAAAAGACAAAACTCTTTTAGTGAAGGAAGTCTGCTGTCCTTACCTTGTTTGGCCTCCATGTGACTGATAACGCACAGCAATGAGGTTGACTCTTAACTGTCCTCTGGGCAATTTAGGCTGGGCAACAAGATGTTAGCCTAGCCAGTGATGCCCACATCCCATGGATGAATAATATAAAAACTCCTCTTTTCCTATATTACTATTTTCCTCTCTACTTATATAATTGTGATTCACAGGAACCCTGGTCCCAATACAGTTCAGTTGTGGGCCATCCCAAGGGCACAGCCCCCACATTTCCCAGTACTGATGTCAATGCCCAATGATCTGGAACCCATTTCTACCACCCCAGCCTTGAAGCCACATATTTATTTCTCTAATATTATGTACCCTATGTCAATTCACACACAACTAAGGTAAGAATCCTGAGATAATAACCTTTGTAGTAGTGTTTTTTTTTTAATTTTGTGCCTGATTCCTCATATTCTGTATGCAGAACCTGTTTCCTAGTTCTACCTATGTCATTGGTACCTACATGGACCATTACCACTGGATGCTCCACCTTTCATTTCATGTTCCTTTCTGGCCCTGAAGAGTTGTCCCTGTCACTGAGCAGGCTACACAATGCTCTGGACTCTCACTCTTTGATTTAGAGAGTAATGGAAATGCCCTTCACTATACTATTCTCGACTACAACATTCTTTATCATTCCCTCCACTTGAATGGCTTCTTGTACCATGGTGCCATGATCAGATTGGATGTACACTCTGCAGTTGCTGCTATCAGCTAAACAGTCTGAGAGAACCTCAAACCTATTGGACAATTGCAGAAACCATATGAGATTATGGGATCATTTACAACTTCCTGAGAATTTGGACAGTGCCTTGGGCATAGTATCTTAATTACAACACTCCGTCAACACTGTCTCAAGCACCAGTCTAGATCTTGCTTTTTTTTTAGGGGAACGACCACAGGGGAACCCTGCACTGCCTGCTTCTTCCCCTTCCCACCTCTAACTGTTACCCAGCTACCTCTGTTCTCCGGCGTTACTATGTCCCTGTAGCTTCTATCAATCACCCTCTCAGCCTCTCGAATAATCCTCAGTTCATCCAACTCCAGTTCCAGTTCCCTAACTCGTTCGGTGAGGATCAGGATCTGACTGCATTTCCTGCAGACGAAGTCGGCAGGAGTATCGGTGGTCACCCCTACCTCAAACATCCTGCAGGAGGAACATTTCACCGCCTGCGCTGCCATGACTGTACACTTTCTCCAAAAACAAGAACACTGAGTCAATAACACTGAGTCACTTACCTGTGGACTTTAAAGTTAGGTTAGAGGAGGAGGGTTCAACTCAAATACTAATCACTTACCTTCCCGCCCAGCTATGCGCTCCAACCTGATGGTGCAGCACTCCTTCAATAGGGCATCAGTGCATGAACTTTGATGTTTATATTCCAACCCTATAGTGAAACTTAAATCTAGAACCTAGTGTACTTGTTTCTGAATCAGTGAGCCAAAGCTGACACTATTAATAAAAAGGAGATATTTTAATCGAATAAACAAAAAGAAAACTGTTCCCACTGACAGAAGGGTTAGTAACCAGAGTACAAGGATTTAAGATAGCTGGCACAAGCAACAGCAGCAAAATGAGGAGTTTTTTTGTTTCAACAAAGCCAGTCATTTAGATCTGGAACGTTCTGATGGAAAAAAGTGGTGGAAGCTGATTCATAGTAACAATTTATTGGAAACCAGACACATACTTGAGAAATAAAACTTTTACAGAGATACATAGATGGATAAGGAGCAGGACTATTTGGACAGCTCTTTCAAAAGAGCTGGAAGAGGCATGAAGGGCTGAATGACCTCCTTCCACTCTACAGTATGATTCTATCATTTCTTTGTGTCCTTTAAGCTGGTCAGGAACTTAATTCCAATGATACAGAAATCATTTGAGTAGAAGCCATTACAGTGGGTGTTACTAACATCTATTTTGAGGAAGCAATTTAATATGTCAACTATTTATAATCAACTTAGTGCCAATTGTATGTGCATTCTCTCAATAGAATACTGCAAAAATTCTTGGTTTTAGTGTATACAGCCACAGTAATAGATTATTATATAAATATATATTTTTAAATAGTTTCTCTCAAAAGGGCAACATAAACAAACTGATTACAGACAAAGCACAAAAACAAATTCCAGACTTAAATTAATTCAAAAATAAGCTTACTGAACACAGACAATCATCAGATTTATCCAAAGAGGCGAGGGAAAGCTTGTTGGAATATATCAAATATGGCATTTTGGAAGTGGTCGAGAAGAGCAGGAACTAATGGAATAAAAATAATTCCTTTTTTTGGTTTATCAGGCAATGCCTTCTGTTGTGAAGGTATTAACACTCAGCAACTGAATTCTCATTCTTAAGGATATTGAGTGATTCATACCACGAGTAATTACTGGATTCCAAAGCAAATTGCAATTTTCTTTTAAATTTACAATTGAAGGTTATTGATCTATAGAAAACTTCAGCATTTATAAACAAAAAGACCTATACTGCCTGTAGTAACCCGAGCCACAATACCTGAACATGGTGACTATACACATAGATGCTAATCCAGTATCACAGTAAGCTACAGCCAATGATATGTGTAACAAGACATGTTACATGTAAAATGACTCACTACTAGAGTGGAAAGATTTAGTAAAAAATGTTCAATTCCTCGTGTATCCTAAATTAGCTGATCTCAACTGGACAGTGACAGAAAAAATCCAGCCTGTTCCAAAGCACTGCAAACTGAGAAAGAGAATGGGAACTGAGTAAGGGTGGATGAAGCTCAACAATCAAGCTGCATACCAATACTGTCACATTAAGATTTGGCGCTACAGCAAAACGTAATATAAAAGAAATGCTGTCTCCTGTGGAAGTATAACCCGACACAGGGAATAATGTGGAGAAAATGCAACAGGAAGTTGAAAACACAAATTCTCAATTCTCTAAACGCCGAGTAATACAATCTCGCATCCATACACTTACTCTTCATGTCTCAGATCATTGATCGTCCGATCCAGCGAGATCATATCACTGGCCACCATGTTGAAACCAAATTCCTTGATACTTGCTTGCACAGCTTCTTTATATTCAGATCCCAATATAAAAGGTTTTGCTCCTTCTCCAGGACCATTGACGACACCCTGAGGTTCTGGCTCTTTGGACTCAAAGTTCCCCAAAACACCACTTCTCAACACTGGATCAGAGTAAACATGTTTCTGGGGTTTAAAAGTAACATACTGTTTTTGTATTGCATTTTGTTGGTTATTGTCAGCAACATGCTGTTGTCCTGCATTTTTATTTTTCAGTCGAATAGATTCTAGGTCCACTTCTACGCCCTCAACCTGCGGCCAAGGGACAACAGGCTGAAATTTATTCACAGCATGTCCATTACCTCCAACATTTGGCAGATGGTTGTTGTTATCTCTTCCAGGCTAAAGGATAAAAAGATAACAAAAATATTAACAACATGTGCTTTCAAAAACAGATTGAGAGATAATGTAGAACAAAGGATATTGGAACCCCAGGTTGTGCCCAGAGTGGTCTTAGAACCTAAGCTAACTTGCTGTTGATATTCAAGGAATCAACTCATTTTGCACTTAGACTTATTTGCAGGCTTTCCATTTTGAACTGTGAGACCTCATGACGTGGCAAAGGCTATCCTTAGGATTCATTGAATTACAGTTCTAAGTCAGAACACTAGCATATTATTTAGAAAACTTACATTGGATTAAATGGCCTACAAAGTTCCATGATATGCATCTGTGTGACCCACTAAGACAAAATGCCTGAACTCACCTGCTTTATACGCAGTTACTAAACTCTTAAGCTCCTTATCAAATCAATGGGATTCTGTATATTACAAGTACTGTAAATTCTTTGTACAAAGCAGGAGTTGAGGAAGGATCATAAAGAGATGACAATTCCCATCATGGAAGAATACTATCAAAATATTAAAACAATTATCAGAATCTCCTTTTAAGTGACTGAAGAGTAGCAGGAGGATAGTTTATTAAAAAAAAGCTTCAGATGTAGTGTTTTAATGTGAATTTCATTGCTCATTATGTTTTCCTGGCATAGGGTGGCAGGGTGACTCAGTGGTTAGCACTGCTGCCTCACAGCACCAGGGTTGATTCCAGCCTCGGGCAACTATCCGTGGGGAGTATGCACATTTTCCCAGTGTCGGTGTGGGTTTCCTCCGTGGCTGGGGGTGGTGTGTGGACAGATGTGAACGTCAGGCTAGGGGCGGTGTGTGGGCGGCAGTGAGGGTCAAGCTGGGAAACAATGACTGCAGATGCTGGAAACCAGATTCTGGATTTGTGGTGCTGGAAGAGCACAGCAGTTCAGGCAGCATCAGAGGAGCAGTAAGATCGACATTTTGGGCAAAAGCCCTTCATCAGGAATAAAGGCAGAGAGCCTGAAACGTGGAGAGATAAGCTAGAGGAGGGTGGGGGTGGGGACAAAGTAACAGAGTACAATAGGTGAGTGGGGGAGGGGATG